>NC_142689.1:60741666-61073333 GCF_056320005.1 Nelumbo lutea
CAGGTGTAACATTCCAGTTTTGCCCATCTATCTCCAAGGTCTAGGGCAATACTAGAATTCTGGTCCGGTTCAGGGTTTCAAGAAAACCCACACTACATGTACCTCAGGTCTCACCCTGGCAGTTGAGACAAGCCACCCCAACCAACTTGGCGGCACATCAGTGTTAGCTTTGGTAGGATAAATCTCCCCAGATCTATCCAATGGCTGTGAAGATTCTAAACTTACACGAGTCTCATATCTGTCTAGTTTAAGGGTATTACATAGAAACACGCCATAATAACATGAATCAAATATGTACTTTATTCATTTACATTAAATGCCATAATGTACATCATTCTAATTATAGCTAAGGGCATACATTGTCTAACAACTCCCACTTGCACTTAGGTCCAATCTAGTACAAATCGGAGTCCCAGACTTTCCACATGTTTCTTAAACACTTTCTGTGTCAGTGGCTTAGTCAATGGATCTGCCACATTCTCCGCTGATGCTACCTATTAACATCAATTTCCCGTAGATCCAGTGTTGTCACACAACAGTGGAATGGGTGATGTGCAAAATTCCAAATTCTAGAATAAACACCTTGATTCATTAGGCAGCCTCACTTACGTCAATGTGTTCGGCTTGGATTGTGAACTGTTATTCTTACTACTTAGGACCCCTGTTTGCTGCTCTCCTAGCTAACAGTACACGATCGTATCGTGAAGTTATAACCAGTTGTAAACATTCTACCATCCGGATCTGACTGGTAGTCGGTATTAGTATACTCGATGATCTATAGTGAATTACCATCGAATAACAGACAAAACTCTTTTGTCTTTCGAAGGTACTTTAGTATGTTTTTCACAACAGTCCAATGCTCCTATCTTGGGTTTGACTAGAATCTACTTACCACACTCACTGCCTAAGCGATGTAAGGACGAGTGCACAGCATGGCATATATGATGCTCCCTACGGTTGAGGCATGGGGAACGTCCTTCATGCCAATCTCTTCGGGAGTCTTGGGAGACATAACCTTGGAGAGAGTGACTCCTTGCCTGAAAGGAACATTTCCTTTCTTGGAGTTATCCATGTTGTATCTCTTGACTATCTTGTCAATGTAAGCAGATTGGGATAATCATATTATCCTCTTTAATCTATCTTTATAGAGTCGAAGTCCTAGTATATAGAAGGCTTGTCCAAGACCTTTCATGAAGAATTGTTGTGAAAGCCATGCTTTCATCGTAGTCAACATTCCTACATCATTCCCAATGAGTAGAATCATCTACATGCAAAACCAGGAATGTAACATTATCCCCATTGGATTTCCTGTAAACACAAGGTTCATTTGTACTTTGCTCAAAGTCAAACCTTTTAACGGTAGAGTCAAACCGGATGTTCCAAATCTCGTAACCTTATCCCCTTGCGATTGCTGCATATTGATATCTTTAGTAAGATCTTCATTCAGGAACACAGTTTTCACATCCATTTGCCAAATCTCGTAATCATGGGACGCTGCTACAGCTAGTAAGATCCAAATGGATTTAAGCATGGCCACCAACGAAAATGTTTCCTCATAATCGATTCCCTCTTTCTAAGTGTACCCTTTCACCACAAGACGAGCCTTGTAGGTCTCAACCTTACCATCGGTGCCCTTCTTCCTCTTATAGATCCATTTGCAACCAATTGCTTTTTCTCCAGGGGCGGATCTACCAAAGTCCAGGCTCCATTGGTTTCCATTGAGTCCATCTCAACTCTCATGGCATCTACCCACTTCAAGGAATCTATGTCCAACATAGCTACCTTATAAGTCACGGGATCCTCCTTACTGGTCGTGGCTTCCACCAAGTAACTATCCTGGTCATAGCCAAAATGAACTGGAAGCCTGGAAACCCAGGTAGATCTTCTAGGTTGGTCATCACCTGGAGCTTGTGAGACATCTCCCACTACCCCTAAGCTCTCCTCATCAAAAACAACTTCTTGATGATGATTGTTCAAGAAGTAATCATCTTCCAAGAAATTGGCATTTCGACTACAAAACACCTTTTGTTCTCCTGGGTCATAAAATAGGTAACCCACAGAGCCTTTGGGGTATCCTACGAATAGGTAATGGCTAGTGTTGGATTATAATTTGTCTGCACTTGTTCTTTTAACTTGTGCTGGACAAACCCAAATCTTCAAGTGTCTCACACTTGGTTTTCTTACCAGTCCAAAGCTCATAGGGAGTCTTCGGAACTGATTTGGTTGGAACCCAGTTCAGCACGTATATTGCAGTCTCTAATGCGTAACCCCAAAAGGATGTGGGTAACTCTGAGTGTATCGGACCATATCCAAAAAAGTCCAGTTCCTCCTCTCTGACACACCGTTTAGTTGTGGTGTAGCAGGAGGAGCTAATTGTGATACTATTCCATTGACCTTCAAGTAGTCCTTGAATTCGTTAGAGAGATACTGGCCACCTCGATCCGATCGTAGGATCTTAATTTCTCTCCCTAACTGTTTCTCGACCTCTTGTCTGAACTCTCTAAACTTTTCAAAGGATTCAGACTTGTCTCATTAGGTACACGTAACCATACCGAGTGCAATCATCAGTGAATTTTATAAAATAAACGTGTTGGTTACGTGTCCTAACACTCATGGGACCAGAGGCCATTACGTCATCTTACCCTGAAGGCAAGGTTCACAGGTTGGAAGATCTTCTACAGTTAGAAAATCCAAAGGACCATCCTTTACCAACCTTGTGATACGATATATGTTAATATGACCAAGTCGGTAATGCCACAGACACGTGGGATTAATTGTATCATGGATGCCACAGACACTTGGTATGTTTCTATGTAATACCCTTAAACTGGACACTTAATGAGATTTGCGTTAGTTTGAATGTTCACAGTCAGTGGGTCGGTCTGGGGAGACCTATCCTGACAAGGCTGACACTGTGGTGCCACCAAGTCGGATGGGGTGGCCTATCTCAGCTGCCAGGGTGAGACTCTAGGCACATACAGTGTAGGATTAATTGAATTTATGAACTAGACCAGATTTCCAGTATTTTCCTAGACCTTGGATATTGATGGAAAAAACTGGAAAGTTACACCTGACCCCTAGACTCGATTATGATACTGTACTAGGTGCTGGATTGGGCTGTCTTTGATATACCATTCAGTGAGATCCTTAGCGGGGGTCAAAACCTGGGTATGTTGGGACAGTCTGAGAATTCATCTGAGTGGGTGATCATAGTGACAGGATCATCCCCTTTGTCGGACAAAGGTAATGATCGAGGATGCACTCTCACTGATGGAAACCAAGACTGCCGGCAGCCGATTTCAATCATTGAGATTTGTTTTGCAAAATATATTTTATATGAGATATAAAAGTATATATATTATGGTTTCGAAATGATTTGCAAAAGGTTTTAATTCCTGAGATCCATATAAGCAGAGAGTGCAACACTGTTCCATGCAGCCGAGGGAGAGGTCCTCTCTTGTTGGGCAGTGTATGATCATTATGGGCTGAGAGGTTAAGTATAAGATCATTTAGGATAATACTTGATGGGCTAATCTTGCATCTGCCCACAGTCCCTAGGTGTTACAAGGTGGCTTGGCCCAGGGACCACTTAGGGTAAGTGTTGGGCCCATAGAGCCAATGAGATGGGTTTCAGGGGGTGCACTGCCCATAACAATGTATTCGGCCAGGCCTTGTAACAAAGGCTGGGCTGAACCCATGTGGCTAATGTGTAGATCAATGTTTGGGTCCCATGCCATACAAGAAAGCCCAACTAGGCAATAGTTTGGAAGGCTAAGTGAATACATAACCTTAAATGGGCCTTAAGCCCATTTCGAACTGGGCTGATTTGATTAGTCACTTAAAGGGGCAAATTCTGAGATGGATCAGCTGATAGGATTGGGCCTAAACCCTATCCACTTAGAGATTCCAAGATCTAAATGAGATTTAGTTCTAGAAGCCTCCTAATTAGATTAGGAGATGGCTGATCTGATCTGTAGATAAGATAAAAGTTATCTCTTATCACTTAAAGGGACTTCTAATCCAAATATGATTTGGATCACCAACTCCTAATGGGATTAGGAGTTGATCCCTTGAAGATTATAAAAGGAGGAGGGGGTAGTAGCCTTTAGACATGCAATACACAACTCCTGTCTTTAGAGCTGAAATCATAAGAAGAGAAAATTCTGCTCCCTGCGAATACTCTCTTGCTGCCTCCTTCCTGTAGTCGCTGCCTCCAACAGTTCGATCTCCTCCTCTCTATAGGAGTAATCAAGACTCGATCTTGATACCAATCTTTTGGAGAAAAGATTGGTTGGAGCTATATTCACAAGCCATCCAGTTGATTCTTGCGAAGGGTCAAGTTTTTTTAGAAGAACACTGCTGATTCTGCTCCACCCTACACTGCGCCATCTTCAGTAGGAGCAGATTTTGGATCTTTCCTTGGGCGTGAACACCTCTATTGGGAGATACTGTTTCTCCGTATCAAGTATAATTCCTCCCTACTCCTTTTGGTTCAGATCTGGTTCAGATTATGGTTCGAGAATGATCCTTGAAAATATGATTTTTTAATTAGGGAATTCGATTCCCAATTGAAGGGAGAGAAAAAAATTTTTGAAATTCGCCCCTTATTCCGCAACCTTTGGGCGTCCATGTGATGGATATCCTATCCCTTCAATGGTATCAGAGCCATGGTTCAAATCTTGAACCATTTTGTTTCATATCTGAACCTGCGCAAATGGTTTTGGGAAACTTGTTCCCAAAATTGATGGGCAAATAATCTGAAATTAATTTTATATAAATCTTATTATTGTTTAGAATAGTTCTTTATGATTTTCTTGATTTATGGGTTGTTCGTACAAGAGAAGATTGAATTCTTGGTTTGCGCAGGGAACCTGCAAGATTTGTAGTTTCTTGATTTATTTATTACATTTGGTCTGTAAATAAATTTTTTTTAATTTTTAGACTCAATGTATTAGGCATTCGATCTGATGTAATTATTAATAGAAATAGGATTTCTATTTATTTTATTTTTGGATCGAAGATGGCGGCGCAGAAAGGGAGATTTCGCAGAGAAGAAGATTTCGCAGATGGGACATTCACTACCTACGATTTGCAGTTTGTGAAACTGCAATCTGTGATCTAACCTCTGTTTTGCAGGACGGATTGTGCGAACAACCCTATTAGACTGATTCTTGATTTCCTTTTATCAGTTCTTTAATTTCATATTATTTTCTTGAATTAAAGATTTAATTAAAGATCAAACCCTAGACCCATTCGAACCAAGATTGGTTCAAACTGTTTGGACCAAATCTAGGGTTTAATCAAGGTTGAAAGTTAGCCCTAATTTTCCCACTTATTGGAATGAGGATTGATATTTAATTAAATGGTTAATTCGGCCCAACCTATAAAGGCCCAGTTTTAAATAGTTAAAACTACCGAAAGTCCACTTCAAGGATAAAGCTATATGGGCCGAAATGGGTAATCCTACTTCAACCCATATACCTAGATAATATTAATGGTTAATATTATAGATTTAAAACGGACTTCAAATGGGCCTTACAGATGATTAATTGATTGGATCAATTTATCCCTACATAAGATGTATGGATGTGTGATGTGCTATGTTCATGGGCCATAAGTGCTTGGCCCATGCTCAATCGACAGTGGCTCTTGCGCACACCATGGCTGAATGCACATCATTGCCATGGTGTTCCTTTAGTCATTGGATGACCTCCCTTAGTGGTGGGCTCCCTTAGTGGTGGGCCCCACACCTCATCAAGAGGTTACGTGCGGAACCCTATCCGATTATGACTCACCAAAATCTGACTTTATGAAAGTTAGTGGGAGCCACTTTGGTTTGACCTAAATCAAACTAGGGCGTAATAACTGTTCCCTCCAGCTAATATGAGTGCAAGTGATAGGGAGATTCATATGATGAACTCTCTAAAGGCCTTCCATCATTAGCATGAGGATGGGTCATTCAGTAATGAGGAAACGCACCAGAAAATGGGCTATCCATTTGCTATTGGGCTTGTCTGAGTGTTTTATAAGATGATAGGGGCGTCATAGACCGATGTGGGAAGGGCTTCACCAGAAAATGGGAACTCTCTCACGGTACCTTGGCGTTCACGAACATGATGGGTAAGCACTCACTGGATAGAAAGGTTTACCTGAAAATGACTCTAAACCTTGTTTGGCAGAGGCCAAAGCGAAAACTCATACGATGAGTGAATATGATCCTTCACAGAAAGGTGGTGGGGTTATGCAACTGAAACAGTTGGCTCCATGCACCCTATGTGATTTCCCACATTTCTAGAGACAACCCGTAGTCTCCGTCACTGAGAAATGAGGGAAATCTCAGAGATGAATAAATGGAAATGGATCGTAGATTAAAATCCATATCTATGTAATGAACATGAATCAAATTAGGTTGTGGACTGATGTTTGCTCTTTTATCAGAAAATGGTAAACGGATCATTTGCAAAGCTTCTTGACTACAACAAGCTTAAGGGCCCAAACTATGCCAATTGGTACAGGAACCTTATGTTGGTCTTAACCTTTGAAAAGTTGGATGAGGTATCCAAGAATTCTGCCCCGGATCGTCCGGGAGATAAGGCTTTTGAGGCTCGTAGAAGAGAATACCAAGAATGGGAGGAGAAAAACTCCCTTGCCCACTGCTATATCATTGCCTCCTTGGACAATCCAATTCATAGGCAGTTTGATCAGATCAAATTTCCCAAGGACGTATTGGATAGTCTCAAGACAATGTACGAAGAGCAGAACTATTCTACTCAGCAGAAGGTCTTGAAACAGTTCATGACCATGCAGATGTCCAAGAGCCAACAAGTTCATGACCATTGTCTCTGAATGATGGGTTATATCAACGAACTGGAGGCTCTTAGATCCGAGCTAGATCTAGTAATATAGATCGATGCTATTCTCAACTCTCTGCCTCCATCCTTTAATCCATTCAACATGAACTGCAACATGAACAAGCTGAACGTCAGCTTGCAGGAACTCAACAACATGTTGCAGAGAGTTGAAGAATTGATTAAAAAGGATGAGCCCATTGCCATGCTTGTTGAAACTAGCAAATCAGGCAAGAAAAGGAAGGCAAAGAGAAAGCCCCAGAAGAAGGCTGCCAAACCCAAGAAGCAGAAGAAAGACAAAGTATCGGATGCCTGTCACTTATGCAAGAAGACCGACCATTGGAAAAGGAACTGTCCTGCCTACTTGGAACCCAAGAAAGGTAATTTCGAAACTTGTGTTATAGAAACCAATTTATTGGTAGCTTCTGCGTCCTGGTGTATTGACTCCAGGGCTTCAACTCATGCGTATAACTCACTGCAGGGGTTCAAGGTAAGCAGAAGGTTGAGTGAAGGAGAAGTCACACTCTGCTTGGGGACTACTGCAACTGTTGCAACCGTGGCCATAGGAACCGTGGAATTACTTTTTAGAGAATGAACAATTGTACTAAAAGATTATCTTTATGTACAAAATTTAAGGAGAAATTTGATTTCTGTCTCAAAACTGTGTGCAAATGGTTATTCTATCTACTTTAGTAATACGATTACTATTAAAAGAAATAACAGATTCATCGCATATGGGGAACTGGAGAACGGTCTCTATGTTCTACATTTTTCTTTAGAAACTAACATAACCGAAACTATGTCGGCTGAAATCCCCAAGAAGAGAGTCTATGATATAGTTAATCCCACGTGCCTGTGGCATTACCGATTTGGACACATCGGTGTTGACCGAATCACAAGGTTGATAAAGGATGGTCCTTTGGATTTTCTAACTATAGAAGATCTTCTCACCTGTGAGCCTTTCCTACAAGGCAAGATGACGAAATGGCCATTTAACGGTAAGCCTGAAAGATGTACAGGCACACTTGACCTAATACATACTGATGTATGTGGTCCCTTGAGTGTTAGGACACGAAATCAACACGTGTATTTCATCACCTTCACATATGATTTTTCACGATATGGTTACGTGTACCTAATGAGACACAAGTCTGAATCCTTTGAAAAGTTCAAAGAGTTTAGACAAGAGGTCGAGAAACAGTTAGGGAGAGAAATTAAAGCCCTTCGATCAAATTGAAGTGGCGAATATCTCTCTGACGAATTCAGGAACTACTTAAAGGACAATGGGATAGTATCACAATTGGATATCAGAACACCAAATGTCATTCTAGATTTTCAGCCTGGTACCATTCCCAACCTTATATTTGATTGCTTTCAAAAACTGAGGGTAAGCTTTACAAATCCCTTTCCAAACTCCACAACCATGAGTGACATTTGACTGGTCGCATCTCAGCCATTAACTGGCCATATCTCTAAACAATAGCTTTCCTCCGAAACTCATTGGAGGCATTCCCAGCCTGGTACCAGTCCCAACCTTACATTCTAGCCAACATACTCCTTATTAAAGTTAACTTAGCTCCTTAAGACAGGTACCTAACCTTGCAAAAAGCCAATTTGCTAATCATTTTCTCCACTACTAAGGACCATCCCCAACAGCCATCATTTCAGTTTTCGCCAGGTTAACCTTCAAACCTGAGACTATTATAAACCAGCATAAAATATACCTCAAGTAGGTCACTTGCACTACTTTGGCACCACCAAAAAAAAACCATATCATCTACAAATTGGGGAGTAAAGGGATTTCTTCACTACTAAACATCTCTGGCGATGATCTTACTCAAGCCCTCCCTAACTATGAAAAACTACTAGAGTGGGAAAAGAGGGAAGAAGGTCTCCTTGGTTGAGACCCCTAGAGCTTTTAAAATTACCTTTTGCAAGACCATTTAACAAGATTGAGAATTTAGGCATGGTGACACAATCCTTCATTCAATTCCTCCATGTTTTCCGAAAGTGCATCTTCTTCAACATGTAATCCAAGAGAGCCCAATTCACATTATCATAGGCTTTCTCTTGATCAATTTTGCGCACTAGGCCCTTCTTGCCACTCCTTTTTTCTTGAATCAATTAATTCATTAGCTGTCAGAATACCATCTTGGATATGTGTTGTGAATAAAGCACCTTGAGAAATGGAAATGAGTGATCCCATGACTAATCTCAACCTTCAGAATACCACTCCTTTTTCTTTTTTTCCTTTTCAATTTGATGTCTATTTTCCAAGGCGACCAACAAGGCTTTGATTTCTTCTTCCAAACCCTTTATTGAAATGCCCTAAAATTCCCCTAAATTGAGCAACTTGGAACTAACAAGATAGACAAGAAATTGAAAAAAAAAATACAATAAAATTGGAGTGAAATAGAATAATAAGAAATTTATAAACATATATATATATGTTTATATAATAATATATTATTTTATATAATTATATAGATATGGGTTGTGCCGGCCCACAGCCAGCATGACCCATTTTACATCTCTAACACCAAAAGCAGGCAAAACAACAAGTTTCGATCATATAAACTTGCGTTGCAGGAAAAAATAAATTTTGTCAATTACACTTTTAATCTCTCTAGATACTAAAAACATTCCAATATGAAACTTAGAATTAATTATTCAACCCTCTAAAACAAGTAAACATACCGCCATGAAAACAATGAAATTAATAACAACTTAAAGGAGAAGAAAATATCGATGCCTAGTTAAACATATCCCTATGACATAATGATAAGAATAGAACAAAAAATAACTTAAAAGAAATTAATAGTACCAAATCACCTTTGATTTGGGTTTCATCAATTTCAATCGTAGCTATCAATAGTTGTCCTTTAAAGAAGGATCCAAGTCCTTTTATCTAGCATTTGCTCTGATGGAAAACTCATTGTTTCATTACTGTCTCGAAAACCATACTTGTTAAACTAACATCAGATCATTACATTAATATACGCTTGAATGTATATCACTCAATTCATTAGGCTTCCAAGTTATAGATTCAATCCAATTGTGAGTGCTTTTTATCTCCTTTGAAAGAGCTTATATGAGATCATAACACCTTAGAAGGATCTAAACAGCAAGGTCTAATTTCATTTTCAACTATAATGTATCAAAGGTTACATCTCCGAATAGATCAATTAAATACGATAATATTATAGATACATACTCTCAAAAAAAATATTACAGATACGTACTCCAAAGTTCAGACGACTTCAAGCAATCAACGAAGGTAAGGTGTTCGAGATGGGAGGCCAAGTAATGGGCCCCTTTAACTTGAATTCTCTTACTTGCCACCCTGAGCTTTTACCATTACATAAGTAATGCCCCTACCTTGGTGGATATTTCTCCATCCAAATTATGATTATCAATAATAATTGTTAATTATCATGTTTTGAATTCAATTGAGCTATGAAATGATAATAGGAAACAAGTGAAACTTTGATAGAAGGGGAATCTCCAGAAAGAGATTTCTATACAAAAGATAGGTTAAAAGTCAAGGAAGAGAATAGGAAATTTAAAAAAGAAATATTTTCATTGACAAAAAAGTTTTAGTTAGGGTGTGGAAAGTGCAACAAAAGTATTTAGCCATCTATTTTAGAAAAGACTTATCCTATATTTATATATCACTCATTTTCATAAGAGACAAAATTCAAGTCTTTGAAACAACGAGAAGTATGATTTATCTATTTGATTATCCAAACCAATTAGCCTGCGCAGCCTATTCAAGCAGCATTTAGGCAGAGAAAAATAATATTTAAATTCCTTGTTATTAACCTTTCAGGGCAAAATATATTGATTAGACCTATATACTAAGGGAATGTTGGCACTCATAATAAATATTGATAGATTAGTGTAGAATGCAACTAATTAAATTACGAGTTTATGCAACACTTAGATACCTTACCTTATGGACATGAGGGAACAAAAGAAATGATAGACTGAAGAGAAGATTACAAATGGGTCCTACCTTGTACTCTATGGGATGTGGTATCCAAGTGTTGCATAAATTTATTGTTTATTGGCGTTCTGATTTGTTAATATGGAAGAGATTTGAGAGAAAAAGAGGTTATGATACCTAGAACCATAATGTCATTACATCTCATGTATAAATGAACAAAGTCAAAAGAAGTTGTAAGACCTTTCTGTCCTTCCCACCCCTTTCTAGTTCTCATGCTCAACAGGTTTGTCTGCCAGATCCGAACTGAAATAGCACAACCCCTTCTAATTAATGCACAACGAAAAGCATAGTATAAACCAATCCATGGACCACTTTCTATGCTACAGAAAGAAATTAAGTATGGTTTCAATGGTGTTATAAATGAAATATACACAGCAAAACAAGAAATAATTCTGGGAGATCATGCAAGAGATTGATGATACTGCAAGTGAAAATACCATAAATAAGAAATTTTAGTACATTTTCCAAGTTTAGATAATACTAGTTCAAGTAGATTCAACTCTAGATAACACGTACTAAGTATAAAATGTCTGGTTATAAGGCTACATAACCTCAAATGCAACTCAAGCAAGACGTAGGTCGTACGACCCATATATTCCTCCATCCTGAAGATTGGGCTGGTTTGGTTGCAGACGGAAAGCAAATAAGTGGGAGCTATTATTCGCCAATCCAAGTGCAGATTCATAGTCCCCTCCATTGTCAACAAAACCAAAATGTGGAATCTCATCCCTCTCTTCCTTCATGAAAACAAATTCCCAGTTTTAAGTTCAGTCTTTGCTTCAAAACATAAACAGGAGGGCAATAAAGAAATAGCACGACGGTTCTTACAAGTTGACGCAGGAGGGATGCATTTGTATCCTGTAAATTCCTTATCTGCGACCAAATTGAATGAGGTGGAATAAAAGTGGATTCATGAGTTACACAGACGGGAAATAAAATTGAAATTGGAAACTGGGCTATACGAAATATAACATCAGCTTACCTTTTTCTTGCAAGTGTCAGTCTGAGTTGAGATCACGTGATACTGTTAACAATGATTAGAAATCGATCATGTTAGGTTGCATGATCTAAAATGGTTGTGATTTCTAAAACCTCAGATAAACAAAAGAAAATGTGATTATAAATAGTAAGTCTTCATATTGCCTTTTTATTAATATATCTAGAAGGTCAATGAAATTCATCAAGCCATATCATACAAATGATATTTTCTTAGGAAGATCAGAGGTTCTTCCTTGTGAACGTCAAAAGCTAAGAAGAAGCATGCAAAAGCATCACAAAGAACATAAAGATGGATAAATAAAAGCAATATCATAAAAATGGTATTTTATTCCAATAAGAAATTATGTAAATACAGGATTCCAAGGAAGATCCAAATTTTACAAGATCAAAATAACAATAAATTATCTGAGAAACAAGACCCAAAAAAGGCACAATAAGCTGCTGAATAGCAAGGTGCCAACCAGCTGGTTGGTAAGGTCTTCTGCTGGTTGGGAGGGTTATGAGTTGGGGGATGAGCTACCCTGCATTGTGTAGCCCTTCAAAAAGAATAAAAAAAAAGGTGATCCAAATTCAATCAGTTTATAATTAAATGGATAATTATGCATATCCACCACTCCAATCGAATAATATTTTTGTATGCTTTTATCTACATGAAATTAATAGGTATCTATTAGTACAACTTGGTTTGAATGTTGTATATTTAGTAAAGAATCATAGGTTCAGGTCTTATGAGAGTTACATTTAAGCCATTTTAATTATGATATGCAATATAAAAGTCTTCACCAGTTCATCTTATAAGTAGGGATGGCAATGGGGTGGGTTTGGGTAGGGTTTTGTAAATTGTAGACCCTACCTACCTCCCTAAACCTCCCAATCCATGCCCGCCCCAAAACCTGTAGCAGGTTGGATTTTGAGAATCCAAACCCTACCCGCACATGAAAATGCAAAACCCTCCCTAACCCTACCCTCCCCTCATTCAAGGGTAGGGGTGGATTGGATTTAGAACACATTGAATTTCCTATTATTTCTTGTCATATATAAGCAATAAATAAGTAAAATGAAACAAATAAAAAATAAAATTTCCAATTATTTTATTAAGACATGTAGAAAACACATAAACTATCTATTTTCTTCCATGCAAAATTCAAAGTATTATTAAATTCAACACTTGATACATAAAGTTTATATACTTTCCAACAATATAAGGGTCGATTTAGCTTAATACCTTACCCTATCCATACCCATATGGGTTGTAGAACCCTAAAATCCATTCTTGTCCCAAAACCCGTCCTTCAAACAAAAAAACCTGCCCCGTCGGAGAGGATTGGGCAAGTACCCACTCGGTAGAGTAGAAATTGCCATCCCTAATTATAAGAAAAATTTATCCAAACACGCCCTATACACTTTGGAAACGGCTAAAACTTCCTTTAGAGAAATAGACTTTCGCATCCCCTGTCAAAGAATTTTCTTTTTAAATATAAACAAATATATGTAATGACAAGAAAACCCTTCTCAGATGCTTCTATGCAATTTAACTTACGGACATACACTTATGTAATAAATTCTAATAATCCCAATTATCACATTAGAATTTGAGTATTTGACCAGGGCATCCAAACACAAATAAGACCAAATCCCTACCTCACAAAGAAAAGGGAACAACGTCAGAAATCCAAATATAAATTTCTTAAAAAAGACCTTTCTTCCTAGAAATTAATCTCTAATTCTTTCCTTTTTTTGGGTCATATGTGCCCTTTTTGTAATATAATCCAAAAATAGTTATTATTTTTTGGACTAATGCAAGATAAGGGCATCTTGGAATTTAAGAAAATTTCCAAAAGTAATAGGATGGCATCCTATTAGCCTATGTAATCAATATGTGATAGGAGATGTCTGACGGACCACGGACCAATTGATAACAGCTGATGTAGTTAAACTGAATAGTTTTATTCCTTTGTGTCTTAATGGATAAAATGATTAAATAACAAAATTTTTGAGGCATAGCAATCAACTCAACACCAGCTTCAGCCACTTCAATTCAAGTGTTTTAATGACATTTTCAATTAAGAAACAAAGCAATAAGTCATTCAATTCAGTTCAGCCACCTGAAGTGTTATCAATCGGTCCCTAAACCCATTCTGAAAAGTAAGAAAACTTCAATTTGAAACTGTATAGTGGATGTTTTGAGTAATTTTCCCTTTTATTTTCAGGTGGCGAGAAGCCTTGCCGTCCAGGCAAGTTTTTACTTTATACTGCAATGAAAATTCATAAAAGTAGCTAGGTTTATTAACATATATTTCGGTGCACGTTGAAGCCTGAAGCGAAGTTTCTGCCTATGGTGAAGATATATAATAATATAATGATTTTTAGTTTAACTTATTGATACTTTTCAGTATGTCAAAAAAATAAATTGGATCCAGGTACATCCATTTCAATTGGATTGCATCCCTAAAAACATTTTGTCGTGGGAAAGGTGAAAAGGGAAAAATCGAGGAGTGACACCATGTGAGGAGTAACAAATTCACTGTATTTCCAAATAAACAAAAAGAATAGACATGATGAAGTTACAGAAGTCCTTTATTTTCTCAATAAATTTAAAAAGGAAGAAAAAGAAGAGAAAGCTTTCAAAAGTTTCTATTTTTAATATTTTTTCACCTTGCGCTCACGAACAACCTTCAACGAGTTCTCCATATTTTGCTCAAGACCACGCAGCTCGTCCACACTCAGATCGTCCAGATCTTCACCCATCCTTTGCCTATTAACCATGCCCTATTAAACTTCATCGATTCAAGAATTCACACTAAAAAACAGATGAAGAAAGCAACATAATAGGAAATATCGTCGCCAGTCCGCACTTATTTCCGATCCATATCCACAGAACCAAGTAAGAAGATAACACTACTTTTACCTAATCTCTCTGCGCAGATTATTATTAACTTCCTTCTGCTTGCTCAAATGTTCTTGCATTCTCTGCAGGCATTGAAGAACCAAGAAACGGAAGCAGTAAAACACTTGTATTTTCAATGAAAACGCATTGACAAAAAAAAAAAAAAAAAAAAAATGTAGAGGAGAATCAGGTTGACCTCGTAGTGTGAGTTCCACAGGTTTATTCCCGAAACTTGTTGATATCGGTCGAATATTTTCTTCGTTCTGAAGCACACACACACACACACACCAGAAACCAAAAGAACAGCATATAGAAAGTGGAATCGAGAGAGATAGGGCTTCGAAACGGAATAGAAATGCGTGGATCGGGATCGAAGTAGGAAAAAAACAAACGTAGAAAACAAGAAATTAAAACCAAATGCAAACGATAAGACATACATACGTTGCGGTATGACTGACATATTCAGATAATTTTCCGGTACTAGAGAACATGATAAGAGAAACCTCGGCATCGCAGAGAACGGTGAGTTCGGCAGCTTTCTTAAAAATTCCTCCTCTCCGCTTGGAATAGGTGACTTGCCGGTTGGTGGAGTTTTCTATTCTCTTAATCTCGATCTTCCCTCGGCCCATCTTTTCCTTTTCACCTCCGCCAACAAACCACCGCTGTGGATGTCAAGGAAAGTTGAACAGAAGATGACGATGAAGCCCGAGGGAGTAGAGAGAGGAGAGGGAGAAAGAAAAAGGAAGAGAGAGGAGGGAGGGAGTGGGGTAATTCTACATCTAGGAGGCGGGACCAAAGAAGCCCTCAGCTACTGCAAATGGGAACGTTTTCCACTTTCGTGAAAGCCTTGTGAACACAGAGAACGTGTAATGTCGTTTCCATTTTAAGAATCAGTCACTGTCAACTGTCAAAAACCTGGACCTCCTCTCCTCTACGGGGGATCGAGAATTGGGACCCAATGCTTTAATAGGTTGGAGTGAGGAACTCCCACTGTATAATCAATCCTCCCTCTACTGGACCAATCATTATATGACACGTCAAGTTGACGTTACGTGTAAAAAACACAAGGGCTTGCACACCTTGATTGGCTTCCAATCACGATTTACCACGTCAGAGTTTCGTACATATATGACTTACACCCCAAGTGTACGGTACAATGGCGTGTTCACTTCGGATTGGTTAATTGTAGTTCATTGCACACACCCAAGCGAGCAGTGGATCAGAAATTAAATTTTATTGTCTGGATGTCTCGATGACGGACGTGCTGGTCCTGCTGGATTAGTTAGTCCACGGATTCACCACGCATTTAGTTAATTGGTTTTGGTTAGTTCATGGTCTCATTGATTCATCATCAAGAAATCAAACGGCCACCATTGGTTAAGAAATCAACGCCGCACACATCTCCGTGCGACTGTAATGGCTTGTTAGGACATTGTTGGGAGCAGATCTGCACTCACTCGAGGATCGAGAAGATCCATCCCAGGAAAGCAAGGGGTATTTGGGTAATTCAGCCACTCGTACCAAATTTTTAAAGAACTGATCAATACGAAAACACAGAAAACGTATGGGAGAAACGAAAAGATTCTAAATCTGCAACCTGGTGAGATAGAACGTAGATAGATCCTCCTTGAACTTCGCTTAAATTACAGCTCCCTCTGAATGCACGTTGAGATGTGCATATGGTATGGACCAACTGTGGGCACGGCACTGATGTGATATCGAAAATGGAGAAAGTTCCAAAGATGACTTTGTCTTTTGTTTTCTTCGTGGAAATTAACGTTGTTGAGGTGCAGGGATGAAAAAATAAAGGGTTTGTCGAAAATGGATGTTTATCAGAAAACAAAATGGAACTAACGAAGAGAAATCAATCGAAAAGAATGAATTACGTGGAGTGAGAAACTAAAAACAGATGCCGAAAAATAAAGGGTTCCTCGATAATGATGGAGTTCCGTTTGCATTTATATATATATATATATATTGGAATGCAGGAGAGTTTTATGATTACACGTAGGGGTGGTTTCGAGCAGTCGAGCCGAATAATACCAGGCTCCATACTATTTTATAAGGTTTGAGCTCGAGTTCGAGCTTGGTTCGAGCGAGAATCTTGACATCGAGCTCGATTCGAGTCAAGAGTTTATAAGTTCGAGTTCGGCTTGGCTCGATTCGTTTTATATTTTATAAAAATATTTTATTATATATTTTATTATAAAAATATTTAGAAAAAATATTTTATAAAAATAAAAATTATATATAAAATTTGTTATTTTATATTTAAAAATTTAAGAATTATAATAATTAATAATTATAATATTTTTATTATTATATATATATATATATATTTTTTTTTTCTATAATTTTATTATATATATTCGAATCGGCTCGCGAGCCTCATGAGCCGAATTCTATTAGGCTCGAGCTTGACTCCTTTAATAATCGAGCCACTGAATTGGGCTCAAACTCGGCAGAAACCGGACCGAACAGAGCTCGAGCAACTTGTGAAAAGTTCTGCTTGTTGCCACCTCTAATTACACGTTACAAGAGAGATAAATATACAACTGTGATAAGGATGACTACAAGCAAATAACAACTATAAGGAAATAAGATTAGTAATCTCCTAATCCACAGATAAACGAACAATCAGCAAGTGACACTGAACTAGATCACGAACAAAGTGGAAGTCTATTTCCACATGTTTGTTTCTAGCTTTGAACACAAGATTAGCAGCCAAATATAGAGCACCCACATTTTCACACCACATGATGGAAGCTGAGGGAGAGAAGACCTTCAGCTCCTTGAGTAAATGCTGAACCCAGATTACTTCAGTGACAGCCAAGGCAATGGCACGAAGCTCTGCTTCTGTACTGGAGGGTGCTATTGTGTGCTATTTCTCGGCACTCCAGGATATTAAATTGGGACCCAAGAAAAGAGCGAGATATAGTCCCTTTCAGATACCGTAAGATCATTTTTACAGTTGCCCAATGTGTCGTGGTAGGGGAAGAGAGAAATTGACATGTCTTGTTAACGGCGAAGGCAATGTCAGGTCGAGTCAGGGTTAAGTATTAAAGGGAACTGACGATGCTTCGGTATGTAGAAGGATCAGGTAGCAGCTCTTCATCATTCTTGAATAAGGAACAACCTGCTGCAAGAGGAATCTTCATTGCGTTAGCCTCAGTTAACTCGGCCTATTGCAATAAATCTACTAAGTATTGACGCTGAAAAAGAAACATGCAACCCTAAGAACGAGTGACTTGATTGCCAAGAAAAAATGCAAGTCACCTAGATCCTTCAATGCAAAACACTGTGAGAGATCTAAAATGAAAGATTGGACAGCAGAGGGCTTGTTTCTCGTATATAAATGATAGTATCACCTGAATAGTAGAGAAACAAAGAAGGATCACAGGTAGAACCCTGAAAACCCAGCTTCAAAAGGTGTGAATATAGCTGAAAAAAACCAGGCCCGTGGGGCCTGTTTAAACCCATATAAGGCTTTGTGCAATTTACACACAAAATTGGGCCGAAGAGGATCTACAAACCCAGGGTATTGTGCCATATAGATATCTTCGTCAAGGATGCCATGCAAGAAGGCATTATACACATCCAATTGCTTAATAGGCCATGCTTTGGAGAGCACTAGGCAAAGTAAAAAGGCATTATGCACATCCAATTGCTTAATGGGCCATGCCACAAACCCAGTGGCATGAGAGGACGGTTCAGCCGGGGTAGTGGTAGTAAGAAGAGCACGAGGCAAAGCATGACGAGCTCTATGGTGCCATGTAGGAGGAGCAACAATGGGAGCACGTCGAAGCACATCTTCTAGGGGGAGAACCTTCCGTGGGGGTGTATCGCTATCAACTTCAATGGGAGAAGCCCTGTTAGTGGGAGATGTAGGAGCTGGAGAGCTGAGCCCATTAGTGTTGGGTGGAGTAATTGAAGGGGTGGGCCCATTGGTGGTGGATGTTGCAGCTGGAGAAGCAGGCCTTGTAGTTGGAGGTTGTGGTAAGGTGGAGTCTAACTGATGAGGTTGTGTGCTTGTGGGCCTGGGTGCAGCGACAATACACCGATCTGAAGACCTGTAGGGACTGAAGTGAACGTGCTTGAAGAATCTCTGAAGGGAAGAAATGCTTTCCTCAAATTGGGCATGGCGCGAAATAGTTATCTTCTCGATGGAGAGAACATCTTGGAGTTGTAGCCAACAAAAACACAGCGAGCAGATCGGTAAGCAAACTTATGTGCATTGTAGGGCCTTAAAAGTGGGTAACACCCACAACCAAAGGTGCATAATATGCCATAGTCAGGTGGACGGTTAAAGAGTTTCTCAAAAGGAGACAAACCACTAGTGACAGGAGATGGAAGGCGGTTTATAAGATAGGCAGCGCAAGCAACAACATCATCCCAGAAACGAAGGGAAGAGAGACATGGCCAAGATGAGCAAGAGCCGTCTCCACAACATGACGGTGCTTGCCCTAAGCAGCCCCGTTTTGTCTATGAGTATGCGAGCACGATAAGCTATGTGAAATGCCACACTCATCTAAATAAGTGGAGAGACATCTATACTCCCCACCCCAGTCAGTATGAAAATGTTTGATGGAGGTGGAAAAAGTATTCTCAACATGGCGTTTGAAATGAACAAAGGTAGAAAAGACATTACTTTGTGAGCAATGGGATAAAGCCAAGTGAAACGAGTATAGTGATCCATAAACAAAACATAGTAATGGTACCCATTATTTGAAACAAAAGGGGAAGGCCCCCAAACATCAGACATTTAATTCCAGAGGTGCGCTGGATTTAAAATGCGAAGAAAATGGTAACTGATGGGCTTTGGCTCCTTGACAAGCATCACAAAGTGGGCCAAAGTCATTATTAGCATGTAGACCTCTTAAAGAATTCGGTGACCAAATTGAAGGGTTGGATGACCCAGTCGAGAATGCCACTGGGAAGAACTAACACGAGCACGAGCGTTGAGATCTTGAGGGCGACAATGAGGGGTGCCATTTGAAGAAGATGGAAATTGATAGAGCCCGTTAACATTGAGTCTGCGAAGAACCTCCATCCCCATGATAGGATCCTTCACAACAAAATGAGAGGGGTGAAACTCAATAACTAAATTATTATCACGGGTAAATTGAGACAGAGATACTAAATTTTTTGAAATAGAAGGAAGATGAAGAAGATTATTAAAAGAAAAGGACTGATTATTAAATGTAAGAGTGGACCATCCAACATGACTTATAGCCAATTCTGACCCATTTCCGACTTGCACTTGTTCATTGCTGGTGTACTCCTGTGTTGTTTGAAGGTTGTTGAAATCTGGTGTCATATGATTGGTTGCCCAGAGTCTTCTGGATACCAATTAGGATCGAATGGGGAAGAAAACTGAGACGTTGGTGGTGTAGTTGCCTGATAGGCCTGTGTTGTATTGCTCTGTTCGCCATGATAGGAAATATCAAACCGTCGCCGACAGGTGAGAACAGCATGTCCTGGCCGATTGCATAACTGACACACGATCCCACCATTGTTGGATTGTCCTCGTCAACGCCCACCACCACCATAGCCACGATCACGACCATTATTGGAACCACGTCCCCCATTGTTGGAACCACGACCATTGTTGTGAGATGGATTGCGATTTCCAGTGCATGCAAGATTAGCAGATGGAGCAACAGGAACCATAGAAGAGTGATGATGCTGTTGTAGCCAGATTTCATGGCTAAGAAGAAGCCCATGAAGGTCCTCTAGAGTGAGATAGTCTGTATCCATACGAGTCGTGAGAGAGGTAATGAATGACTCGTACTCTAGTCCGAGGCCAGCCAGGATATAGAGAATCATATCCTGCTCATGAATAGGTTCAAATACTGCGGCAAGGCTACCTACAAGCTACTTAGCCTTTTGGAAATATTCATGAATTGTACGAGCTCCTTTTTTCATGGTCTGCAACTGTAGACGCAGCTGTAACACTCGAGCCCGTGACGGAGATCCATAAGTACGAGCAAGAGCTCTCCATACTGCAGTAGAGGTAGGAAGTCCAACGACTTGGGCAATGACTCCTCCTGTTAAAGAAGAGACGATCCAACTTAACACTAGTTGATCAAACCTGCGCCATGTTACTGCTAGACGGTTCCCAACGAGCCTCGAGGGATTAGTCAGATCAGGGATCTTGAGGGCGACAAGGTACTGAACCATCGACCAGCCCCAAGAGTTCATGGGCATTAAAGATTGGAAAGAACTGGGCTTTCCAGATATTGTAATTGTAATTCGGAAGTTTAATGGATAGATAATGGGTTACATTGGGCATCGTGGTAATGGAGATTGTGAGAAAAGCTGGAAGATCAGAGGTTGAAGCCTGAGTGCTGGGTATAGTAGACCCAAAATTGGTGGTGGAATTTTCTTGGCCGGTTGAAGCCATTGGTGGCTCTGATATCATGAAAAAAAAATTAAAAACACCATGAAAGAAACTAAAAACAGAGCTGAAAAATAAAGGGTTTCTCAATAATGATGAAGACCCATATGCTATATATATATATATTGGAGGAGAGTTTTATGATTACACGTTACAAGAGATAACAGTGTTATCCGTTACATGGAGGGACAAAGCTTTAAGAGTTTCTTCTTCCAATGCCATTATTTTTTCAGACAGAGATGGCAATCTGAAAGTGGACACCTATGACCTAACCTAACCCCCCCCCCCCCCTTCCAAAAAAAAGAAAATAAAAATGAAAACACGTAAGAATCTTGTTTGGTTAAGAGTATGAGTTGAGAATTAACCGGTCAAGGCTTGATAATTAAAACTTCATCTAAGGAGAAGCCCATTAATGGTTACACCTACGATAACAAAGCAGTCTCCCAAGTCCTACCCACATCCATACAGGCGTGAATTGGGAATATCTCCCTTGCAATTTTGGCATTTTATATTGTTTTTTCAGATAATTTAGGAGCTTATAAGGATAATTAATTAAGCAAAGCACGGGAGGACCCTCCCTCCCAAGTCTAACAAAGAAATAAAATTTAGATCCCACGGGAAACTATTTTGTAAAGCTCTTCTCTCTGATCTGATGTCCCTTGTTTTCAGGTACGTCACTACAAGAAATATGAGCTTTAACTATGGATAAAACCGTGGTTAAAGGTCAAAAAAACTGTAGCTATAGATCTATGACTATGATTTAATCATGGACAGAAAATCGTAGCCTATGATTGCATGGCTATAGCCTATAGCTACAATTCAACTAATCCATGGCTATAGCCCATCTATAGCTATGGTATCTGTCCTAGCTAAAGGGCAGATGTAAGTTATATGAGCCTTTAGCCACAGATTGAACCGTAGGTAAACGATGCATATAATTACGGTTTTTAAATTGTCCGTAGTTAAAGCCTTGCATTTATAACCACAGTTTGTTACAAAACCGTAGCTAAATGTACCACTTTATAACTACAATTCCACCAAAACCTAAGCTAAATACATTAACTTATAGCTACGATTTTTTACCTATGGCTAAAAACTAGAGTCTATAGCCACGGTTTTAATTATAGCTAATTGAAAACCGTGGTTATATTCCAATTAAAATAGTAAAATAGGGACACCATCACCTTAACGGTTGAAGCAATACCTATTTCATTCATACATCACATGGGAATTATATAATAATTTCTAACAAATGATTATATTATTTTAATAAGAAATTACATGATTTGTATAATTTGAATACATCCATTGTTTAAACAAAAAAATAAATACATTGTTAAAATGTATTTCAAATGTCAAATTTCCCTTAATACATATTAAAGTCTACATAATGTTAATAAAAAGAGAAAAATTCTAAATATAGCAGAACTATCCATTGTCTCCAACATGCTTTAAGAGTCGTTCATTGCATATTTAACCTACAAAGAAAAAAAAATTAGAATAATGATTACTTTAATAATCTAATTAAATATGCAATATACAATGAAAAATGTAAAAAATATTAGGTAATAAAATCCAATGTACAACAAAATATGTAGAATAAATTTTAAGATTCTAATTAATTGGGTTTGGCGACTTGGAAAAAATTATGGACATATGGCAAGGGTAGTGCTTAGGACAGGTCAGTAAACTATGAGAGTTTGACTAACCAAGATAGCTTGATGATGGTGGGATATGGTGATGGTAAAATTAAACTATTGGAATATTTTCTTGTTCAAATAGTTGGCCAAACAAAAGAATAAATGCAAAAGCTTAAACTGAGTTTGTGAAACTCTTAATAATTGGCCAGTGAAGATCCAACATGTCAGTTCCATAGAAGGTCCATGTGTCATGCTGGCATTGTTTGTCCTAATTCACCCAGTATGTATCCTCAGGCTCCTGTAGAAGATTAAAGATCGATATGAGGATACAGTCATAGTTTATTCCAAATTTTAGACACATGGAGAGGCAAATAGCCTATGGAGTCAATGAACTAGTTTGTATGAAGTTTAAGGACTAGTTTGAGGATATACTCATGTCCAATAACAAGCATGTTAAAGCTATAGTCATAACTAATATGTAATTTGAAGCAAGCCAAGACATAAAAAAGTTAAATTGATAGTATTGGACAAGTGGAGCCTTGAAAACTGTCAAACCCATAATGAGGTCCTCTATAGCTGGGTCAATGAATGCTTTATCTTGTACAAATTTTCATTTTTATTATACATTTTATGTTTGACTATTTTGAGTTCTAACAAGGAAAGAAATCTACAAAGAACATTTCAAGCCATTGGACATCTGAGGAAGAAAAGTTGTTTCTCTTCAACTAAATATAAAATTGTTATATACTTGTATGGATTGGTATGAGGATATGATCATGTCCACTAATATGTGTGCTGAAGCAAGCTAAGATGTAAATGGTTAATGATGTTGAGCAGTTGGAGCTGTAATGTGTCCCAATATTATTGAAGTGTTGAAATTTTTGGCAAAATGAATTGCAACTTAGGGCTGTAGCTAAAGATATTTATTATTTTTAATATATTTATTATTTTATAATTAAACTAAAATCGGTGGCTATAGCCATACATAACTTTTACGGATAAAGTGTTACTTAACCACGGATAAAAGGACTGTAGTTAAAGATAAATTTCACAGTTACACGCACAGAAAATTAAAAACCGTGGCTATAGTTGTAAATAGCTTTTATCTACGGAGAAAATGCTCTTTAGCTACAAACTAAATGACCGTAGCTATTAATTAGCTTCTACTATTGTGACTTATAGCCACAAATACCTTAAAACCGTGGTTATACGTATCTTTTAGCCACGGAAACAGTGGCTATATCCCATGTTTTAGCTACGGTTTTTATGACTGTAGCTAAAATACAGTAGCTATAGCCCCATTCTCTTGTAGTGTACGCTGGTACTTGATACTACATGTAAGACTTTGAGCAGTATATCTACAATCTTCTAACTGTTGCATGCATCTCTGTAAGGGGTGAAAAAACTGACACCCCCAACTAAGGTTTGGAATCAGCAGTGAGAGCCAGGAATTTTTTTTTTTTTTGTGCCAAATTAAAGTTTTAAATAAGAAAATGAGATAGGGAGCAGAAGAAATAGGGTTTGAGGGAAAATGGGCTGAGAAGGTTTGGGTTTATTACAATTTTTTTTGAAGAAAAAATAAATAAATCCTTTTTTTTTATTTTGAGAGTTGGACGAGTGTTAAAGAGTAATCATTTACATTTATTTTTAGGGGCATGCCCACTTTATTAGGTTTCATTCCAACCTTCACTTAATAACCACATATAAATATTAATAACCACATATAAATAATTGTATTAATAAAAGGTTTGGGGCAACAAGGACCCCCCACCAAGATGCTTGGCTCTACGCCTGGGAACCAGACAACACCACATGCTTGTTAGCATGCAAGGATTTACCTGTTTACTATCAAAATCCAAATATATGAAAATAATCTTTTAAATAAAAATAAATCATAACATCAATGTATTATCATATATTTCTAATAAAATAGATTAATTCCATCAAAATGTCTCAAAATTTAGTGATAACTCTTGTCTCTAATAATTTATTAAATCCAAAATCCAACTAATAAACTACTACAAAATTCTATCTAATGTAAAGAAATCTAAAATAATACTCTCTCCTAAGCAATTCCACACAAAACATATTCTTCAACATCTGAAAAAGTAAGAAAATTAAAAATAATGAATACAACGCTTAGTAAGTAATATCCCATCTCCTAGTGGGAGTATGCAATAAAAAAATAATTTATATAACCCACGCATTCTCCAAAGTTCACAAGATATGTTTCAAAATAAATCAATATGCTCAAGAGAAGAATAGTCAAATAAACCCAAAAAAATCAAATTTTCCAATAGTTCACAAATTCATCGGGACAATCTATATGCAACACATGTCATGAGCTAATATTGATATATTTGAATTCAAATTCAAAATCACATATCAAATTAATAAAGGTAGACTACGACCACTTTCACCCCAATGATAAGGGACCACATATATATCCTATGGTGGGGGTCCAAATTCAAAATAGACTAGTCCGAGATACAATCGTATTTATTCTCACTTGTGGGGTCCAAGACGTAATCACATATCAATAGAATATAACATATACATCAATCATGCAAGAGTCTCATAAAACAAATTTAATAACAATAATGATATAGCTAAATAAAGAATAACAAGTTAAAAAATGCCATTAATTCTTTTAATAACTAACAAAATGTTAAACAAATTTTTAAAATAATTATCAGTGTACCACAATAGTCAAAAATTTATTTACATTACAAATTCTTAATATCCTAAGTTTTCACCTGTTTGGATCATAATTCAAATAAACATGAAAAAATATGCATATATATATAAACCAAGAAGTCATTTGTTAATTTATTTGAGAGTAAAAAATAAAGAAAAAATAATTAACTAAAAGATGAAAAGTTATTCACATAACGAGTTGAAACGAAAGTACTCATTAAAATTAGGGGTGCAAGTCGGGCAGGTTGGACTCCATTTAGGGTCAACAAATTTGGCTTAAGGCCCAAGACAGGACCAAGCCCAAGCTCGAGGTCATGCCCGATTTTCCCAACCTGAGCCCAACCTATACTGTAATTTGATGCAATCAGGTTGGGCT
The DNA here is from genome assembly GCF_056320005.1 of Nelumbo lutea. Lineage (NCBI taxonomy): Eukaryota > Viridiplantae > Streptophyta > Magnoliopsida > Proteales > Nelumbonaceae > Nelumbo > Nelumbo lutea. The sequence continues at coordinate 60,767,517 of NC_142689.1, forward strand.
CAAGCTCAGCCTCGGGTTAGTCAATGAACCCACTCTAAAATTACACATATTCGTGTATTTATGCAAATATGTATACATATATTTATGTATATTTGTATGCAAAATATGTATATAAATAGGTAAATATGTATACAAATCTATATATACAAATATGTATGTATATATGTAAATATGTATGCAAAATTAACATATATATACATATATATATATATAATTGGGTCAGGCTCGGGCCGGGTTCGGACTATCTAAGGGAGGCCTAGGCCCAGCCAAAAAAAAATCTGATTTCTTAGGCCCAAGCCCAGCTCAAGGACAGAAAATCCAAGCCCAGCATGTGTAAAATTTCGGATTGAGTCGGTTCAGGCTCAGGTTGGGCTGCCCAAGTTGAACCCCTAATAAAAGTGAGTCACGATATATCTAAAAGCTAGAAGGCTTCTCTCCAACGGTCTAAAGTTGGGTAATGTCTACAATGTCTCAATCTAAAGTTTAACATAACTTTTATTCTACAAGTACAAAAGGCACAAGGTTGGATTTGTTGGAATCCTAATTATATGGGGTTTCTATGAACTACATTCCTAAAGTGGTTCAAAAATAAATGTCCAACGAGGAACCCTAATTCTAGATTCAATATGTACGAAAATGAAAAATGAAAAATCAAGGTAGAAAAAGACTTACCTAAATAGTGATTTGAAGAAAAAGAATCACTAAAATTAAACCCCACCTTGATTCTCCAAAGTTGAATATCTTTACCTTCTCTTATGTCTTTTTTTATCAGTAATCAGGGGTATTTCATTTCACTATGAGAAAAGAGATTACACATTCCAATCAAAATTAGACAATATAGAAATGCAGATTTTTCCAATTTACAAGGTTATCCCAAGTTTACTCAGAATAGTTGATCCATATGTACCCCTTGCTTTGCCAACGTCTTAGCCATCCCATTTGTTGTTCTCTTTACCCATTTGAAGCGTGCCCTGAGATCCTTAACTAAGCTCTTTATTTACCATATTAGATGCCTGAACTTCCACACTCATGGATTTTTGTCATCCATACAAAAAATTACTAATTTTGAATCACCTTTTATTTCTAAGTTCTTAAAGTTCAAAAACAACAAGAGCGGAGAGATTTGGAAGAAATTTCAAAGGGGAGTGAAAGGGGAGACAAAGAGAAGGAAAATACAAAAAGGGAGGAGGTGCATAAGAGAGAGAAAAAGGAAAAAGGAAAGAAGAAAAAAAAAAACTAAGTGAATTAGAGAAGTTACATTGTGGGATAGACTATGAAAAGGTAGAAAGTGGAAGAATGGAGATAAAGCAAGGGAAAGAGAGAAAGTAAACTCGAGGAGAAAAAGGTAATAATTCATTGTAGTTGCTGAAATGAAGACTATAAGCTGGACCTGTCAGGGGCCTAGGAAGTGCTAGGTAAAGGAGCGTAATCAAAAGCATTTAAAAAAAAGTGAAACCAATCATGGTTATGATCCAAGAAGCAAAGTTATCAAAGGTAGACATGAGATGGATCAAAAGTATCTAGTAGAGAGGTTCACTTTGGAGGAGATAAAAGAAGTAGTTTTCTTAATGGACAATTCTAAAGCTCCAAAGCCAAATGGATTCACTATGGCTTTCTTCTAAAAATGTTGGGATTTAATTGAAGCTTATTTGTTGGAAGTCTTTAACGAATTTTGGTTCAAAGGAAAAGTAATTCAGGGTGCAAATTCCACTTTCATTGTAGTAATACCCAAGATGAAAGAAGCTCTACACCCAAAGGATTATAGACCAATTAATTTGGTGGGAAGCCTTTACAAAATTTTAGCAAAGGTCTGGAAGACTAAGCAAGGTTCTACCTTTGGTGATTTCTCAAAATCAATGAGCTTTTGTTAAGGGGAGACAAATAGTAGACCAAATTTTGATTACAAATGAATGTATAGAGAAAAGGAGGAAAATAAAGGAAAAATGCTTTATTTGCAAATTAGATCTTGAAAAGGCCTATGATTTTGTGAATTAGGAGTTCCTTTTGGAGATTATGAATAAATTGGGTTTTGGATCCAAATGGAGAAAGTGGATAAAAGGTTGTATAAGCTCATGCCACTTATCTATATTAATCAATGGTGTGTCAAGAGATTTCTTTCCAACAAAGAAGGGATTGAGGCAAGGGGACCCTCTTTCTCCTTTGCTCTTCACATTGGTGGCGGATGTGCTAAGTAGAATGATCTAAAAGGCAGATGAAAATAATAGTATAAGGGGTTGGAGAGTAGGGAGGCAAGAATTAGTTGTGACACACCTCCTCTTTGCAAATGATATTATTATCTTATGTGAGGAAGGAACTGAGGATTGGTGGAGAAATCGAAAGAAATCATCTCAGATTTTAAGTGCAGCTTCAAGCTAAGAATAAACTTGGGGAAGATCTACCTAGTAGGGATGAATACACAAGAGGAAGAGGTAGAAGCTTTAGCTGATTGCTTGGGGTGTCAACTAGTGATAAACGTGTTACATGTTTTGGGGTCAGTTTATTTTGGATTAAAGGGTGGAAGATAACAAAGTTTGAACACCTTCCCCTTTTGGATATTTCTCTTGTGCTTATTTTTCTGACACTCTTGTTTCCTTAGAATTAGGGAGGGAAAGTTATTTTCTTGCAAAAGAAATATGGAGCCCAAGCCTTCTGCTAGGAAGTCTACCTGGGTAAGATAAATACATGTGATGTACTCCAGAGAAGAGGTTGAACAAATTCCAGTTCCCCCATATGTGCATCTTATGTAAGACAAATGGTGAAACTACTTCCCACTTACTACCATACTACTCTTTTGCACTTTTTATTTGGTCATGCATCTCTTCTCTATTTGGTTGCAGGTGGGACCCTCCACAGAATTGTGCAACTCAATTCAACCCAGTTTTCTTTAGGCAAGAGAAAAAGAGAGGAAGATTACTATGGAAGACAGCAAGGGCAGGAACAATTTGGACACTATAGGAGGAAAGAAATGAAACAATACCAGAGCATGGTATGAAGTGGCAAACTCAACAATTGTGAAAGGCAGAGTAGTCTTGGACTGGAAACCTCTTCAATCAAATAGACTAGAGCTTAATTTTGATGGAAGCTCTTTAGAAAATCCTGGGCTGTAGTGTTCAGGGATGAAACAGGGAAAGTGGCAACATTATTCTTAGGACCGATAGGAGTAGGGGATTTGGCAAGAGAAAAAAATATCTGCCTTACCTTCTCTTACATTTTAAAAAAGAAAAGAGGAAAAGGTTTTTTAATTAGCTAATAAAAAGATAATTAAGGTTTCTTTTTCCCTTCTTAACACCTCTTTATAGGGCTATCAATAGGCCCGGTCTGACCTGATGGACCCAAACCAATTGGGCCGATTATGGTTCCAAGAATTGGAGCTGACGGATCAGTTTCAGGTCCTGATATAGTATTCCAATTATTATGGGTTCAGAACCTGTTCCACCTAGTTCAGAACCAATTCAGACCCAACCCAACCTATATACATAATATATAATATATATAATATTTAATATATATTAAATGTGTGTATATATATATTCATTTATTATAATCGAGTCCGTTGGATCAAACCCAATTGTCTTGAAAACCGATCAATTTAGTTCTAGGTCTAAAAATTATAGACCCTATCAGATCTAGTTCAATTCCAAGTCCGCAATATTTCATGTTGGGTCGGTTCCGGTTCTAACTGGTCCCAACCCAGACCGTTGATAGCCCTACCTCTTTTACTTATTGCTAGAGTCCCTCGATAAAAAGTTACAAACATCACCCTTATACAACTATGTCACAACCCAATTCTCCCACTACATTGTTTTTTTTTTTTTTCTCTCTCTCTTTTGGTATTACAAAAACTCCTTGAATCATCTTGATTGTCACTAAAGAGTTGCCTTTGATGCAATGACTGAACATAGGTTGCAAGCTTATGAGCTTCCAAACTATGACAACATCTCCGCCACAGTAATTGAGGTTTCACCAATTTGGTCCTTCTTAGCTATAGAATTTGACCCTTAAAGCCTCTCATAATGCATCCAAACCCACATCTTACATCTAACCTATATGCATCAAAGTTTATTTAATGACTACTTATTAAAACAACTACACTCATTTTTCACAAACAATTAATGAATAATTAATAATTAGTCTAGGTTTTAATACTTTACTTGTTTAGAGTCTCTAGACAATTAATTAACTATATATATATATCAACAAATGAAATGCACTTTCCCAATAAACTAAATAATCTGTTCTCCTAAAATTTCTCCTAAACAACCTCCCCCACTTTCTCAAGAATTATCTCTAATTCCTATTTATCTTCTAAATTATCTCTAATTTAGTAGAGAGTTTCTCTCCTAAATTATCTCTAATTCCTATTTATCCTATCCCCTACTTTTTATCTATATCTATCTAAAGAAACTTCAGATTAAAAAATTTAATAATTGGTTAAATATTCTAACAAAATTATATAATAACTTTAAAATATTTATTAAAAACACAAAAAATAATTTTATATTTTGACAAAGTATATCACAAAATTACGTAATAGCAATTTAAATTAAGTTTTTCTGAATTATCAATTTAAATGTTTTTCAAATATGTAATAATATGTAATAGTTTTAAATAAAAAAAAATCAAATAACAATAAATTTTAAATATTCTATAGATTAATTAAATAGTTAAATAACTAAATATTTATCACAACTAGATTTTAAATAGTTAAAATAAGGAAATTATGTAATAAATTTAAAAAACTTCTTCAAAGTAGAAAAATAATTATAACATAACATTGAAATTAATAATAATTTAATATATTACAAAATTAATAATGAAATTATGTCATAATAGTATAAATTATGATTTTATGGATAATTAAATTCAATAAATAATTTAAATTTTAAATATTTTACATATTACTTAAGTATTTAAATAAATAAATGTTTTAAATAACAAAATATTTAACATAACTAGATTTTAAATAGTTAAAATAAAGGAATTTATGTAATAAATTTAAAAAATAAAATCTGAAAAGTAGAAAAAAATTATAACATAATATTGAAAATAATAATAATTTAATATTTTTACATAATATTGTAAATAACTAATTTCACTTATATCAAGTAATAATTAGAGAAAATAACTTTCAAAAAAATTAATATTTATTAATAGTAACTCTAAAATCTTAACTTGTATTTATTATATAATTATATACAAAAATTAATATTTATTGTACTTCAGAAATTATTTATTGTTTTATGTGATAAATGTATTTTCAATGGTTATGTATAAATTTATTTTGTTTTGTTATTTAACAAAAAACTTTCAATAATTATTGGAGAATGAACTACTATAATTGAAATTTGTAAATTTAATTTGTTGTACTTATTCTATTTATTGTATTTTTGTTATAACTTGTTGATTAATATTTATTAAAGATTAAACTATTATTTGAGATTATACTATTTATTGACTAAGTTAGTATATTTTTGCCTTCAAAAAAAAGTTAATATATTTTTAGTACTTATTGCAATTTTTCATTATCAATATATTTTCAATAATTGTGTATTTTTGCTATAATTTTTTAATAATTATTGGAGATTAAACTATTGTTATTTATCAGATATGAGACTATTAATTTAGCTAACATTATGAGTGTTCATGAGTTAGTTCAGTTCAGCCCTGGGCTATTTGGCCAACCAAATTGACCAGGTGAGGTTAGGGAGTTGGTCAGCTAAAATCGACTAACCTTTTGTGAAAACCAACCCACTCAAGTTGTATCGATTGGGTCAATTTTTTGGTTTGGTCAGTCGATTCAAAAGATTTAAACTTAAAATTTTAATTTAATTTTAAAAATTATAGTGCAATTGTTAAAAAAATAAATTTAAAAATTAGATTTATGATATGAAAACATTTTAGACTAAGATGGGAAATTTGCCACATTTTCATATTTAAAATATAAAATATTAGCATACATCCATGGTTAGGTCATTTGATTTTGGTTGGTTTACAGATGTCCAAAATGAAACTGATCCAACTTGGTCGAATTGGAAATCTTTTTAACCAAAGCCAACCTAAAATACTAGAAAAGCGACTAACTCGAGTCAAGTTAATCGGGTTGCTTGGTTTCATCTATTTGTTGAATTAACCTAACTGAAATTAATTATTGTTATTTTTATATTATAAAAAATTTATTAAAAGTAGTATATAAAATATGAATAAAAATTAATTATTTTAAAAGTTGAATATATAAAACAATTGTATACTTTTATGTGTTTCTATTAGGGACATTTATTAGAACATACTTTATAGTTTTACATATTTACTTAAATCTATCTTATAGTTTTCATTTTACTAAAACATCCCATATATTCTACAACTTATTTACTTAATCAACCTTTCAATAAGGAGTGTTTGTTTTACCTTTACGCCCATGAATTTTTATTCAAAAAATACCTGATGCTACTCAATTCGAGGTGGTGCAAGAACTGAGAGGAACCAGATAGTCCTTTCTAGGATGAGACCGCGCTTCAACACCTACGATCAAGAAAGGAGAAGTCAAAGGCTCGAGGAGACCTATGATCAAGAAAGGAGAAATCATAGGCCCAAGGAGTTATCCCCGGGTAAGTACTTTGATGCTCAAGTCAGTAGGAGTGGTAGATGGTCGAGCCGAGATATAAGGATGCTAATCCGATCTAAGTAGCAGTATGGGTGTCAAAAGTTGGATCCCTTACCTTAAGCATGGAGTACCTTTTTATAGCCAAAGATCTGTGTCTTGGTCGGATTAGGCTTCCGGGGTTGTTGGGATGAGGTTAGCTGCCGAGGTATTTTGGATAGAGTCCCATTCCCCAACGGTGTCATCTTCCTTACTCCTCTTTATCCGTAGTTGTGTTCATCCATATGTCGTGTAGCTGACGTGGCTGAAAGGATAAGATGTGGGGCCATAATAATAGCGTAGCTCGGTCAAGCTATGTCAACGTGGTTGAGCTAAGCCGATGTGGCAGGCGATGACTGGGCGGCCATGTGTCTCTCAATACTAGCTCAGCCATGACCCGAACACCACTCCCCCAGTTCTAAAGTTGAGACATGAAGTGATTGGCCAAGGTGTAGCATGGCAGGATGCTTTGTTCTTCGACTGAGGAACTCCAAGTTGAAGTCTGGTTGAGCGTCCGGTCCACTTGATGTTCCTCGGTGTTTGCCAGAATGTAAGGTCTGTGCAATGTGGATTGTAGCCGTGGAGTCCTTCAATCGTCGGCTACAAACTCAAAGAATTCAAACTTCGAAATCCGAACAACACTCCCCCAGTTCTGGAACTGAGGAGGGGGGATGCTCGGCTGAAGTGTTGTGTGGACGTGTAGCTCAACGGGGTGTCGAGGTGTCAAGCTGAGTTTCGGGGTTCATCTCCCAGGTGGAGCCGAGGAAGGGCTCTTCGTTCATCGGCCGAAACGCTACATGGTTGCTTAAATCGATCGGCTATCAAGGAGGGGCTTTCCGATTCCTGGTGGAGGCCGAGCTTCGATGTTGAGGCCATTGTGATGCTCGGCCATGGTGTGCCGAGCTCCAAAGTTGGGAGCTTAGATCAGTCGGGTGTCAAGGAAGGGCTTTCTAATACTGGTGGAAGGCCGAACTTTGGTGTTAAGGAATCAAGCCAAGGAACTCTAAGTCGAAGTATTCATATTTCTTGGCATTTAACTGAAATGATTTGTGCAACCGCACAATGTAGATGGTGTTCGGGGAGTCTTCAATCATCGGCTGTGGAACTTTAAGGTTTTTTATTTCGGAATCTGAACACCACTCCCCAAGTTTCATAGTCGAGGAGGAAGAATGCTCTACCGGAGTGTAGCATGGTTGGTCATCCTGATTGGGATGCCGAGGTGTTGGACCAGCTTGGTAGGCTAGCCGTTTCGGTGCTCGACGACAGTGTGCCATGGAAGATTGTCAAGGTGCTGAAGTTCAGGTCGCCATGATGCTCCGCGATGCTACGTCGGGGAAGGTGCCAAGTCGTCGAGGCAAGGAAGGTTCCAAGCTTCGAAGCCTTGGTCTCTCCGAGGCTTGATAGCGCAATGCCGAGGAAGGTGTCGAACTTCAGAGTCTATGCCTCTTTGATGCTTGGTAGCGCTGCGCCGAGGAAGGTTCTGAGTTTTGAAGTCTGGGTCTCTTCGAGGCTCGGTAGCGATGCACCAAGGAAGGTGAGGAGCTTCGAAGTCTGGGCCTCTCCATTGCTAGGTAGCACTGCGGCGATGGCTCTCTCTAAGGCTCGATAGCGCAGTGCCGAGGAAGGTGCCAAGCTTCGAAGTATACACCTCTCCGAGGCTCGATAGCGCAGTGTCGAGGAAGGTGCCAAGCTTCGAAGTATACACCTCTCCGAGGCTCGATAGCATTGCACCAAGGAAGGTGCCAAGCTTCAGAGTCTGTGCCTCTTCAAAGCAAAGTAGATTCGCACCGAGGAAGGTTCCGAGCTTCGAAGTTTGCATCTCTTCGAGGCTCGGTAGCACTGCGCGTGAGGAAGGTGATGAGCTTTGATGTCTGGGCTTCTCCATTGCCAGGTAGCACTGCGGCGATGGGTCTCTCCAAGGCTCAATAGCACAGTGCCGAGGAAGGTGCCAAGCTTCACAATATACGCCTCTCCGAGGCTCGGTAGCATTGCACCGAGGAAGGTGCCGAGCTTCAGAGTCAGTGCCTCTTCGAAGCTAGGTAGCATCGCACCGAGGAAGGTTCTGAGCTTCAGAATTTGCATCTTTTTGAGGCTCGATAGTGCTGCGTTGAGGAAGGTGCTAGGCTTCAAAGTCTGCACCTCTCCGAGGCTCGGTAGTGCTGTACCGAGGAAAGTGTCGAGCTTCAAAGTTTGGGTCTCTCCAAGGCTCAGTAGAGCAATGTCAAGGAAGGTGCTGAGCTTCGAAGTTTGTGCCTCTCCGATGCTCTGTCGAGGAAGGTTCCGGGCTTCGATGTTTGGGTCTTTCCAAGGCTCGGTAGCACTGCACCGAGGAAGGTGTTGAGCTTCGAAGTCTAGGTCTCTCCGATGCTCGGTAGCACAGTGCCGAGGAAGGTGCCAAGCTTCGGAGTCTACACCTCTCGGAGGCTCGGTAGCGTTGCACCAAGGAAGGTGTCGAGCTTCGAAGTCTAGGTCTCTCCGAGGCTCGGTAGCGCAATGCTGAGGAAGATGCCAAGCTTCAGAGTCTACGCCTCATTGATGCTCCGCCGAGGAAGGTGTCGGGCTTCAAAGTCTGGGCCTCTTCGAGGCTCGGTAGTGCTGCACCAAGGAAGGTGCCGAGCTTCGGAGTCTGTGCCTCTTCGAAGCTAGGTAGCGCTACACCGAGGAAGGTGTTGATCCATTGAGCTGAGCTCCCCTAATGCTGCATCGAGGATGGGTTATCTATTCTTCAACTGAGGAATTTGTAGCTTAAGTTTTGGAATCCGAACACCACTCCCCCAGTTCCAAAGTCGAAGGGTGGAATGCTCGACTGAAGTGTAGTGTAGCTTCCCTAGGTCGGCGTTGTTGTCGCTTGCCCTACCGAGGATTGAACAGCTACGGGTTGCTCTTAGAATTTTGTCTTCTTTTGTCTTTTTCTTCTTTGATAGCTCGGTATGTCGAATTTTAACCTACTATACTGATGGCTTAACTTAATGAAGTTGTTTTGTTCTGAACTTGTGTGCATACATACGAGTTGGTTCCTTGACCTTACCTTAGCCGAGGTCTGGGGTTGACCAAGATCTTCAGTCTCTGGCTAGTGGGGCTGGAGTATATTCCGAGCTCTCATCTTTGGGATGCTTAGTTTTTGGTATCAGGAGTCTTTGGGGCCCTTCGTGGGTCAGTCGTTGTTCAATTGGTTGTGCGTCATTTTGTCACCGAAGTACGGAGTATGATGGCCGCCCTCTGGCCTCGGAGGCGGCAGTTATCTTCTCCAATTTTGGCTCTGGCCGTTGATCAATCGAGTCAGATGTTCAGCTATATGCTACCGAGCTAGCTACTAGCTATGCGTTAAGGTCTCAAGCTATTATAGGTCGGCTGAAACGGTTTTCTTAGTCAGTGATACATTGCCGAGTTTCGTGCCATGCCCGCTGGTAGGTCAGCTAATTTAGTGTCGCGATGCCCGCGTTGTGTGACATTTTTTGCGTGGCCTACATGATGTATGTGCAATGTGTCATGCGTGCGTCGGTCACTCAATTTTTGGTCTCGAGAGCCTTTGGGGCCCTTCGTGGGTTAGCCATTGTTTAGTTGGCTCTGCAACATTTTGTTGCCGAAGTATGGAGTACGATGACCACCCTCTGGCCTAGGAGGCGGGAATGATCTTCTCCGATTTGGACTCTAGTCGTTGATCAGCCGAGTCAGATATTCGGCTATATGCTACCGAGCTAGATACGATCTATGCATTAAGGGCTCGAGCCGTTATAGGTTGGCTGAGTCAGTTTTCTTAGTCATTGATACATTGCCAGGTTTCATGTCATTCCCGCTGGTAGGTCATCTAATTCAGTGCTGCACTGCTCGCATTGCGTGGCATTTTTTGCGCGACCTACATGATGTTTGTGCAATGTGTCATGCGTGCGTTGATTAGTCAGCTGTGTAGCGCGGCGGTGTAGCGCGGTTGTGTAGCATGGCGATGTAGCACGGCGTTGTAGCGCAATGGTGTAGCGCAGCTGTGTAGTGCAGCTGTGTAGCGTGGCGGTCTAATGCAGCTATGTAGCATGGCTGTGTAGTGCGGTCGTGTGTGTGGTTGTCGGGTTTGCGGGAGCGGGCTGTGGAGGCAGACCACCTTGATGTTTCTTGCTTCTCATGCTTAGACCGTGCTCCCCTCCTTTTTGCCAGTGCATTTTGGGGTCCTTGGGATGAGGATCATCCTTCGTACGCATCGGGGCGTGAGGGGGGACGGCTCGGCTAGGCGGTGCCACACATCCTAGTGTCTACATCATCTCGAAGATCTTATCGACTCTCTTGCATTGCTCGAAACTGTATAGGATCAACTATGGCTGGAGGTTGTGGAATTTCTTAATGCCGAGGGCTACAATGCCAAGATTCCCGAGATGGGGATCGACCTATTGATTGTTCGAACTAGTTCTTGGGCATCTTGATCGCTTTCTTGATTGCACGGTGAGGAATGAAAGATTTTTGGGAAATGCTTTTTGTGTGTTTCCCACAGACGGTGCCAATCTGATGCTACTCAATCCGAGGTGGTGCAAGAACTGAGAGCAACCAAATAGTCCTTGCTGGTAGGGCGGGGCTGAGCTACAAGGATGAGGCCACACTTCAAGACCTGCGATCAAGGAGAAGTCAGAGGTCCGAGGAGACCTGCGATCAAGAAAGGAGAAGTCAGAGGCCCGAGGAGTTATCCTCGGGTAACTACTCCAATGCTCAAGTCAGTAGGAGGTGGTAGATGGTCGGGCTGAGCTATAAGGATGCCGGTCCGATCTAAGTAGTAGTACGAGTGTCAGAAGTTGGATCCCTTACCTTGAGCATAGAGTACCTTTTTATAGCCGAAAATCCATGTCCTGGTCAGATTGGGCTTCTGGGGTTGATGGGATGAGGTTAGCCGTCGAGGTATTCGGGATAGAGACCCATTCCCCAGTGGAGTCATCTTCCTTACTCCTCTTTATTCGTAGTTGTGTTCATCCGTTTGTCGTGTAGCTGATGTGGCTAAAAGGATAAGATGGGGGGCCACAATAATAGCATAGCTTGGCTGAGCTATGTTGACGTGGCCGAGCTAAGCTGACGTGGCCGGGCGATGACTAGGCAGCCACGTGTCTCTCAAGACCAATTCAGCCATGACCTGAACAATACCATTAACAATTTTTTTATACAAAAAACAAAATTGACTAAATATAGCCAATAAAGTGGTTGCTCATGTCTTACTAGGGGAAAAATGATAATTTTATTTTTATTTTGTTTTGATTAAATTTACTTAAATGAACATTAGGATCAACGTTGTGATTTTCCACTGTTATCTAATGGAAGATTGATTAAATCCATTGCAAATTATAAATGGTGTTTTAGTAAAAAGCTAACTATAGGTAGATTTTAGTAAATCTATGAAACTATAAAGGATATTTTAGTAAATGACCCTTTCTATTATTTAGCTTTCTCTTAATAAATCCCGTGCATCACACGGTCCCTGCTAGTTATTAATTAAAAGCTATAATAGGCCTAAAGCTGTAAAGCACAATGGGAAATTACGAATTTACCATTAGAAAATATAATAATTATTAATTAATAAGTATAAAATTTTAAATAAAATATTACATATTAACTAGATACACCACTAATTCAGTTTCGGATTCGCTTCCGTTGAAAATCTTAACCAAACCAAACAGAAACCAGAAAACAATTAAAAAAAAAATACAAAAACTGAACCGAACTAACTTATTCGGTTTGGTTCAGTTCGATTTTCAGTTTTCTATCCGAATGTGAACACCCCTAGATGTACGGCTAAAATATGTGGTGAGGTCGGAGTGAGGATCCGGACTCTACGCAGATGATACATCACTAGGCCCTAGCTATAGCTGGAGAGAGTCAGAGTGATGATTGCGAAGATATTAACGTTGTTAGTGCACATCCCACGAGTCCCATCTCCCATGGTGCAGTGCAGTGCAGTGCCGCATGTTCCGTCACCTCCATCTGTTGCTCCCTCGCGGTGAGGGAAACGCGTCCCATCATCACTCAGCACACTCCATTGGCCGCAGACCCCAGTGACTTTTGAACACGCCGGTGCTCGCTGAAAAAAAAAAAAACAAAATATCACATTAAACTAGTCTACAGTGACGTGTTCAAAAATCACTTGGGTTCTCTTGCCGGTAACTTGACCTATCTCTTCTGTTTATATTTTTGGCGATATCTCTCGCTATTCTGGCGATAGAAACTTTTATTTCGTATTCCAATTTCGATTTTGAAGAATTTTAATTTCAATTCCGATTACGAATGAAATGAATCCTAAATATTTATTTTTTTTTTTTTTGTGAATTAACGCCAATTCACATGTTTACTTCTGCTTTGGCGTACATGCCTATGGAGCCTTAATGGTTAATACTTAATACTACAACGCCCCACATGGCTCACGAGACCAAATATGCAGCCCATGTGAGGGCATAACAAACTTTAACTAGGCCTGGACCTAGAGAATGGGCTGAAAGAGTGAAAGTCGGGTACCGTTTGAATGAGACTGGCCAATATGGATGCCTAATAACAATACTCAATTTAATTTTCTAATATGCCCTCAGAAGTATAGATAAGATAAAACTGCAATTACCAAGTAAAGAAAGATTGTGCTTGACATATTTTGCAGATAACAAAGTTGAAGTGATTGGATTTTTTATTTCCATAATTAAACTAAATTATGTTTACAAACTTTATTGTTCTATAAGGAACATAGTAGAAGGGTTAAGGGTCGAGGAAGAGGAGGGAGAGGTAGAGGATCGGCGTGAATTGGTGTTTCCATTAATTTTTGGTTTGTATCTCAGCTGGTTTCCCTTAGGAGATTTCTAGGTTGTGCTTTGTTGATTGATGTATAGTTTCTTTGTCTGGGGTGTTTCTGTGTTTTGGTGGAGTGTAATTGCTTTGGGTGTGGCTTTTTCTGGGTGAAGGGGGCAGATTGAGGAATCCACTAATTGTATTCCTCTTTCTCTCTCTTCCTTTTCATAAAGAAGACCTATGGTGTATTTGGCTGGGGTATTTGCTTGAGGGGGTGTTTTTTGGGTTTTGGTGCAGAATATGACATGACAAAAGTTCACACCATGCTAAACTTGAACTTTCTTTCTAATTTCATAGGAAGGTTAGCTCAATGTTTTCAATCCGCCGTTGACCTGGTCATTGAACCGTCATCCAATCAGGATTTCAGGTTTAGTTCAGTTAAGATCCATCAAACAGTTAAAAATTGTTAACTTGGTCAAGAACTGTTCGATCTGATTGATTTGACCATTGACCAGTTCAACCCAGTGACTAGGTCGCGGGTTGCACATTGAATAGGCCATAACTTTGTACTCTGATATTTGATTGGGGTGATATTTTTTTTTTTAGGCGACTTCCCAAGATCTATGTGTCCCAAGGTGCAATAAGCGTCTTGCCTTGCTATTTTCGCAAAAATACCCTTTTTGGTCTCAAATTATAATTTTTAATATTTTTTATATATAAACAGTTCAGCCTCTGGGTCAGTTTCTAAAACATTGGTTTAACTTGAATGGCTTATCTTTTAAGAGTCCATTTGGTTTGCAGGAATAGGGGTCTGGTCATTCCAATTTCAACTGTTTGGTTGAGTAGAATTGGAATCCCATTCCCATTCATGCTAGAATGGCATTTCCCTATTTGAGGGAATGATCATTCCCTGTCAATCCCTCGGAATTGAAATCTCACTCCTACTAATTTTAATTCTTATCTAAACCAAATATACTATAGGAATGAATCATTTCAATGGAAAATTCCGATTCCAATTCCAATTCTAATTCCGACTACTAACCAAACTTAAGTGTAGTAATAGTTTCTTTTGAGTGAAGTTCGTTGTTATTTGGGGGAAAAATAACGAACACTAAACAGAATGTTGTGGACTTATCCCAATATCAATCGGTTAATTACTTTTTGTTGAAAATTCTATTAATTTTGGCCAAGGCTACTTGTCTCTTTTATCCCTCATAACTCTCTTTTTGGGATAAATAAAAAAAAAAAACATACTCTTTTTGGTAAACATAATTATCATTAAAGCAACAAAGAAATCAACACCCAAAGCAACACAACACCCACCAGAATCGACGCAACAAATTAAGAAATTAAGAAAAAGAATAAGAAATGACACTACCCAATTCAGAACCAATAATTAAATCCTGCTGATTGAAAAGCTCCGACCAACTTGGGGTATAAAACACAAACTCTGCCGACTCAACAACACCCCTACTCATGCAGCAGCATGGCCTGCCCCATTACCCGGACGCCAGTGTATCCTTTCTACCCTTGAATTGAATAGATAAAGGAGGTGTTTGGCATCGATGCCTCTGCCCTAAAAAACAGTGCCATATAGGTGCCATAACAGGAAAAAAAAAATTGCTCCAAAAAACGTTCAAGATGTGGTTTGAGACGATGTCAAATTTGGTGTTTCTCATTTTTAGAACCATTATTACCAATGGTATAATAACATGGCACCAATGTGGCATTATCGAAGAATTAGATAACGTAGAACAATGCTGAAAACGATTATATAGTATTGGTACCAAACAAAACCAGTGCTGTTTTTCAAAAAAAACATCTTATGTGGCAGCATCGGTGCCAAATAAAAAAAATGAGCCGTTTTCTGATAAAACAGTGCAAAAGACCCTCATCCATACAGCACTGTTTTCTCAGAAAACGGCTCTGAAGCAATGGCATCGATGCCAAACACCTACAAAGTTGAGGGGAAGTTATCTTTTAGGTTGTGTTTGGTTAGAGTGCAATCTTATTTGCACTAGTACAAATGTATGAGAGTGCAAATAAAAAAAATGCATACTTTGACTTAATTTTATTTTGGACTTGACTTTATTCTGCATTGGGTCTTATTTTACTTTATTTGTACTGCAACCAAACATATTAAGGTAAAATTTGAAACAAAAATAAATTACAATTTGCATCCAAATCATTCACACTATCATAATTTTGCATCAATCCAAATAAATTTCACTGCAACAAAACAAAGCCTTAATTATTTAATTTGAAAGATAAAATGATGTGGGCTTAATTAAAGACACAAAAGCAGATATGAGCATCCGTTGTGATATGTAGGTAGTATATCTCCATCAAATTTGGCTTAGTTGGTATGATCTCTGGCTGGTTTGGTTGTAACAAGGAATCAAACCCTCACCTTCATTTAGCAAGAAAACATTGAAAGCATTTTCTAGGGCTTTCTATTCTTACTAACATTTGGTTCAATAGGGAATTTAAATTCTTGGAAAATATTTTAGTGGAGTAAAGAAAAAAAACCTTTATAAAACAAACCCTGAATATTTTTTTTGAAGAAGTTGTTTTGCAAAATACATAATTTGACCCCAAGCATCTTCACTCTCCCTTTATCCTTGATTGTATAATATTATGGTGGGTTCCATCTAATTACATCCTTTGCTTCTTTTTCTCTAATAAGTGGGAAATTTTACACAAGATGAGGGAGAGCCCTCATTCCAGTCACACATGGGGAACAATTCCCCTACTTATTTGTTGTTATTCATGAAGAGATATTCTAATACATGGTGGGTTGTATTTTCAAAGAACCTAAAATATATGCCAAAATATTTTCAAAGAAAATGTTTCCAACAAAACCAATGGAACCTTTAGGAAAATATGTCCAGAACCAGAAGCGTCTTATGATATAAGAGAGCACTTATAAAGTGGAATTTTCCCTTTATCTTTTTTCTTTTTTGGTATTCCGTGGTATGCACCACTGAACCTCCCCTAGACCCCTTTTCTCATCAAAGTGGTGGTTGCAGGATTCAACGTCACTACTGGAAGAAACCAACTAATACACCAGCGAGCCACCTCTTGGTTATAATTTATCTCAAACTCTCCATCTAGCACAGGTTTTTAGGTTTGTTGCAAAAAGATCAAACTATTAGAATTCACAAGTCACCCCACAATGTCTCACAACACATCCCAATCGTATATTAGGAATTTCCGATGAATAGACACTCATCACAGTTTTATGCCATTTGTCATCACCCAATTGAATTTTCACTTTTTTTTTTGAAATATTTCAAAATTTCACTTTAGTACTCTGAACTTTGGAGGTAATATCTAGTATCTGAACTTTCAAATGTGTCACTACAGTACCTAAACATTCAAAAAAGTGTCAAATTGGTCCTTGAGACTAAATAATTGAGGTGTTTGAACACATTGTCTTTTACCTTTTAATTATTATTTCTCTTTTCTCTTTAAAGATAACTGATTCAGTGTCAACACAAAAGAAAATAAACAGTGTCTTTTTTATCAAAGAATACTTTTGACGTATTTAATAGATAACTAACGATCAGCGCTAGAGACCAATTTAACACTTAGAAAATTTAGATACCGCAAGACACATTTAAGAGTTACAGTAATAAGTTGACACTACCCGCAAAGTTGACGTACAAAAGTGGAATTTTCCCAAATTTTTAATGTTCAGTTGTATGAATGCGCGTTTATTTATTGTTCATCCAGTTCATGTGTTTAGCACAGTTGGCTATGATCATGATGTGCCTGGATTATTAATAAATGGGATCCACACTCTCCACCTACAATTGTGACGGAGCGATAATAACAATTTTATGTTAATAGAAAAATAATAATAATTTAATTTCGACAGTCCAAAAGTACTTTCACGTTAAATTACTCGACTATATTGATTCATTCAAGTAGTCAACTTGAATTCCCGTCCATGTGAACCATTTAATGGTTGGTCCATCCTTAAATTATAAAATTTCTGAACGTATACCACATCAGCCTATTTTCTCCATTTTAAAATTAAAATGAATTTTTTAAATGACGTGGCAAATTGTTATTGGTCAAACAAAAGAACAAAAGATGTTTGTCATCAGAATTGTTTTTCCAAAGCATTTTCATCATATCAGCGCTGTATAGATGTTTATTCTTTTTCTCAAGTTGTTTTAAGTAATACATACTGATATTGGATTTTGTGAAAACAATATTTTTTAGAACCCTATTTTAATTATTCCTGCAATAAAAACAACACTTTTACCATTTTGCCTATGTAATTAATATCAAATAACAATATAAAATATATATAAACCCGGAGTTACTTTATTGAAACCCAAGTAATTAACAGTTATGTGAAAAAGCAGTAATGGTGTGCCAAGTATAACCAAAAACTTGAGAATTTTTGACACATTATCCATTTTACCGAATTATAATTGATGAAGGATGATTTGACCCGATCTATGAAACGGTGACATGTGGATATTGATCCAACGTAAACGACAACTCAGCATTGCGGCCCAGTACAGCTAAGTAACAGACCCGTAAAGCAGCTCGCCACATCATATTGCGCAAAAGGAGGAGCTCGCCACGACGCGAGCTCCGAGTTCCCTGAGCTACCCCAAAGGGATATTCCAAGGCAATTTCAGCTCGCAAGCTAAGAAAACCAGCTTGCCCGAGCTCCCCAGCAGACAAGTCATCCTGATGACTAATTCTACTAAGGGTACTCCTAGAGTATTCCGAGCTCCCTGCAAAGTAGCTCGCGATTGGGCTGCACGAGCATTCCACAGGAAGCTTCTATCTGACAGGCCATACCAATCAAACTGCGCCATATCCCTTACTAACGGTGTGCCTATCACTTTGGGGACGTGTCACTCACCCGAGTAAGGAGTACGTCACAACGGCCACTTGCGCAGCCCTGGCAGGTAACGGCTGTGGCAGGGGGCCCAGTGGCGGTTATGCCCGATCTCATAAAGAGCGCCCCTATAAAAGCCCTCAGGGCAGAGGAGAAACTTCTTCTTGAAACCTCCAATCTCTCGAGTACAGGAAAATAGTGCGACCTCCACTCTTAGCCTTCATTTTTCCCTTTACTTCCCGTACACAGTACTAACTTAAGCATCAGAGTATTCCCGTCGGGTAAATCCCTAGGAATCTTTCCTTTCATCTTCTCAGGTGCCGTTCATTGCCAGCAAGGAGCTAGTCAGTGGTCAGCTAGGAGTGCCCGGATCGTGCTACATCATTTGGCGCCGTCTGTGTGAAACGCTTCAAAAGGCCTTTCCCTCTAAACTCTTTCAGTTCCTTCTTCTTCCTTGAAACAATCCAACATTCATGGCTTCCCCTAGCAACGTCGGCCGAAGCACGGAAATGGATAACTCCAGGGAACAACCCAAGCTTCCTACTGTCTGTATCGGACAGTTCACCGTCTCCCTCTCAGTGGACGGAATCCCCAACTGGAATGTGCCTCTCACAATGGCGCCTATCATGGTCCCACTCCCTACTACAATCGGAACGACGTTCACTGAACCTTCAGTTGTGCCCTCAGTGGCCAGCCCGAACTAGCTGGAGGACCTGATGTAGTGCATGAGAGCCATGCAGGCCCAAATGCAACTGTTCCAACAACTTCAGCTCTATCAATAGCACGTGTTGCACCAGGTCTCCCAGTACTAGTATAAGCGGCAGTTCCCCCAGCTGCCCCAACCTCAGCTTCAATAGCCTCAGCTCCAGCCGCAGCACCTGGCCTCGTAGCAAGCCAAGTCTCGCCGCCAGAGCGAACACTCTGGCCGAGGAGAGGCCCCCCAAAATCTCCCAAAAAACCAGGCCTCCCCCCACGGCAGACGGGAGAGACCGGCTACCCTGATCTCGCCGCGGGCGAATAGGTCGGGAAGACCCCAGCTCGGCAGGTCAACGTCGCCCCGACAGTTGAAGTTTGGAACCCCGATTCTTGAGAACCGGTTCGAAATCCTAGCAACAGACTCCAAGCAGGCCCCTTCTGTCCGTAGCCATCACCAGTAGACCGGGCTACCCCTAGCGCAAACCGTTCTGGATAGCGCAAAGGTGAGCAGCATGAACGCCGAGCCCGTCAGGAAGCAGAGGCGCCGACGCCGAGCTCGCCGATCTATCACCCGCGATTTGCCCGAGCTCATGGGCAAAGAAGAGGTAGGCTCGGCCGAAGCCAAAGCTCCCCTCCTCTCAGTTCCGTCCCCTCCGTCTTCCGAACTCCTAGCGGTCCCAATGCCCAAGGATTTCAAGCTCCCCCCTCTTGACAAGTATGACGGGTCGTTCGACCCAAGTGATCATGTAGATGCCTTTCAGTTACAGATGCACCTGGCACGAGCCAGTGAGTCGTGCATGTGCATGGCATTCTCCACTACGTTCACGGGAGCAGCCCGCACATGGTACCAGAACTTGGTGCCCGGGTCAATAAGAAGTTGGGCGCAGTTCGCACAGGCCTTCACGTCCCACTTTGTCACCAGCAAATGGTGCCTGCGAACTGAAGAAAGCATCTTTAACGTAGAACAAAGGGAGGGAGAGTCCATCAAGAGCTATATCAAGCGGTTCAACGACACTTATATGCAGATACCGCGCCTAGATCCCACCGTACGCCTTGCAGCGGCCAAGAAGGGCGTGAAGCACAAAGAGTTCAAGTGGCACATGGTCGTCAACCAACCCGCGACCATAACCGAGTTTCTGAAACTTGCGGATAAGTTCATAGCCATTGATGAGGAGATCAACCAGAAGGGTGAGGGCACACCCGAAAAAAGAAAGAGAGAAGAACATTCTTGTCAAGAGGACACCCAAAGAAAAAAGGAAACAGCTCGGGGTGCAAAGTCGGGTCAGCTGTTCTGAGCTCCTGCTCCGGACTGAGCTGATTACACTCCACTAAACACGAAGTGGGCCAAAATTCTGATGGCGATCAAGGGCGCCCCGTACGTGAAGTGGCCACCCCGTCTGAGGGGGAATCCCAATGATAGAAATAAGAATCTGTATTGCAGCTTTCACAAAGACCACGGTCACAGTACCGAGAGTTGTAAAAACCTCCGCGATGAGATAGAGGAGCTCATCCATCGAGGATATTTGAAAAACATTATACAAAATAATAATAATAATAATAGTAATAGAACAGGTCGGCAAGGGGAGCACGGTAAAGACGCTCCTGAGTCCAGCAGCAGGCCGGTCGAACAATTGCAGAGGCAGCCTCCAGAGGAGAGGCCAGTTCGGGGGACCATCCACATGATAGTGGGAGGTTCAATCGTTGCGGGTTGCACTTCAACGGCAGCTCGGACGTCAGTTCGTGAGGTCACCCGAGAGGAGCAGAACCCTCCAAAGCGGCCAAGAATAGAAGAGCCAATTTTCTTCACAAAAGACGATGCGCGAGGGGTCCATTACCCCCACGACGACGCGCTCATGATAAAGCTGAGAATCAATGACTTCAAGGTCAGGCACGTACTCGTCGACTCATGCAGCTCGACCGATATACTTTTCAAAGCTGCATTTGACCAGCTTCAATTGCAGAGAAGCGACCTGAAGCCCGCAGACACTCCTTTGGTAGGCTTCAGCGGAGAAGAAGTCCGGCCCCTTGGGAAAATAACAGTACCTGTAGAGGTCGGCACGTGGCCTTGTGTGTCAGATTCGAGCACAACTTTCTGGTAGTAGCGACCCCTTGCCCTACAATGCCATAGTAGGTCGACCGATCACCCATGTCCTACGAGCGATGGTCTCCACTTACCATTTGGCTATGAAGTTCCCAATAGACTTCGAGGTGGGAGTAGCGCGGGGCGACCATCTTGAGTCCCGCAAGTGCTACGTTGCCGCCCTAAAGGGGAAAACCATGGTAGCCGATGACCTTGAACTGGAGCGACCCACGGAGCAAGGTGAAGAGTGAGCCGTGCCCACGGAAGAAACAGTCATAGTCCCGACCTCGACAGCAGACCCAGCTCGGACGCTCCAGATCGGCGCTTCTGTCCAAGAGCTCTTACGATCCAAACTGGTAAGTTTTTTACTTCAAAATTTAAATATTTTTGCATGGTCCATGACAGAAATGCCCGATATAGACCCCGGACTCATAACTCACAAGCTGAACATTGATCCTATAGTTAGTTCCGTTAGACAGAAGAAACGCAACCTAGCCCCAAAACGGTGGAAAGCGGTCAACGAGGAAGTCGAGAAGCTCCTCGTAGTAGACTTCATAAGAGAAGTCCAATACTCGAGTTGGGTAGCCAATCCCGTCCTAGTAAAGAAGGCCAACGATAGTGGCGCATGTGCATCGACTACACCGACCTGAACCGGGCTTGCCCGAAAGACTGCTTCTCGCTCCCCCGAATCGACCGTCTGGTGGACGCGACCTCAAGGCATGAGTTGCTAAGTTTCTTGGATGCCTATTCGGGCTATAACCAGATCAAGATGGACCCGACAGACGAAGAAAAGACTGCCTTCATCACGGAGTTCGGCCTATACTGTTACAAGGTTATGCCCCTCGGGTTGAAAAACGTAGGGGCAACCTTTCAGAGGCTTGTAAATAAATTATTTGCGCCGTTAATCGGCAAAAAAGTATAATGCTATGTGGATGACATGGTCGTGAAAACTCAATTATCACATGAATTAATACAAGACTTGCGTTCTGTTTTTGAAATTTTGCATAAGTTTAATATGAGATTGAATCCAAACAAGTGTGTGTTTGGTGTAACCTCGGGTAAGTTCCTAAGATACATCGTTAACCGGCGCGGCATTGAAGCCAACCTAGATAAGGTTAAGGCCATCTTGGACATGAAACCACCCTGAAAGCTGAAGGAAGTTCAGAGGTTGAATGGCCGCATAGCCGCCCTAAGTCGTTTCATGTCTAAATCGGCGGACCGCTGTCTACCATTCTTTAAGGCAATAAAGAGCAAACGGTTTGAATGGACCCAAGAATTGCCTGTTTACGTTCGACGAGCTCAAAGGATACCTTACTAGCATGCCGACCTTAACCCGGCCCGATGAGGGTGATGTTTTAGAACTCTACCTCTCAGCGAGTGACAAGGTGGTCAGTTCGGTACTAATAAAGGAAGTAGGTCGGGTCCAACGATCCATCTATTATGTTAGTAAAGTATTGCAGGGAGCAGAAACAAGATACCCGGAGATTGAAAAGCTAGTGTACGCATTGATAATTGCAGCTCGAAAGCTCCGCCCGTACTTCCAAGCTCATACTATTATTGTCCTTACCGACAAACCTCTGAGGCAAGTATTGCTTAAGCCCGAGGTCTCCGGTCAGTTGATGAAGTGGGCCATTGAGCTCAGCGAGTATGACCTCCAGTACATGCCGCGAACTGCCATTAAGGCCCAAGCCTTAGCAGATTTCATAGCCAAATGCACATTCAGCTCCGAAGTTCCCAGTCTGGTTGAGGGCGAGGCTCCCACCTCGAGTGAGCCCGAAGCTCCCAGATCGGTCGAGTCTGAACCCCATGAAGTAGTAGCCAGTGTGGCACCTCTCCTAGCTCAGCCAACCGCAAGCTGGGGTGAGGAGCCCTAGATACTTCACGTAGATGGCTCCTCGAACCAACAGGGCAGTGGTGCCAGAATAGTTCTGCACGGCCCAAGCGGCATGAAACTGGAGTACGCTCTATGCTTCGAGTTCGAGGAATCTAACAATAAAGCAGAATACGAGGCATTGATAGCCGGACTAGCCTTAGCCAGAGAAGTAAAAGCCAAGCACATCGTTATCTGCAGCGACTCCCAACTCGTAGTCAACCAGGTCACAGATGAATATGAAGCTTGCGAGCCAACCATGGTCGCCTACTTAGCCAAAGTTAGAGAGGCCCTGCTCAACTTCCAGTCACACTTCATCAGATAGATCCCTAGGCCGGAGAACGCCGAGGTCGATGCCCTATTCAAGTTAGCTAGCACTAGTGACATCACCATGAGAACCGTGTACATAGAGGACCTGTCTCGGCCTAGCATTCTCGGGGAGGCAGAGGAGGTCGCTCCCGTCGTTTGAGCATAACCAAGCTGGATTGACCCACTCATGAGCTTCTTGTTACACGGGACCCTCCCTGCAGATCGCAATGCAGCCAGAAGGGTGCAACGCCAGGCAGCTAAATACGTTATGATAGACGAGCGGCTATATAGGAGATCCTACACGCTCCCACACCTGCGTTGCTTGCGACCTACCAAAGCCGAGCTCGTACTCCATGACACTCATGAGGGTCTGTGCGGCAGACACTTGGGGGGTAGGGCCCTAGCCCAGAAAGCACTTCAGCAAGGGTATTATTGGCCAACAATGAAGGCATACGCCATTGAACTCGTTAGAAAATGTGACAAATGTCAAAGACATGCCAATATGTACCACCAACCCGTTGCTGACCTCAAGTATCTCACCAACTCGTGGCCCTTTGCGTAGTGGGGCATCGATCTACTCGGGTCATTCTCGCCAGCAACGGGTGGAAGAAAGTTCTTAGTAGTGGCGGTGGACTATTTTACCAAGTGGGTAGAAGCCGAGCCCCTCGTGACAATCACAACCCGAAGTGTCCAAAACTTCTTTTGGAAGAACATCGTATGCTGCTTCGGACTACCTCATGCATTGATTTCCAACAATGGAAAATAGTTCGAGGACATCAAATTTCAAGACTGGTGATGAGACATGGGGATCCAACAGAACTTTACTTCAATCGCGTATCCTCAAGAAAACGGTCAGGCAGAAATCACGAACAGAGCCATCCTTCGCGGACTAAAGGCACGGCTGGACCGAGCTAAAGGATTGTGGGCAGATGAACTATCCAGTGTCCTATGGGCCTACCGAACCACGAAGAAGACCGCCATGGGAGAAACACCCTTCAATCTCACCTACGACACTAAAGCAATGATTCCCGCAGAGATCGAAGTACCTATGTTGCGCCTAGAAGCATACAGTGATCAAACAAACGAAGATGAGCTACGTACCAACCTCGACCTACTCGACGAAGTAAGGGACCTCGCGTACATCAGGACTACAGCCTACCAGCAGAGAGTAGCTCGGTACTATAATGCCAGGGTCAAGAGGCGTAACCTCCGTGTTGGAAACTTGGCCCTTCGTAAAGTTATGGTGCCTGAACCCGGTGCTGGCAAGCTCGGGTCCAATTGGGAAGGTCCTTACCGAGTGAAATGAGTGCTTGGGGAAGGAACATATGAGCTTGAGACCCTCGAAGGGAAACAAGTACCACGAACATGGAATATTGTCAACTTGAGACAATATTATCTATAAAAACCAAGCGGACTACGGGTCTCTTCCAAAGCCTAAGGGCCAGAAGACCGAGCTAACATGACCTCGGCACAAGAAGACCCCAGCTGCCACTTCGGCCTGGGAGAAATCCAGGAGCGGACTATGGGTCCCTCCCAAAGCCTAAGGGCCAGAATACCGGGCTAATATGACCTCAGCACAACAGGACCCTTGCCTCTGGCATGGGCAAACTCCACGAGCGGGCCACGAGCTACTCCTTCAGCCCAAGGGCCAAAACACCGAGCTAACAAAGACTTCGACATGAAGAAAGATACTTTAGTGGCGAAGGCAAGGTATGAACTATCAAAAGCATAAGTAGCTCGGGTTTAAACCCTGCAAAGCATAGCTCGTCCTGATACGTTGGTCGAACTGAGGAATAGCCAACCAATGCTTAGCTCGGACATACGTTGCAATTACTCCACGGTATAACACGGGCCTTAAACATGACAAATCGGAATAACACCTACCGAAGAGCCCTACTTCAAGTATGTAACTTTAACAACTCAAATGATGAGATTGCTTTAGTAAAAATAAAGGGAGTTCGTCATACTCAGAAGAAGGAAGAAACTTTCATTGACAAAAAAAAACAAGTGCAGTAACCGAGCTAAACAGCTTGGGAAAGGTTTGATCATCATAGGGCACAACCGCTCAACCGAAAACTTGTGAAAGACCAGGTTTATGGCACCCAGAAGCCATAGAATCCCAGAGAAACGCCACCTCAAGAATCCACCTCCTCATCCTCCAGAGAATCAGGATCCTCTTCATCCGCTTGGTCTGTTGTCTCAGGAGACAGACCCTTCATAGTAATGCCATCGAGGTTGAGCCCAGAGAACTTCTTCCGAACCAGCCACCGACAAAGCTTAAACCCTGAGTGGTACGAACCCGAACCATACTCCGCCTGGAGGTCATGAAATTCCTGGGAGTCTTTAAAATCCCAAACCACTTTCTCTCGCTCAGCCTCCACCATCTGATCAAAGTTTCGGGTCCGATTCAGAAGAGTGGACTCCAAGTCCCGCACTTGCTGCCTGAGAAGCTCCCTCTCCCCCGCCATCCTCAACGATTCCTCCCTATAGCGTGCGCTCTCTTCAGTAAGCCAAGCGATTTGAGCTTCTCGGTCATGGACGAGCAGCTCCTGAGACTCGCTCCCCTTGCGGGTGTGATGGAGTTCGCCTCGGATCCAGTCGAGCTCGACCTAGAGCTTCTAGTTGGCAGCACGCTGGTCGAGGGCGTCGACGCAATGGATGTGCGTCTGGAGAGCCATGGCATGGATGGTAGAATTTACCTATCGGCGAAAAAGAAAGATCAGAAGACAGCGGAAAAGGGAAAAACAAGAGAGGAAGAGGGAAAAAGGTCACTTACCACCATGCAGTGAGCAAAGGTGAACGTGGAGAGATCCCTGGGCTCCATGTTTCTCCACTGAGCGATTTCATCATTGGTGATTGCCTCCTCCAGCGAGCTACCAGATAATCATTTACCCGTTCCCAGTTTCCCACTGGGAATTGGGGGTAAGGACGGGGCTGAAGGGGGTTAAAGGGTACCTCCTCTGGCTGAGGGAGCTCGCTTCCCCTAGGGTTAGTCCCACTAGTCCCCTCAGAAGGGGGCATTGGAACCTCGAGCGAAGGAGAGGGCAGGACCGACTCGACAGACCTGAACTCAGTGCTTCCCGAAGGCGGGGTTCGGTCGGGGCGCGTCCTCTTCACTTGGTGTCTCTGGCCGCCCGAGAGAAAGTGGCGCGAATCGACACTAGACATGATGGCTGCCACAAGACCACAAGGTATTAGTCCAACAATAAACAAAATGCATGTGTACACAAGTCACAAGGCACTACGTGACCAAAAAGACCGACCTACTCAAGCTCAAGCCTGCCTACACAATCTTCTCCTCGCTAAGTAGTCCGAGCAATGGAAGCCTACTGATGCCCAGGACAGCATCGTTTTCTGAGTCTCAGGGTCCAGCTCGGCTCTGGGGTCTTGGATAGCGCCCCTCCAAGTAGTGGGAAAGGGCCACCCCTCGGGGTTACAGACCACAAAGTAATCCCGCTTCCAGGCGGGGATCTTATTCGGTAGCTCGTATAAGAGCTTATAGCCACAACGGGGAGAGAGGTAATAAAAGCGCCTCTCCGGAAGAGCCCCAGGAGCAGCATTCTTTATACAAAGGATAGAGGCAAAAATATCAAGGTCTAAAGGAAGGCAGTACTCGTGACACAGGGATATAGTCCCAACCATGTTTCGAACAGCGTTGGGATGAAGCTGGTCAATAGTGACATTGAAATGATTCAACACCTCCACTCTCCGCTGTCATTAAGGAAGGGCTAAAGGTATCAGGCTCCCTCCCCCTAGAAGTAGACGCCATGTCACCAGATGCTTCCCGAGCCTCCGGGATATGCTCCCAGGCTCCTCCCAAGCTCGAGGGAGCATCATCATCCTGGCTATCGCCCCTATGATAGGTATGGCATGGGTACCCACTCACCAGAGTAAGATGGAATGGAGCAGACTGAGGAACTCGAGTAGGCTAGGCGAAGTACGTGACCTCAGAATCCAAAAGATGGCATGGAAGAAGATAGGGCCCGAGGGGGGCCCCCTATTTATAGCCCCCGTCCTTTCAAATTGATAGCCCGGATCAAAGCAGATCCAATGGTCCGTAGATATCCTGATCGCACACCTTCTAAAAACCGAAGGCGATTGGCGGCACATTTTCCATGATTAAGGTAGTCGCATCCGCACGACGTTCGGAATTAAAGGCCACCTCAGCACGTTTTCGAAATCCAAAAAGTTAGGGAAGTCAGAAGATCTCTTGATTCCCGCGAATGCATTTAATGAGGGTAGTCAATCAAGATTGAATTTTGGTCAAATCAGTCCATCGCGCTTCATAAATTCCCCACGCTAAGGTGATGCTCTTAGTCCGAGGAGTGGGGGGCAATTGGTGAAGGATGATTTGACCCGATCTATGAAACGGCGACACGTGGATACTGACCCAACGTAAGCGACAACTCAGCATTGCAGCCCAGTACAGCTAAGTAACGGGCCCATAAAGCATCTCGCCACATCATATCACACAAAAGGAGGAGCTCGCCACGACGCGAGCTCCGGGTTCCCCGAGCTACCTCCAAAGGGATATTCCGAGGCAATTTCAGATTGCAAGCTAAGAAAACTAGCTCGCCCGAGCTCCCCAGTAGACAAGTCATCCCGATGACTAATTCTACTAAGGGTACTCCTAGAGTATTCCGAGCTCGCTGCAAAGTAGCTCGCGAGTGGGCCGCACGAGCATTCCATAGGAAACTTCTATCTGACAGGTCGTACCAAGCAGACTGCGCCATATCCCTTACTGACGGCACAGTCCCTGTCCTTTCAACAGCCTGCGCCCACGTCTCTCAGTAGGCGGAGGCATGCCTGCATAGCCTTGGCAGGTAATGGCTGTGGTAGGGGGGCCAGTGGCGGTTATGCCCGATCTCACAAAGAGCGTCCCTATAAAAGCCCTCAGGGTAGAGGAGAAACTTCTTCTTGAAACCTCCAATCTCTCGAGTACAGGAAAATAGCGCGACCTCCACTCTTAGCCTTCGTTTTTCCCTTTACTTCCCGTACACAGTACTAACTTAAGCATCGGAGTATTCCCGCCGGGTAAATCCCTGGGAATCTTTCCTTTCATCTTTTCAGGTGCCGTTCGTTGCCAGCAAAGAGCCAGTCAGCGGTCAGCTAGGAGTGCCCGGATCGCGTTACATCAATAATGTACTTGTTTGGTTGTATTAAAATCAATATATGAGAACCTGCATCGGGACTGTCCCCGATCAGTGGTTTTACCATAAAGAACCGGATTTTAATTTCCAATTTCATTCAGTTTGGTTTTCAGAACATAGGTGAATAACTGATTACAGCAATGTTTTAGAGAGAGAGAGAGAGAGGAAAGTAAAAAAATAAAAATCAAAGAAAAGAGTGAGCCAATACCTGTAACGATCGGTGGACCAACTGATGATGACTCGTGGGGTGTCAATGGACCTGTCCAAATGAAAATCAAGTTAAATGGATTGGACCTGGTCCATTTGTAATGGACTAAGTTTGGATTGAATCTAATCTAAGTTAAAATCAATTTGAGACATTGAATTGAAACAGCCAAAATAATCCATAATATTCATTCGATTAGATTGGACTTGCTCCATCTATAACGGATTCATACTCGACTAGATCAGACTGGACCAATATTCAGTCCATTAACGGCCCTAATGGCTCCGTTGATAGGATCTCTGACAGTTGGCAGTTGGCACAAGGTTGGGGAGGTTAAGGTCATGGGAGATGGGCTACGCCCATTGTAACCCTTTGAAAAAAAAACAAAACAAACAACTGTAACGATGGTTGGCATTTGGCAAATACTAAGGCTGGATCCCACAAGGCCACAACTTTTATTCTCAGTTATTTTTCAGAGGAACCTAAAAACGTAAATTTTTTGGTTAAATTTAACAAAAAAAAGAATCACCAAGTAATTCAAAATTTAACAAATTTGAAGATTTTACACTGTACATATTTGTATTCGTACTCCTTCCAAACTGAGCTGACGAAAAAAGGGGGAGGGGTGGGGGGGACTTGCATAAATGAACGATGAAATGGTAGGGATTCCGAGACTTGTCAATGTTCTTATCAATTCCACTCAACTGATCCTTTATAAAAGTACCAATTATTAATTAGGCCAGTTCTCTATCTCCATTATAAAAGGAGAGTGATTTACTTTACATATTTCCACCCCAATTAAGAGGGTGTTCTTAAATGTGAATTGTTTTTCAAAAAAAAAAAGTGTAAAGTGTTCTTGGTTATGTGTATATGCTTTGTTTTCAAAACTGAAACCAAAAGCATATTCATGAATTTTTTAGAGAAGAACATGATTTTGTTTCCATAAACAAATACAACTGCCATGTCAACAAAAACAATACAATTTTACTGATGTGACACTTTGTTTTTGTTTTGGGCAAATTCCGGATTAGTATCCTGTAATTTGGGCCTGGTGCTACTTTGGTCCCCAAACTTGAAAACATGACAATTCAGTACCCAAACTTTCAAATCAAGTCAATTTAGTACCTACTGTTAACCAGCTAGTTAATCAGTTGTTAAGTGGTATTTGAAAAGACACAAATGCCCTTCGAGTGTCTTCTAATTTTCTTTATCAACCATCCAAACATTGATAAGAAATGAACAATCTCAAATCCTTGCCTCTTCTATTCAAGAAAGTTAGGGTCACGTCTCACTGGGCATTCCGGTAATCCTAACTTTCTTGAATAGAAGAGGTAAGGATTTGGCACTGTTCATTTTTTTATCAATGTTTGGATGGTTGATAAAGAAAATTAAATGACGCTCAAAGGGTATTTGTGTCTTTTCAAATACTTAACAATTGATTAACAGGTTGGTTAACAGCAGGTACTAAATTGGTACGTTTTGAAAGTTCGGGTACTGAATTATTGCATTTTAAAGTTTGGGGACCAAAGTGACACTGAGCTCAAAGTACAGAGTATTAATCAGGAATTTTCTCTTTTGTTTTCAAAAACAAAATCAATTATCTTGTGGAACACCCTCTTAATTCATAAAACCCTCTTAATTTATAAACCATCACTTTTATGGTTTCAAAAACATGTATTATTTTTATTTTTGAAATAAATTCAATTTCTTTTTTAAAACAGAAAATGCGGTACATAACATGTTCTTGCTTTTTGCTGATGTGGCAATTTTAAAAACTAATAAAAACAAAGATATTCATGAACACCCACAGACTCGGTACATAATTTTATTGGTGGTTGGTTTGTGTATCGAATGAAAGGGAGGATTCGATCCCATGTCTCCACTACAACCACATAGAGATCTTACCACTAATCCAATGGCTCTATTACACTATATATGTTTTCTCATAATTAATATAGGTGTAAGGTGGGCAGCATTTTTTTTATGAAAAAACACTTTTTTTAATAGATAATCAAACTTGATTCGTTACCACAAGATCATGCTGAAAGATAATAGAGAAATTGAAATTGTTCCAATGCATAGGAAAGCCTAGAGATTATTAGCTGATCGAGCACAGTGGTGGAAACTGATCTCTCCAAAATTTTGGGCAAGGGAGGTGATATCCTTGATGATGTGGCCAAATAGAGACATTGGGTAGAACTTTGCTTGAAGGATCCTATGAATCACATTTACTGCATCCACTTCTACGACAAGCTTTTGGATTCCCATTTGAGTAGCTAGTTGGAGGCCCATTCTCACTGCAATGATCTCTACAGCATGAGCTGAAAAACACCAAGATTGGGTTCCATGGAATCTTACTATAGCACCTATAGATGATCTTAGGACTGCTCCTAGCCTAGCTTTTAGAGAAGAGGCTATGAAGGATGCATCGGTATTCAACTTATACCAATCGAGGGGAGGGGGATTCCACCTTTGAGGAGTTCTATGACTTGTTTGCATGGTTGGTTGAGATTGTGAGATTTGATCCCACCAATAGAACTCCTTCCTAATCTTGCAAAGTATTTGGCCTGGCGATTAATTTTCATTAGAGAATATGAATATGTTCCTAATTGTCCAGATGTTCCAAAAAATTGTTGCCATCAATCATTGAGTTTGCTTTTTTAGATTCATCCTCTTCTATTTTAGTCCACTGCAATAACCAACCTAATAATGTTTCCCCCTGGCTTGCCTTTGTGCTAAGTGTAGAACCAAACCACACTGCCCTACTAAAGTCATAGTGAATGAAAAGGTGGCCTATGGTTTCCTCACTTCTTTTACAACAAGGACATAAATCCTCCAAAATAATCTTCCTTTTCTTCAACTCTGATCTTATCAGTAGGGCCCCATGATTCACTCTCCAGAGATAATTTTTTATTTTCAGCAAGACGTTAAGACTCCATATACCTTTCCAGTATGATTTGGATCGAGGGGGCATGTAGCTCACAGTCTAAGATTTCTCTTCTATCATTTCTTTTGCAACATAATAAGCCCTTTTCATTGTGCATTCTCCTAAATTGTGAAAATTCTAGATTACGGTATCCTCTTGGTTCCCCAACTGATAGGGATGCTTTGGATGGCATTGGCTTCTTGGGGATGGAAGCATTGGCGAACAGTCTCCATATTCCACCTTCTAAAATGTTGGGTTAGCAAGTCCTGTACTCGTTAAAGAGGGCAATTCTCCCTATTTTGGTCATAAGTCTAGCAATTGCCTTGATTTGAGATCCACTTGTCCTCCCATGTTATCACTAAACTCCCATTCCCTATACGCCATATATATCCTTTTTTAAGAACATCTCTCCCCTACAGTAGGCTTCACCAGGTCCATGATGCTTTATGACCTATTGTAGCCTTCCGAAAAGTAGAATAAGGGAAGTATCTCCCCTTGATCAGTTTACTCCATAAGGAATCTAGGTTTTTGATAAGTCTCCAAGCCATCTGGCAAAAAGAGCCCAATTAAACACCTAAATATGCTTGTAATCCATTCCTCCACTTTTCGAGTTATACAATTTTCACCCGCTTAGTGAATGAATTCTTCGTTCATGTTGTTTTTGTCCCCAAAAGAAACTCACCACCCTTTGATTTATCATTTTACAGATCCATTCTTCCACGGCTTTTAGGAGCACCTCTTTCCCCGCCTGAGAAAGGAGCCTCCTCTTCCATTCAGCAGTCTTCTTCTCAACCTTTTCACACATCTCTAGGAAGAGGGTTCTTTTATTTCTATCCATCCCTGTTGGAAGGCCTAAATATTTCCTTGTGCCCGCAATTGGTATATGGAGCAACATAGAAATCTATCTTCGGATTCTAGGAGGGGTGTTAGAGCTAAAAAAGATACTTGATTTGTGAAAGTTAATTTTCTGACTTGATAGCTCACAGAAACTCTGAAGAAGAATATGGACACCTATGCAATTTCCAGTATCTACTTTTGAAAAGACCATACAGTTGTCTACAAAAAGTAGGTGAGATTACAAGGTGCTGATCTGGCTATCTTCACCCCCCAAAAGTCTCTATTCTCATTAACTTGTTTGTAGTAGGAAGAAAAACTTTGCATGATTAGGAGCATATATGGGGAAAGTGGGTCTAACTAGCGGATACCTCTAGTAGGTTGGATTCTGCCCGTTGGGGTCTCATTGATCGAGATGCTGTAAGAAACTAACTGGGTGCATTTGGCAATTTACTTTATCCACCTATTGTCAAATCCCATTCTCGCCATGATTGCATTCAGGAAATCCCAACTAACATGATCATAAGCTTGTTTGGGATTCAGTTTGATTCTCATTTCCATTAGTCTTCCCTTTCTTTGATTCTATTGGTGATGAAACAGTTCATGAGCCATGAAGATGCTTTCTGAGATCATTCTATTGAGGATGAAGGCATTTTGCTTTGGATCAATAAGCCCTTGAATAAGGGGCTTCATGCGATTTGTCAATACCTTGGAGAAGATTTAATATATTACATTATAGAGAGATGTTGGTCTATAGTCAGTTATTTTGCAAGGATTTTTAACTTTAGGGACAAGGCAAATGAATTTATGATTTAGGTCGGATGGGATTACCTCAGAGTTGTAGATTTACTAGATCAGGGAGGTGATATCAGCATTGATGTCACTCTAGAAGTGTTGGTATACTCTCACCTAGATGCCATCTGGGCCAAGGGCTTTGTAGGCACCCATTTAGAAAAGAGCCATATGAACTTCCTCATCTAATATGGGCCTAAAGAGCGCTTCATTTTGGTTGTCTAAGATTCTAGTAAAGTGAGGTGTCTTAAATCAATGGTTTGGTCTTGAGTGCTTGACTTACTAAATAAATTTTGGAAATGCCACACTATTAGATGATCTAGCTCCTCCTTCTCTTCAACCCATCTTCCTTCTCCATCCTTCAATCTCTCAATATTATTCACCCGTCTCGTTTAAAAAGTTACCTGGTGGGAATATCTTGTGTTTTTATCCCCTAACTATAGCCAGTTAACCCTGAATTTTTGAAACCAAAGAGTTGAAGGAATCAAAGATCCATCATATAGATGGCCGAATCCTACAAATAGGTTGGGCGAAATTTCAAAAATTTCCTCTCCCCTCATCTGGGAATTACATTTCCTATTTAAGAAAATCAGCATTTTCAATGATCAATCTTGAACCATAAACCGAATCATATCTGAAACCAGAAGCAGGAGAGGGATATACCTAATACGGAGAAACAATATCTCCCAACGAAGGTGCTCACGCCCAAAGAAAGACTCCAAAGACTGCTCCCACTGAAGATGACACAGTGAATATTGGAGCAGAATTAATAGTGTTCATCCAACGAACCGAACCCTTTGCAAGAATTCGCTAGAGGCTGTGAGCACAACTTCAAATCAGCCTTTCCCCAAAGGTTAATATCAAGATCTGATCTTGATCGCTCCTGCTTGAAGAGGAGATCGAACTAGCAGTTATGGCAGCGGCAGGAAGGAGGCAACAAAGAGAATATAGCGCAGTCTCACTGGATGCTATGTTCTCATGTCTGTAACTCTTGCTCTTAGATTGAGGATGTGTGTAAAGGCTGCTGCCCCCTCCTTTTATAATTTCAAAGGGATCAACTCCTAATTCCATTAGGGGTTACTGATCCAAATCTTATTTAGATCTGAATTCCCTTTAAGTGATAAAGGTAGACCCTTATCTTATCTACAGATTAGATCAGCCCTCTCCTAATCTTATTAGGAGGTTTCTAGATCTAAATCTCATTTAGATCTAGACTCTCTAAGTTGATAGGGTTAAGACCCTATCCTATCTGCTAATCTAATCTCAGATCCACCCCTTAATTTAACTGATCAAATCAGCCCAGTTCAAAATGGTCTTTAGGCCCATGAAGCCTTACTGCTCAGTATGCTTCCAAACTGCTGCCCAGTTGGGCTTCTTTGTATGGCGTGGGACCCAAACATTGATATACACATCAGCCACATGGGTTCAGCCCAGCCTTTGTTACAAGGCTTGGCCAAATACACTGTTATGGACAGTGCACCCCTTGAGCCCATCACATGGACTCCTAATGGGACCAACACTTACACTAAGTGGTCCCTGGGCCAAGCCACCTTATAAAAACCCAAGGCCTATGGGCAGATGCAAGATTAGCCCATCAGGTATTACCCTTAATAGTCTTACACTTAACCTCTCAGCCCATAATGATCAAACACGACCCGACAAGAGAGGACCTCTCCCTCGGCTGCAAGGAACAGTGCTGCACTCTCTACTCACATGGATCCTGGGAATTAAAACATTTTGCAAACAATTTGAAACCATAACATATATGTATATCCGTATATAAATATATTTTGCAAA
This sequence comes from Nelumbo lutea, assembly GCF_056320005.1. NCBI lineage: Eukaryota > Viridiplantae > Streptophyta > Magnoliopsida > Proteales > Nelumbonaceae > Nelumbo > Nelumbo lutea. Next base: position 60,802,418 of record NC_142689.1, read on the forward strand.
ACAAATTTCAACGGTTGAAATCAACTACCGGCAGTTTGGTTTCCATCAGAGAGAGTGCATCCCCAATCATTACCTTTGTCCGACAAAGGGGCTGATCCTGTCACTATGATCATTCACTCACATGAATTCTCAGACTGTCCCAACATACCCAGGTTTTGACCCCCTCTAAGGATCTCACTGATTGACATATCAAAGACAGCCCAATTCGACACCTACTGCAGTATCACACTCGAGTCTAGGGGTCAGGTGTAACTTTACAGTTTTGCCCATCAATCTCCAAGGTCCAGGGCAATACTGGAAATCTGGTCCGGTTCAGGGTTTCAAGTAAACCTACACTGCATGTGCCTTGGGTCTCACCCTGGTGGCTGAGACAGGCCACCCCAACATTTGGCAGCACACCAGTGTCAGCCTTGGTAGGATAAATCTCCCCAGACTTATCCAATGGCTGTGAACATTCTAAACTAGTACGAGTTTCATCAGTGTCCAGTTTAAGGGTATTACACAGAAACACACTACAAGAATATGAATCAAATATGTACTTTTACAATAAATGTCATAATGTACATGATTCTGATTGGAGCTAAGGGCATACAACTGTCTAACAAGAGTTTCTTCATTTAGAAGAATTTCTTAAAGTTTTTTTTTTCTTCTGCATTAATTCATTGTTATCTGAGCTCCATCTCTTGGCTTGAAGCAAAACTAATTTGTGATCTGATTTGCTTCTTCTTCTCAAAAATATTTCTAAAAACTCTCTAATTCCAGTCCTTCGTTTCCTAAACTAACTCCTTTGTTTTGTTGTTTAAAAACTTATGCAAAGAGCGGCTTGTCCCCTTTCCTCCATGTCTGGTTAAAAATTTGGCTACACTCTGGGTGGTTTAACCACATCATCTCAAATCTGAAAGGTTCTTTCTTTGGGGGGGAGTAAGGTGGGCAGTGTTAGGAAAACACAGAATGATTTTGTCATGCTACCCACATTGTACTAGGTTGTGCCAGCATAGTCTGAATGACCAGGGAAGAGCCCAACATACATCCACACGCCATGGGCCTAAGCCTATTTTGGGCCATTCCCTAGTCTATTAGGATGTGCTAGCATGACCTACTATAGTGCGGGTGGCATGACAAAACCATTCTGTGCCAACCTAGCACTCCCACCTTACACCTATATTAATTACTAGAAGAAGCCCGTGCGATGCACGGGATGGGGCATCTCTCCTTGTCCCTCACCCTCGTAAGTCAAGGCAATCAACTCCATTCCTACCTTAACTCTAGTGGCGGGGTGGGTTTGGGGCGAGGCACCCATTCCCCATCGGGGACAAGGAATCCCCAAATTTTCCTCACATTGAGGCAATCACCTAAAGAAATCTAAATTATGGATATTTTAAAAATAGGATTATGGGAATTTGGGGGTATTTTAGGAATTGGACTATGACAATTTAAGGGTACTTTATAAATGAAATTATGGGATCCTATTATAAGAATATGAGGAAAACTTAAAGATATTTTAAAATTCAATATTAAATCAATGGATATTTTACTAATTTACCATAGAGTTTGGGGAATTATATGCAAACCCCATCTCTAATTTGGGACAAATATTTTCCCTATCCCCCACCCCATCCCCATTTAAGATTTAAGAAAACTTGTCCTGTTTGGGGTGGGGCAGGGTAGGGCCCCAATTTGATAGGTAAAATTGCCATCCCTATAATTCTAATAAATTTTTATAACTAATTAACTAACAATAAATTAAATAACAATAGATTACAATATTTTATGATAATTTCCAAAAAAAATATTGAAATTGCTATTGATTAGTAGTAATGTATAGTAAATTAATTATTTTCAATAACAATAAATTAATGTAAATTATTTACTTTTTAAGCCTAAATTGTTTACTATTTAATCAAAGTAAATGTAATTATAATAAATTTATGTAATTATTGTATATCACATTATTTTTAATTAAAAGTAAACCATTTGTTGTTAATTAATGTACAACCAGGTATGATCTAAGTCAACCAAGTGGTCTAGATTGGTGTGGATAGGCTTAATAATTTTCCTAAGTTATTTAATAATTATTTATTGAAATAATAGTAATATTGGATTGTTATTTAAATAATTATAGGACAATTTCTAATCAATTAATTTCCTAAATATTTTAATAATTTTTTTTGAATAATAATAATTGATCATTATTTAAATAGTTTTGGAGAATATTTTTCTGGATTAATTTCTTAATTTTTAATTACCTATTTAAAAAATAATTATGAATTATTAGTTAAAGAGTTCCCCTAAATTATTTGATAATTGTTAACTATAATTGTTGATTTTATAGAAATTATTAAATTATGCTAATTAGTAATATCTTTTATCAATAAATTACTATTGTAAAAATTTAATGAATTTTTATTAAATTACAATGGTTAATGTAAATTATGCTAAACGTTGAAATTTTGAACATTTATTAATAACCAAAAATTATTAAATAGTGGATTGTTTACTAATTTTTTGTATATTACTAAATTATTTAATATTTGTTAAATAATGGATTCTTTAACAATAGTGGAAGATGCCATGAATATATAATTAGAAACATCGAATTCCCCTATTTCTCTCTCTTTGTTTGAAATCATGTCTATAGATATAAATATTGTTTGAATTGGAAAACCAAATATTAATAAATTATGGCCCTATTTTTATGGGAAAGTAGAAAGAATAGAGTGGAATTAGAGATAAAAGTGAAGGAGAGGATAAAACATGTATTAAGATAATTAAAGAGAGAAGTTAGGTTTTTATAGCAAGTGGGAGACGTGAGTTGTGGGGGGAGAGAGAAAACCCAATGGGAAGGGAGAGGAATGAAGAGAGAGAGAGAGAGAGAGAGAGAGATAGAGAGAGATAGAGAGAGAGAGATTTATAATAAATATTAAAATTACATGAAATTAGTTAGTAAATAGTGTAATCTCAAATAATAGTTTATTCTTTAAAAAAATATTAATTAATAAATTATAAATAAAATACATAATTAATACAAATAAATTTATAACAAAACTACAATAAATTAAATTTAAAAAGTTAAATAGTAGTATTTTAATCTCCAACAATTATTGAAATTTTCTTTTAAATAACATAACAAAAATAAATTTATACATAATTATTGAAAATATGTTTATCACCAAGTTTCAAAGTATCGGAAACACCAAGCGTATCGGAAAGACAATTTTAAGATATGTATCAGGATACGCATGTGTATCGGAGAAAAAAATAAGATATGCATAGATACGCTTGGAAACACTATAAATACTTTAATAAATCATAAAAATACATCAAGAACACTAAATATAAGACCTCAATGAGGTGTATATAAATTAAATTAATATATTTTAATGGTTTTATGAAGAAATATATTATAGCTAATTATAATTTCATTAAAAATCCTATGCTTAACTATAATTTATAAATTATAATTTTTAAGTTTTAATGTTTTATGGGATGAGAAAAACCCAACTCTCCTATCCAACCATAAAAAATGCGTTGGCACAACCTCTATGTGAAAATATAATTATTATTATTCAATCATTGTGATTGAATAATTATTATTATTAATAATTATTAATTATTATTCATTTTCAAAAATTATAAAAATAAATAAACATTATTTAATATATTCAAAAATAGTTATTAAAGAAGAAATTTCAATTGTGGATATGATAGATCATCCATAGAATTATAATATATTCAATCATTGTGATCAAATGATAAAATTTAATTAATTAATTAAATAATTATTTTTTAATTCTCAAAAAATAAAAAATAATTATTAAAAGAAGAAATTTCAATTGGTCTATAGATATGATAGATGATCCATAGAATTATAATATATTCAATTGTTATGATTAAATGATAAAATATAATTAAATATTATTTATTTTTTAAATTCTAACAATATAAAAAATAAAAAAAATAAAGAATAAATTTCAATTGCTCTATGGATATGATAGATAAATCCACAGATCTAAAACATATTTAGTCTTTATAGGCAAAGAAAAAACTTACATTTTCAAATTTTTTGTTAATTTATATTTTCCCCAAATATCTTCATGAAATTTCCATAAATATATTGATAGCACAAAAACTTGTGATTTTGAATGTAAGAAATGTAGATCAACATAAATTTAAGCATTCAAGAAAAAAAAAGAAATCACAAAATATTATAAAAGATTGAAAATGTTACCTATTTTTGCCATATTTTTTCAAATTTTGAAAAACCTTTAAAAAAATTAACAATTCACACTTGTTTCTTACAAAATTTTGCAAATCTAGCACTCTAGGAATGAAGTTTGGAGTTTTAGAGTCATTTGGGGGTGAAAAAAGGCTTATTTCGGGGAAAAGAAGTTTGTTTTCCCCTTTTAATTTTTTTTTCAGTTTTTGGCCATATCTTTTTCATCAATACGCTACCAATACACCCCGATACGCCTCAATAAACCCCCGATATGCCCCGATATGCCCACAATACGCCCTCGATACACATGAAAAAAGATGAGACATCCAATTTCCATGCGTATCCTGTATCAGTTTTTAAAAGATATGATACCAGACACCCCGTATCGGGTGTATCGTATCAAAATTTTAAACCTTGTTTCTCACAAAAAACAATAAATAATTACTAAAAATATAATAAATATTAATTTTAAAATATATAAGTATAAAACAAATATAGATTCACATTTCAAAATTATTATTAATAAATATTAATCTTTTGAAATTTATTTTCTAGAATTATTAATTAATAAAAGTGAAATTAGTTTACAATATTATTTTTTATTTAAATAATATCACTTTTTAAAATATTATTTATTTATTGAATTTAATAATCCATAAAATTATAGTTTATACAATTATTACATAATTTTGTTATTAATTTTGTAAAATAGTATTAAAATATTAATAACTTATTTATGAAATTTATTATAACTATTTTCTACTTTTAAAAATTTTATTAAATTCATTACATAATTTCCTTATTTTAGCTATTTAAAATTTAGTTATGTTAAATATTTTGTAATTTAAAATATTTATTTATTTGAATATTTAATTTTTTTTGTTATTTGATTTTTGTTTATTTTAAAGTTATTACATAATTCTAAATATTTTTTATATAATTATTTAGTTAGTTTAATACGTTGCTATTTAAGATATATAGTTATTAAAATATTTAAATAATATTGTGTTTTTCATGTTAAATTTTTATCATTTGAATAACATTTTGGTAAAATTTTCATTTATATTGTTAGTACATAATTTAGTGATGAAATTTGTAAAAATGAAAATTATTAATTATGTGAATATTATTAAATCTATTATAATTATTTTTGGTGTTTTAAATAAATATTTTAAAGTTATTATATAATTTAATTATAACATTTAAATACATTTTAAATTTGTTAATTCAAAGTTTCTTTAGATATATATATAGATAAAAAGTGGGGAGAGGATAAATAGGAATTAGAGATAATTTAGGGGAAAGTGGGGGATAATGGTGCCACTTGGCAAAGTAGGGGAAAAGATAAATAGGAATTAGAGATAATTTAGGAGAAAGTGGGGGATAATGGTGCCAATTGGCTAAACATGAGAAAATCAAATCCCTCTTTCTTTATCTATTGGTTGTTAGAGATAATTTAGCCTATGTTGTTTTCTTACTGGTTTAATGGGAAATTATGTGGAATTAAAAAAAAAATCAAAGAAAATAAGAAATTAGGAAGGGGGTTTGGAGCAAGAAGAGTCATGATGACATGGACCGTCTTGCTATATATATATATATAGATAGATAGATAGATAGATAGCTGAGAAACATATATTGACAAACTATATGTCCATTGGCTCAATGGAGATAGACAAACTATATGTAACATGGCCTATGCTATGGGCCTCAAACCCTTAGCACAGCCTAGCGTAGGAGTGTGTGCAAGCCGTGCCAAGCACGACCCACATTATTTTGCCAGGCCGATTACACATATAATTTTATATAAAATGTCTAAACTTGTCATTTTGTAGTAAATTAGGGTCTATTTGGTTTCCAGGAATAGGTGCCTAGAATAGGAATTAGAATGGCCCATTCCAATTCATACAGTTTGTTTGACAGGAATGAGATTCCGATTCCCATTCTTGGCGAAATGGGATTCTCATTCCAAAGTCTATCTAGAAGTAAAGAACTCATGACAAAACCCCCAAAACCCAAAAATTAATAAAATAATAAAATATAACAAAATACTAATAAAACAATAATAAAATACTAGTACTATAATAAAATATTCATAAATTAATAATAAAAAAAGATATGAATTATGAACTATAATAATAATAATAATAATAATAAATATTAATATAATATAATTAAAATAATAATAGTAAAATATCAATAAACGATTCATGAAATAATAATAAGACACTAATAGCAATAAAATAAGCATATATTAATAATTAAAATAATAACAAAATATTACTAAAATATTAATAATAGTACTATAAAATATTAATAAATTAATAATAAAAAGCAAACATACTATTTGTTAAATAATAAATAAAAATGATAGAATACTAATAAAATAATAAAAATATTAGTAAAGTAATAATGTATTGATATATTAATAAAATAATCATAATTTAATGATAAATACAAAGATATTAATTAATAAATATTAATAAAATAATAATAACTATGTAATAATAAAAAGAAAAAATATTATTTATTAAATAAGAATAATAATTGATGAAGGAAGATTTGGCCCGACCTCGTAATTACGCAACACGTGGCAAAGGCAACAACTCGGCAAAAACAGTGCGCCTAAGGCAAGTGCACTAAAGGAACTAGGAGCCCGAACCCACTACTGGGAACCCGAATTCTCCCTTAGGCCCCAAGCAAAACCCGAACTGGCCTGCCCTATAGCAGTTTGGGACACACCTCACCAAACTGGCCTGGCTTATAGCAGTTTGGGACACGCCTCATCGAACTGGCCTGCCTTAAAATAGTTTGGGACACACCTCACCAAACTGGCCTGCCCTATGGCAGTTTAGAACGTACCTCTGAACTCGAGACTTCACCTCGCTCACCACTCCAACACTTCGCCTCCAGGACACCAAACTGAACAAACCGTACCATGCCTGACACCGAGGAAGTTCATACCCAGAGGCGGCACACCTGACTGACTTGAGATCTGACGCTTGACGGCCGCACTTCAAACGGCCACCTACCACCACCACCTAACACCGCCATCTCCAGTTATAGAGACGGCTCCGACAAGGAGCAGTGGCTGTTCTGTCCCAGCAGAAAGGGTGGCACCCAAACTGGCAGAAACAGAGATAATCATACCCGACCTTGATAGAGGCCTCGGAGTGAGTGCACGAAGTGATTAAAGAAGGCCCCCTATCCCCAACAACAAGGTATGTGAACTTTGCACCATCTGGTCTTTACTTTGCCTTTGAGAGAATACTAACTTGAGCTTCGGAGTTATCTCCTCGGGTTCCCCCGGAGTTCCCTCATCTTCTCTATTTCAGGCTCCCCATTGCTCTAGTCAGAGGCAAAATCGTTGACAGATAAGACTGGTCGGATTGCGCTCCATCAATTGGCGTCGTCTGTGGGAACGCTTCTAAAAGCCTAAAAGCCTCCCTCTAAATCTCTCTTACCTACTCTTCCAAAAAACTCCAACACCCATGGCTTCCTCCAACAATGCCGGACATGGCATAGAAACGGCCACCACCGGAGAGCAACTCCAAGTTCCCGTGGTGTGCATTGGGCAGTTCACCATCCCTCTTTCAGTGGATGGGATCCAAAGTTTGAATGTGCCACAAGCAGTGGCGCCCCTGAACCTTCCTTCGTTGAACACCCCTCTTCCACTCCCTATTGAAACAAACTTCGCTGAACCAACTGCTGTCCCACTGGCAACCCACCAGAACTAGCTGGACGACCTAATGCAATGCATGCGGGCAATGCAAGCCCAAATGCAACAATTCCAGCAGCACCAACTCCAGCAACACCAGGTACTACACCACCTCTCCCAACACCATTATTAGCAGCAGGTCCCTCAGCTACCACTAAACCAGTCACTGCTTCCCCCCCCAACACCCTGTTTCGAAGCCGGTTAAGGCCTCCCCTCAAGGTGGACGCCCTCACCGAGGAGAAGGTTCCCAACTCCAGAACCCCCTAATAGCTAGGCCTCATCCCGAGGCCGAAAGAAAAGAAAAATTACCCCCGCCTCGCAGCTCGCAGGTGGGTCGGGAACCTCGCCCACAAAGTCACCTCGGTGCTCTATGCCCGAGTTCCCACTCATGGAGGCCAGCAGCGCTAGCACCAGGCCCGCTTAAAGAAGGTGCCGGCGAAGTCGCCTAACTGCTACCTGTGTCCTACCCAAGCTCAGAGGCAAGGAAGAGACGAGCTCAGACGAGGTAAAAACTGTCCCAATTCTCTCAGTTCCTTCCCCCCTTTCATCAGAACTTCTGGCAGTCCCCATGCACAGAGACTTCAAACTTCCATCTCTAGACAAGTATGATGGGTCCTTTGACCCCAACGACCACGTCGACGCTTTCCAGTCACAAATGCACCTCGCTAGGGCCAGTGAGTCATGCATGTGCGTGGCCTTCACCACCACCTTCAGGGGGGTGGCTCGCACCTGGTACTGGAACCTAGCTCCCGGGTCAATAAGAAGTTGGGCCCAGTTCGTGCAGATCTTCACCGCACACTTTGTTACCAGCAAGCGGTGTCCCAGAACCGAGAAAAGTATCTTCGGGGTAATCCAGAGGGAAGGAGAATCCATCCGGAGCTACATCAAGTAGTTTAACGAAGCATGCTTGCAGATACTGCGATTAGACCTCGCGGTACATCTCACAGCGGCCAAAAGAGGGGTAACACACAAGGAGTTCAAATGGCACATGGTGGCCAGCCAGCCAGCAACCGTGCCCGATTTCCTCAAGCTCGCGGATAAGTTCATGAGAACAGAGGAAGAAATCAACCAAAGAACGGAAGGCGGGGTCGAGAAAAGAAAAAGAGAAGGTGAGCCCTCCAACCCAGATGACAGAAGAAGCCAGACCCGAGAGGCGAAGCCAAGCCAGCCGTCCCGAGCTCCCTTAGCAGATTAGACGGATTACACGCCGTTGAACACAAGGTGGACCGAGATCTTAATGACGATCAAGGACGCCCCCTACATAAAGTGGCCACCTCGCCTAAAGAGTAATCAAAATGAAAGAAATAAAAATCTATATTGTAGTTTTCATAAAGATCACGGTCATAGTACCGAACAATGTAATAATCTCCGGGACGAGATAGAGAGACTCATCCATCACGGATAATTGAAAAATTTTGTACATAATGACAATAATAATAAAGCAGGTCAGCAAGGGGAGCACAAAAAAGATGCCCCCAAGTCCAGTAGCAGACTGGCCGAAGCCTTGCAGTGACCTCCCCCAGAAGAGAGGCCAGTTCGGGGAACCATCCACATGATAGTGGGCGGTTCGGTGGTAGCAGGTTGCACTTCGGCAGTAGCACGGACGTCAGTTCGCGAGGCAGCCTGAGAAGAGCAGAACCCTCCAAAGAGGCCGAAGATGGAAGAACCGATCCTTTTCACAGAAGACGATGCGCAAGGTGTTCACTATCCCCACGATGATGCGCTCGTCATAAAACTAAGGATCAGCAACTTCGAAGTCTAGCGCGTACTTGTGGACTCAGGCAGTTCGACGGACATTGTCTTCAAATCGGCATACGACCAACTACAGTTGCAGAGAAGCGAGTTGAAGCCTGGGCACACTCCTCTAGTGGGCTTCAACGGAGAGGAAGTCAGGCCCCTGGGTTAGATAACAGTACATGTGGAAGTCGGCACATGGCCTTGTGCAGTAAGACTCAACCACTATTTCCTAGTGGCCGCGACCCCCTCCCCATACAACGCCATAATAGGACGGCCGATTACGCATATTTTGCGGGCAGTGGTCTCCACCTACTATTTGGCAATGAAGTTCCCCATGGACTTCGGTGTGGGGGTAGCGCGGGGTGACCAGCTTGAGTCCCGCAAATGTTATGTTGCCGCCCTAAAGGGAAAAAACCAAGGTAGCCGACGACCTCGAACTGGAGCAGCCTACGGAGCAGGGTGGCGAACGAGCTTCGCCCACTGAGGAAACGGTCACGATCCCGACCTTGGCTACAGATCCGGCACGAACGCTACAGATTGGTGCTTTCGTCAAGGAGCCTCTACGAACTGAATTGGTGAGTTTCTTACTTCAAAATTTAGATATTTTTGCATGATCCACGGCGGATATGCCCGGTCTTGACCCTGGCCTTATAACTCACAAACTTAACACTGACCCTGTAGTCTGACCCATTAGACAGAAGAAACGCAACTTAGCCCCGGAGCGCTAGAGGGCGGTCGACGAAGAAGTTGAAAAGCTCCTCGCAGCGGACTTCATAAGGGAATTTCATTACCCGAGCTGGGTAGCCAACCCAGTGCTGGTGAAAAAAGCAAACGGCAAGTGGCGCATGTGTGTCGACTACATTGACTTGAACCGAGCTTGCCCAAAATATTGCTTCCCTTGCCCCAAATTGACCGCCTAGTGGATGCGACCTCGGAACATGAGCTGCTAAGCTTCCTGGATGCCTACTCAGGCTACAACCAAATCAAGATGGACCAGTCTGACGAGGAAAAAACCAGCTTCATAACCGAGTTCGGCTTGTACTGTTAAAAGGTCATGCCCTTCGGACTAAAGAATGCTGGGGTAACCCTCCAAAGACTTGTAAATAAGCTTTTTTGGCCCTTAATTGGCATGAAAATAGAATGTTATGTAGACGACATGGTCGTCAAAACACAGTTCTTGCAGGAATTAATAAAAGACTTAGATTCTATCTTCCAAATTCTGCATCAATATAGAATGAGACTGAACCCAAACAAGTGTGTCTTCGGTGTCACCTCGGGTAAGTTTCTAGGGTACATTGTCAACCAGCGTGGTATTGAGGCCAACTCGGACAAGATAAAGGCCATCCTAGATATGAGACCACCCTGAAAAGTAAAAGAGGTTCAGAGGCTAAATGGCCGCATAGCTACTCTGAGCCGCTTCATGTCCAAATCGGCAAACCACTGTCTGCCTTTCTTTAAGGCAATCAAAGGTAAAGGGTTCGAATGGACCCGAGATTGCCAGCTCGCGTTCAACAAGCTAAAGACCTACCTCGCCACTGTGCCAACCTTAGCCAGACCTGAGGAGGGTGAGATCTTAGAACTGTACCTCTCGGCGAGCGACGAGGTAGTCAGATCGGTACTAATAAAGGAAGTAGATCGGGTCCAGCGGCCCGTTTATTATGTTAGTAAAATTCTGCAGGGAGTAGAGATGAGATACCCGCAAATAGAAAAAATAGCGTACACACTAGTGATTTCAGCTCGAAAACTCCGCCCGTATTTCCAAGTTCACACCGTCATCATCTTGACTGACAAACCTCTGAGACAAGTCTTGCTCAAGCCCAAGGTTTCCGGTTGGCTGACGAAGTGGGCCATCGAGATCAGCGAGTATGACCTCCAGTACAAACCACAGACTGCCATTAAGGCCCAAGCCTTGGCAAATTTTATCGCCAAATGCACATTCAGCCTTGAAGCCCCTGAGCAAGTTGAGCCCGAGATCCCAAGTTTGGGTGAACCCGGAGCTCCCAAGCCAATAGAGTCTGAACCCCGTGAAGTAGTAGCCAGTGTGGCATCTCTCTTGGTTAGGCCGAGCGCGAACTGGGATGAGGAGCCCTAGATCCTTCACGTAGATGGATCCTCGAACCAGCAGGGCAGCGGGGCTGGAATAGTCTTATGCGGCCCGGGTGGCACAAAATTGGAATGTGCACTACGCTTTGAGTTCGCGGCATCCAACAACGAGGCAGAGTACGAGGCACTGATAGCTGGGCTGAACCTAGTGCAAAAGGTAAGAGCAAAGCACATAGTCATCTGCAGTGATTCCCAGCTCGTGGTTAACCAGGTTACGGGCGAGTACGAAGCACGCGAGCTCTCCATGATCGCATACTTAGCGAAACTAAAAGAGGCCCTGCTCAACTTCCAGTCACACTTCATCAGGCAAATCCTGAGGTCAGAGAACACTGAGGCCGACGCTCTGTCTCGGTTAGCCAGCACGAGTCACAACACCATGAGAACCGTGTACATAGAAGACTTACCTCGGCCTAGCATTCTCGGTGGGGCAGAGAAGGTCGCTCCCGTCCTTGAAGCAGAGTCGAGCTGGATTGACCCACTCGCGAGCTTCTTGCTAGATGAAACCCTCCCTGCGGACCGCAATGCAGTTAAGAGGGTGCAGCGTCGGGCAGCCAAATACGTCATAATAGACGAACGGTTGTACTGATGGTCCTACACACTCCCCTACTTGTGTTGCCTGTGACCTACCGAAGCCGAGCTCGTACTCCGTGACACTCATGAAGGTCTGTGCGGCGGACACCTGGGGGTAGAGCCCTCGCCCAAAAGGCACTTCGACAAGGATACTACTGGCCAACGATGAAGGCAGAAGCCGTCGAGCTCGTCAGAAAATGCGACAAGTGTCAGAAGCACGCCAATATCCACCATCAGCCTGCTTCCAACCTCAAATACATCACCAGTCCATGGCCCTTTGCGCAATGGGGCATCGGCCTCCTGGGGCCATTACCGCCAGCAACAGGTGGGAAAAAGTTCCTAGTAGTGGCAGTAGATTACTTCACAAAGTGGACAAAAACTGAACCTCTGGCAATAGTTACAGCCCGAAACATACAGAACTTCTTTTGGAAGAACATAGTATGTCGCTTCGGGCTACCTCGGGTACTGATCTCTGACAACGGCAAGCAGTTTGAGGATATCAAGAAGAATGGTGCCAGAATATGGGAATTCGTCAGAACTTCACATCAGTCGCGCACCTACAGGCAAACGGTTAGATAGAAGTAATGAACAGAGCCATCCTACACGGACTGAAAGCACGTCTAGACCGAGCTAAAGGGTTATGGGCGGATGAGCTACCAAGTGTTTTATGGGCTCACCGGACTACAAAAAAAACCGCCATGGGATAGACCCCCTTCAACCTCACCTACGACACTGAAGCGGTAATCCCAACGGAAATCAAAGTACCTACACTGCGACTAGAAATATATGACGATCAGACAAACGGAGACGAGTTACGAACCAACCTCGACCTACTGGACGAGGTAAGAGACCTCACGCACATCCGGCCAGTGGCCTATCAGCAGTAGGTAGCTCGGTACTACAACGCCAGAGTAAAAAAGCGAAGCTTGATGTGTGGCTCATTGTGACACTAGCAAGTGCACTAGCCGTTCAAGTAATAAAGTAGTGAGTGAAGTATCGTTCCCACGAGGATTTAGGAAACAATTACCAATACTAAATTGAACATTTCTTATCTGATCAACAAATAAATCAAAACTCTAATGAAAGCTAAGAAATCCTAAATTAAAATCTATCTAAATCATTGGTCCAATTGCCTTCAATTCAGGTTAGAAGAGTAAGCAGTAAATGTCAATCTCAGAATTCAGCAATCTATCAATTTGGATCATTCGAATGAATCATGATTGAGCCTTGGTTTGATGAAACCCCAAGGTCATGAACAGCCTCTCTCAAGCGCATGTTCATCCTATGCATGAGTGACGGTTCTTCTATCTCTAGCAAGAATCTAATCCCCATGCATGCATTTCTTCAAACACTTCCAAGGCATCAATTCAAATCTGAATTGATCACCAACTGAATTGTGCAAGTTATCTCTAACCTTGCACTCAATTCAGTTCTTGAATAGTAGATCTGAATTCCTAGAGTCTCTCTCAAGCACTCTAGGAATTCCAAGCTGTAGATTAATTCGCCCAATCTGAAATTTGCAGATCTGAATTCTCTTTCAAGCAATTCAGATCTTGCAATCTCAGATCTGAGAATTCAGATCTGAGTTTTGAAGGTTAGTTGGCCGAATTGATCTGCAATCACACCCTTATTCAAGAAACTTCAAGTACAATGCATGATCATTTGAATGAATCAAAAAGAATTAGATTGCTGAACTGAAATTTTACAAGCTGAAATACATCAAGGAAGAATGGAAACAAGGAGAAAGAAGAAAGAACATATAACTAAGAAACTGAATTCAAATCAAAAGAGAATGAAACTACAAATGATTTATTACAAAAAATCTTTGAATCACAATCCCTCAATTCGAACTCACCTTCTTCTTCTAGCTTGCTTGTCTTGAACTTCCTTCAGCCCTTCTTCTTCTTCTTCCTTGCGCCTAGCCTTCTTCTCTTCTCTTCTCTCAAGGTGGCTGAACCTCTAAGAGTGGGAGAGCCTTTCTCTCAAGCAATTGAACAACTTTCTCCCCTCCTAGAGGCCTCCTTATATAGTTTTTCAAGGGGGCTCTTGCCCCTTCTTGAAGCCTCTAGAATGGGGTGTATTACACCCCTCATGAACCTTCTAGAGTGCTCCCTCCTTCTCTTCAAGAAACTCCTAGAAGTTGCCGCCCCTAGCTCCCTTTGGGCTGCTATTTGGGCTACAACTTAGCTTGCTTTTGAGCTCATGTGGGCTACACTCTAGGCTGTTATTTGGGCTAAAAATGGGCCTTCCTTGCTGGGCCGAATTCTCCTCATAGCTAGGCTTTATTTTCTGGGGTTTTCTCAAGGAATTCACTTGCTCTTTTTGGGCCGAAGTGCTCTCTCTTGCTTCCACGACCGGGCTGGACTGAAATTGGTCTTTTTGAACCTTCTTTTCTTGCCTTTTTCCTTCATTCTCTTGGATTGATTATCCCTGAACCTATTCTTAGCATTAAGCTAAATTAAGGCAAAAATTAATAAAACCGGCATAAAAATCCATGCTAAAGTCCTCAAAAATTATAGATAAATTGTAAGTTCATCAAATACCCCCACACTTAAGCTTTTGCTTGTCCTCAAGCAAAGACATCAGCCATAAACTTAACATTCCCCCCTTCTGTTCTCACCATTTACCTGGTGAACTTTTTAAGATAGAAATGCATTGAGTAGTCGGGGAACTTTTGTAAGTGCTCAACTCTTATTCTTGTAAATTACCAATTAAGATATGTATCAGATCCAAGGAAAGGAGAATATGAATTTCATCATAGTCTACCCTTCACTCCTAATTCATATATAAATCAGCTCCTTAATTGTCAAGGTTAATAATCAAATTTCACTAAGTTTCACATCTGTAACTAAATCTCAATGAGAGTTCAACTTTAGAGTGCCCCTTTGAACCTCGGTTGTCACCACAATTACTTATTTCTAAGGGTGAGTGCATTTTATGCTCCATCTCACCTTTTTTTTTCTTTTCGGTGTGAGTGCATTTTATGCTCCATCTCACACTTTTCTCTTTTTTTTTTTTTTTTTTTTTTTTTTTTTTTTTTTTTCGGTGTGAGTGCATCTTATGCTCCATCTCACACTGGTCACTTGTTTGAGGTAGGTAAATAAGACTCATGTTCTAAGCTGCTAGTTTTACTATTTAGCTCAGAATAGCAGAGTCAATTTGGGCTTTTGTCCTTCTTTTGCAATTATTGAACCTCAAGAATCAACATTTCAGATGTGCACTTAGCTTTCTTGACCATTAACAATGAAATCAAGGGCTTCCATACTCATGAAGGAAGTTAGGGCAAGTCATGCTGAAAAGCATATTCAGCTCCCCTTTTCTCATGCATATATCAAATTGGGTCATTCACAAGAATAAAAACTTAACAAGTACATCAGTCTCCCTCAACTCATTGAGTTCCTTCTTAAAAAAAAATCATCAAATAAATAGTAATGAACTTGAGGGGTTCCAATCTTTTTTTTTTTTGTGATGTCATTGCCTGCATATGTGTGTTGGGGTGAATGAGGTGCATGGTTTCAGCCCCCATACCCTAGTCTCAGGCTCACTCCCCCACACTTAAGATGAACATTGTCCTCAATGTTCCTAGTGTTAGGGAGTCACAATAAAACCAACAAGAGAAATTCCAAGTAAAGAGAAGGGTGTATAGAGGACTTCCTGAAGATTAATTTCCAGATATGCAAGAGTTCTTTTGGTGGGAGCCTCTTCTGCTAGAATTTACTTGCAAGAGAGATCAAGAGTTTTGTTCTAACTAAAAATAATTTAAACCAAATAATAAAAAGACTACTATACACAATTCCAAACAATGTAAATAATTTAACCAGTCTATAATACACAACAGAAACTTACAAGGCCAAGAAGTTTGAATTCTATCTAACAAAATAAATAAATAAATAAATTTTAAAAAAAAACAAGATCAAAAGCCAATATAAATATCTCTTGGAATCTGATATGCAAGTGATAAACAAGTGATTTACAAGATTGAAACTAGCCTAGAAGTCTAAGAGTTCTTGAAATCAGCACACTACCAAAGTTATTTGATTTTTTTTTTTTTTTTTTTTTTTTTTTTTTTTTTGGTTAGAACTTGACTTTTGAGAACAGTCACTTACAAAAACTCCAAACCTAATATCAATAAGTAGGTCTAAAATCTGTTGCAGTTAGGTCTGAAATAAGTTTGATCCCAAGAGCTTAAGACTTCTCTTTCAAGTCCCAACTTAAATGTCTTGTATGCCTCAGACCTGAAATCAGATCTGCAATTTTATAATGAAAGCAGCCTTGATTTAGATCTGAATACCATTACATCAAAAATATGAAGCTCTTTTTGGACTTTTCAGGCCTCACAAACATCAGTCCTAATCCAATCCAAACATCAATCCACAGCCAATTCAGATCGGGTGCAAGTGATTTAAAAGATAACAAAACATCAAGTTCACAAAAATTTCAGATCATGTACTTATACTGCCTCAAATTCTCATGCACTTCAGAACTGATTTTACCATTCATGGCTTAAATTTTCATCAATGAGGCAAGTCTGATGCATCAAATTATGAATTGGGTGCTGTCACTACCCAAATTCACATCAAAATAGAGTGGGTTCAGGTCTGAGTTCAGATGAACTCAAATCTGAACCAAGCAGAATGCAGTCCTGCAACCGGCTGAACTCAGATCTGAACTTCAAATCTGAGTTTCAGATTTGAAAACTCACATGCTATTTTTTCATTGTTTTCTTTTTATTTTCTTTATCTTTTTTTTTCTTTTTTTTTTTATAAATCTAAAACAAAATACAGCAATGCAACCAAAATCTTTTTGGATGAGTGCAGGTCTGATTGATGAATGCAATTCAGATCTGAACTCATTTTAAAATTTTTTTTTTTTCGGTTGAGTGCTGCAGTTCTGCTATAGTAGATCTGAGTGCCGAATGCAACTCAGATCTGCAACACTCATGATTTTGTGATTTTTTTTTTTTTTAGAGGGTAATAACTTCAAGATAGAAAGCAAAACAGGTCTCCTTTTATTAAAATTAAACTGAAACAAGGAAAATAAAGTAATCTACTAAAGAGATAAGAAGCATAACTACAGTAATACAGCAGTTGCATTCAAAGCAAAAATGAAAAATTAAGCAAATTAAACCAACTATGAATGCAATGCTGAAGAACTACATCTACCAGCTACACTAAATCAACAATCAAATATGAAGTAGGTCAACAATGGGAAAGAGAGCTAACTAGATCAGCAGTGGAGTTTCATGCTAATTGCTGTACTGTAGCAGCCCTGCTACAGCTCTGAATGCTAGTGGAATGCACTGCTGCTTTTATTGAATATGTGAGGCATCACAATTATTCAATCCAAACACACATCCTCACCAAATTTAGATTGGGTACAAGTGGGTAAAGCCAAGAATTCAGTCCACCCAGAATTCATAGAATGCTCTGTATCAGTTCAGTCCTCACATTATATCAACTGCATTTCAGATTTGAATTTCTCTCATTCCTTGCTATCCATTCACCCTTGAGGCAGGTTGGATGTATCATAGGGTGGATTGGGGTAGTGATGGCACCCAATTCACCTCAAACTTGCATCGGTTCAGATCTGAGTTCAGAGGAATTCAGATCTGAACTGAGCAGATCTGTAACAGCAGAATTCAGATCTGAACTCAAGTCTGAGTTTGGATCTGAATTCTCAATTGCCTTACCTTCAGTTATTGCTACCAAATTGTTTTTGGGGAATAGCAGAAGTGCCCTAGGGTGAATTGGGGTGGTGATGACACCCAATTCCCCTCAAAATTGCATCAGTTCAGGTCTGAGTTCAGAGGAACTCAGATCTGAACTGTTGCAGATCTGCTGTAGCAGAATTCAGATCTGAACTCAGATCTGAGTTCTGATCCGAATTCTCAATTGCTCCTCTTATTGTTCAAAAGATCTCCCCTTTGTTTTTTTTAATTTGTTTTTTTCTTTTTGTAATGAAAGAAAGAAAAAAAAAATAAAGTCTGAAACACAAGCAACTCTTTTCGGCTGAGTGCTGCAGATCTGAAATCTGCTGATCTGAGTGCCGAATGCAACTCAGATCTGCAACACTCATGTTTTTTGTGAAATTTTTTTTCTTTTTTTTTTTTTATTTTTGAAGGGAACAACATCAAGATTGAATAGAAATCAAATATGCCTTTATTAAAATGAAACTGAAACCAGAAAAAGAGAGTAATCTACTTAAGAAAGAAGAAACATAACTACATGAGTACAGCAGTTGCAGTCCAAGCTGAAATGAAAAAGTTAGCAAATTAACCCAACTATGAATGCAATGCTGAATGAGATCAGATTAAGAATGCTCAATGTTTCCTAATATTGCTTCTCTAAATCCTCGGCAACGGCGCCAAAAACTTGATGTGTGGCTCATTGTGACACTAGCAAGTGCACTAGCCGTTCAAGTAATAAAGTAGTGAGTGAAGTATCGTTCCCACGAGGATTTAGGAAACAATTACCAATACTAAATTGAACATTTCTTATCTGATCAACAAATAAATCAAAACTCTAATGAAAGCTAAGAAATCCTAAATTAAAATCTATCTAAATCATTGGTCCAATTGCCTTCAATTCAGGTTAGAAGAGTAAGCAGTAAATGTCAATCTCAGAATTCAGCAATCTATCAATTTGGATCATTCGAATGAATCATGATTGAGCCTTGGTTTGATGAAACCCCAAGGTCATGAACAGCCTCTCTCAAGCGCATGTTCATCCTATGCATGAGTGACGGTTCTTCTATCTCTAGCAAGAATCTAATCCCCATGCATGCATTTCTTCAAACACTTCTAAGGCATCAATTCAAATCTGAATTGATCACCAACTGAATTGTGCAAGTTATCTCTAACCTTGCACTCAATTCAGTTCTTGAATAGTAGATCTGAATTCCTAGAGTCTCTCTCAAGCACTCTAGGAATTCCAAGCTGTAGATTAATTCGCCCAATCTGAAATTTGCAGATCTGAATTCTCTTTCAAGCAATTCAGATCTTGCAATCTCAGATCTGAGAATTCAGATCTGAGTTTTGAAGGTTAGTTGGCCGAATTGATCTGCAATCACACCCTTATTCAAGAAACTTCAAGTACAATGCATGATCATTTGAATGAATCAAAAAGAATTAGATTGCTGAACTGAAATTTTACAAGCTGAAATACATCAAGGAAGAATGGAAACAAGGAGAAAGAAGAAAGAACATATAACTAAGAAACTGAATTCAAATCAAAAGAGAATGAAACTACAAATGATTTATTACAAAAAATCTTTGAATCACAATCCCTCAATTCGAACTCACCTTCTTCTTCTAGCTTGCTTGTCTTGAACTTCCTTCAGCCCTTCTTCTTCTTCTTCCTTGCGCCTAGCCTTCTTCTCTTCTCTTCTCTCAAGGTGGCTGAACCTCTAAGAGTGGGAGAGCCTTTCTCTCAAGCAATTGAACAACTTTCTCCCCTTCTAGAGGCCTCCTTATATAGTTTTTCAAGGGGGCTCTTGCCCCTTCTTGAAGCCTCTAGAATGGGGTGTATTACACCCCTCATGAACCTTCTAGAGTGCTCCCTCCTTCTCTTCACGAAACTCCTAGAAGTTGCCGCCCCTAGCTCCCTTTGGGCTGCTATTTGGGCTACAACTTAGCTTGCTTTTGAGCTCATGTGGGCTACACTCTAGGCTGTTATTTGGGCTAAAAATGGGCCTTCCTTGCTGGGCCGAATTCTCCTCATAGCTAGGCTTTATTTTCTGGGGTTTTCTCAAGGAATTCACTTGCTCTTTTTGGGCCGAAGTGCTCTCTCTTGCTTCCACGACCGGGCTGGACTGAAATTGGTCTTTTTGAACCTTCTTTTCTTGCCTTTTTCCTTCATTCTCTTGGATTGATTATCCCTGAACCTATTCTTAGCATTAAGCTAAATTAAGGCAAAAATTAATAAAACCGGCATAAAAATCCATGCTCCCAAGCAAGAAACAAATTGGGCATATTATCAGTTCGGCAAAATATTAGTTTGAGAAAAAGAACAACACTTAACCAAAAAGATTGTCTATTCCATTGCAAGAAAAGGAAGAGTACATTAAAAAAAAAAAAGAACTTTTTTTTACAAGCCCGGAGCTACTTCTTCCTCATCAGAAGGCACTTCAATGACACTCGAAGGTCCTGCCTCGCCCTCGAAATCCGGCTCACCATCAGCAGCATTGGCCATCTCCTGAGTTATATGCGAAGTGGATATGGCATTAATATCGAGATCGGGGTACGTGTTCTGGATCATCCACCGGCTCAGTTTGAATCCCCTTCTGTAAGAATCCACCATCAAGTTGTCAAAGCGCGGCGAGGCGATGTAGTCATCAACGGCCTTCTTCTTGGCATCTTCGATACCTTGAGAAAAGATCTGCATTTTCTCCCTTATGTCCTCCTGAAGATATTCGACCTGATGCTGCAGGTCCAGCCTCAGATCCGCCATATGCTTCACGACCACCCCCATGGCCTCGGCATCCCTCTAAGACATCGCCTGCCTGGCCATAGCAACGCGAGCAGCCTCTTCGGCAACATGAGCGGCTGCCTCAGCAGCTCGGGTATTCACCTCGACTGCACGAAAAGCCTCTTCAGCAGCTCACGCCTGCCTTGAGCTCCTCTCCACCTGGGCCGCTAAGGCGTGAATAGAAGAGTTCACCTACCAAAAGGAACAAGTGATTAACGACAGCAAGAAATATGAAAACAAAGAGGACCAACAAGAAATTTGACTCACCACCATAGCATGAGTTATAGCACGACAGGCGATCTGGTTCAAGGGAAGATCGGTCCACGCCACGATCTCCTTAGGGAAAGTGTCCTCCCTACTCTTCTGAAGAGCGTAGTTCGGCGACAGCACGCTCCTGAACTCCCCTTGAGCTCCCGAGCCCGAGGGCCCAGCTCGCGTATGAGCGGACCCAGAGTAAGCAGGAGCACTAGAGTAGGCAGGAGCACCCGTGTGAGTGGTCTCGGTGTAAGGGGCCCCTACCACTTCCTGCATTGAAGGAGACACCTCGGGCTCCCTGGGCAGATCCTCTGACGTGTGGTTTGGAACTTGAGGCTCCTCATCCTAGGGCAGCTCGGCACGAGTTCTTGGCGACCCGCTTCCTCCTCTTCATGCCTTGGAACAGGCGCCCCCGCGAGTCCTCTCTGAGTCCATCACACCTGCAAAAAAGAGTTCGGCATCAGAAAAAATGAAGGAACAAAGCGAGCAAGAAACCTCTGAGCAAGGAACCTACCCGAACTCAGGCCGGTTGCAATAAGCTTGGCCTCCGTTAGGTACTGATGGCATTTTAACTCTTGTCGTGCCCATTGCCGGAGGCCCTTCACCGTCTCTTTATGGAGAGTGACACCAGAATCAGGGGCGGCCTCCCCCCACCCGGTCTGAAAAGGCCACCCTTGTGCACTTCGCACCCCGAAGTAGTCCTGCTTCCACGCCGGAACCTTGTTGGAAAGTTCGTGCAGAAGCTTAAAACCTGGGCAAAGAGACAGGTAATATGCCCGCCTACCCCTAGGAAGAGAACCCGCTTGTTTCTTGAGTATTAAAATAGAGGAAAATTTCTCAAAGTCTAAAGGGAAGCCCTATTCGCAAAAAAGGGAGGCTGTCCCCACCAAGTTCCAAATAGAGTTCGGATGAAGCTGGCCAACGGTAACGCCAAAGTGGTTTATGACATCAACGAGAAGAGGGTGGAAAGGCAACCGCAGCCCCGCAGTGAGCTGCTCCTGAAATATCACGATCTCATCAGGACCGTGTTCCCAAGGAAAGCTACCTGAAGGAATGAAATAGGCGTACCCCCCAGGAAAATTGTAAGAGATAATAAGAGATTGGAGCCCCTCGGGCATCATGGTCGAAGGACCAAACCTATCTAGCATCCGACCTCGATGAGAGGTAGACGCCAAATTGCCCGAAGCGGCTCGGCCTACGGGTTCAAAGTCGCCCTCAAGTTTCACCTTAAGATCACTAAGGCCAT
This sequence comes from Nelumbo lutea, assembly GCF_056320005.1. Taxonomy (NCBI): domain Eukaryota; kingdom Viridiplantae; phylum Streptophyta; class Magnoliopsida; order Proteales; family Nelumbonaceae; genus Nelumbo; species Nelumbo lutea. Next base: position 60,824,725 of record NC_142689.1, read on the forward strand.
CGGGGGATGAGACTCGGTTCGTAGAACCTACATCAGACCTACTTGAAGAATCGTATGAGCTATCCAAGCTAGACATCGGGGAGGAAAAGTGAATTCAGGAAAGTACTCACCCGAAAAATATTTTGAAGGCTCCGGAAACTGGAACAAGCAAAAACCTTGAAGGCAAAATAACAAGCCTAGACACGAACTGAAAGGCCTGGACGCGAGCTGAAAAGTTGGACGCAAGCTCAAGAAGCAAATCGCAGAAGTGACAAATCGACTGGGGTCCCCTACTATTTATAGCCACAGTAACCGAGAACCAACAGTGCAGATCAGAGCCAATCCGACGGCCCACATTCGCACTGACCGCACGTCCCCTGAGACCGAGACGTGATTGACGTACGTCTTTCTGAATTTGACAAAATGTCGGTGCACTTCTTTCTAAAACTGACGATGCACCGGTGCACGTCTTTCTGAAACTGACGATGTGTCGCGCATGTCTTTCGGTAACTGACAACTGCCAGCGCACGTCTCCTCACCTTTCAAACAGCAACGATGCACTTTTTTCAAAACTCAAAAGACCCGCTGTCACGTCTCCCAACGGCGTGCTTTTTTGAAATTTGAAATAAGCGTGCGCCGCCACATTTGTTAGCATTTATAAGAAGGTAGGCACACCTCCCACCTTTTGGGACACTCGAGAAAACCGAAGAACCCTGACAACACACCTCACGCTATCAAGATCCGAAGTACGGGACAAATCCACCTCCCACCTTTCAAAACTCCCTGCACCAGGACATGACCCTTGGCACGAGGAGTAGGGGCAATTGATGAAGGAAGATTTGGCCCGACCTCGTAATTATGCAAAACGTGGCAAAGGCAACAGCTCAGCACAAACAGTGCGCCTAAGGCAAGTGCACTAAAGGAACTAGGAGCCCGAACTCACTACTGGGAACCCGAATTCTCCCTTAGGCCCCAAGCAAAACCCGAACTGGCCTACCCTATAGCAGTTCAGGACACACCTCACCGAACTAGCCTGCCTTATAGCAATTCGGGACACGCCTCACCGAACTGGCCTACCTTAAAACAGTTCGGGACACACCTCACCGAACTGGTCTACCCTATGGTAGTTTAGAACATACCTTCGAACTCGAGACTTCACCTCTCTCACCACTCTAGCACTTCGCCTCCAGGACGCCAAACTGAACAAACCGTACCATGCCTGACACCGAGGAAGTTTGTACCCAGAGGCGATGCACCTGACTGACTTGGGATCTGACGCTTGACGGTAGCACTTCAAACGGCCACCTGCCACTGCCACCTGACACCGAATCTCCAATTACAGAGACGGCTCCGACAAGGAGTAGTGGCGGTTCTATCCCAGCAGAAAGGGTGACACCCGAACTGGCAGAAACAGAGATAATCATACCCGACCTTGACAAAGGCCTCTGAGTGAATGCGCGAAGTGATTATAAAAGGCCCCCTATCCCCAACAACAAGGTATACGAACTTTGCGCCATCTGGTCTTTACTTTGCCTTTGAGAGAATACTAACTTGAGCTTCAGAGTTATCTCACCGGGTTCCCCCTGGAGTTCCCTCATCTTCTCCGTTTCAGGCCCCCCGTTGCTCTAGTCAGAGGCAAAATCATTGACAGCTAAGACCGGCTGGATTGCGCTCCATCAATAATAATTAAGTATAAATAAAATTTTATTATAATATAATTAAAGTAATGATAAAATACTAACATATTAATAAACTAATAATAAAATAATAAACTATTAATAGAATATAATAATAAAAATATTATTAAAGCAATAATTAGATAATAATATATTAATAAAATATTAATAAAATATGAATAAATTAATGATTAAATAATAAAAAAAATAATACTAACAAAGTATTAATAGAATAATAATTATATATTCATAAAATATTAATAAAGTAATAATAAAAAGAATAATATAAAATTGAAAATTTTCAGTTGATTCTTATTCCAACTCCAAATGAATGAAACAACAATCAAAATCCAATTATGATTCATGATTCAACCAAACAGGCATCAAAATATAGGTGATTCCAATTCCAATTCCTAGGGATTTCAATTCTGATTCCAATTCCAATTCCAATCCTATCTACGAACCAAACATACCCTTAATGTTTATGATATTTAAAAAAGAGAAAGAATAAGCAAGATAAATAGACAAGTTTATTGTCAAACTACTAGGATAAAGCCTCTTAAATATAGGTGGTAGGCCCCATATAATAAGGGTTAATTCTCGTTGTATTACTTTAACAGTTCAGTGGTACTTTGTATCTATACCACGTAAAGTAGATATTTGCCTTGCAATGGGTTCTGTATAGGTCATAAAAGTTAAATTCAACTACCATATTTCATATAAGGTTAATACTAGTAACATGCATAGAATGCACTCTTACACTAATAGTAAATTGAGACAATTTAGGTACTAAATTCTTCTCATCCCATTCCACGAATTACATTTTATGCTCACTGAAGAATGTATTTATAATTGTTTCAATGGTATGATATCAATATACTAAATTCGTTGTAGGTTGATCTCAAGCAAAAACTGTGGTGGTGTTTGGAATCGATGTCAATTCCTCACCCCTGATTTGTCAATTGTCAGAAATTGGTGAGTATGGAAGCGGTGATTTTCCACCCATAAATTATCGTTCTCGGTATGTTATATGTAATATAGAGTATTGGAATGAATGTTTGCTTAGTTTATTTTCACACTAATTCCAATTAAACTTCAAAAGAAGTGTAAGGTTAGTGGTTTTTTGCTATGATAGTATTAAAAATGGTGTGTCCTAAGAATATCTTCACACAGGTTATTCTTACAAAAAACGTGCCTCATTGTGTAATGTTATTTGTAAAAGAATTTGAATACTTGCTTGCGTTGAACAGTGCAACAAAAAAACAATAGTTTTTAAGCAATATATTGAAGAAAAAGCATTCCACCATCGCTGAATAGGGGAGCCACCAGTGGATGATTTTGAGATCGAAGAAGAAAAGCATACCTTCGGTGCTAGGCTTGATGGTTGAGCTTCCAAACTTGTATCAAATAGAACCGAGGTTTTAAAAGGCTAAAGGCGGAGGCAAGGCGTAAGCCTTGAGGCGGTTTGGCCTCAAACTAAAAACATAAAAGTTATGAAAAAATAAATAATTGAAGTTTTATATAATTATTTGTCACTTAATGTATCATTGGTTTAACAATTGTTGGTTATTCAAATCTTTTCAAGATTACTTGTATGAACTATAAATTAGATCTTTTTAAGATTATTCAACATTTGCTGACTGTTCAAATCTTTTTGAAAGTTTCAGACAAATTTTGAAATGAATTAGACTCATTTCCATGGCTGTCATGATAAAACTTCATTAACGGTTGTGACAAGAGTTGTTCATGGAAGATGACAAAATGGATCCATATTCAATATATATTATGAGTTTATGACAACACGGCAACATGCATCCAAGCATCTCATCAGTTATCGGTTATCACAACACTTACTATCCAAAAGCGAAACTAAAAGAAAGTAGTATGTTGACACCTCTAAGTCTCTAACCTCCCACTGTGAGTGAGGTGGTTAGGCTACATACGGGGGTCTCCTTGAAGGACAAAGGAAAGCCGAGTGCAGAAAGTAGGCTAAAGGCAAGGGCGAATGAAGTGGTAGAATGATTCCCTCATTATGAGCCGGGCCCCCATTTATAGGGAGAGATCTTGGGGTTGCGAAATGAAGGATCCAAAAGTGTTTGATTCCCATTAGGGAAGGGAATCTTGGATTTGGTGTCATTTGTACTTCAAGGAACACTGCTAGGGTTTTGCCACGTGTCTCACAAGATATCTCAAGCACGAACTTTCCTCTCGTTTGAGGAATCTCATAATACATGCGTTACTTTCTTTTGTAACCCTTTTAAACCAATGTGGCGCATGTGATGTCACTATTTAGCTTGTGTGTCCTCATTAGGCCCACGGGGGCATCCTGTCACGTGCGTTATTTAACAATGCACATGCTTCTATTATTTCTTTCTGATCTGCGATGAGTTTGTGCTCGTCGCTGTTCTGCGATGGACTTCAACTCATCGCATGTCCTCATGAGTCCAAAGCTCATCACAGTTTTGCGATGGCTTTAAGCTCATCACAACTCTCCACAGGTCCAAAGCTCATCACAACCTGACTCAGGTGTGAGTTCATCACATATGAACTCATTGCAGGCATTCACATAGTATTAGTTTGACACATCCTGTGTTCTGATGGTTTGAGTGACTATCATGTACCTACACCCACAAATCTGCCACCCCACCTAGATAGTAGTTTGAAACAAAAAGAAAAAGAAAAAAGTGAAAAGGAGGAGGAGGAGAACCAGTATGCAATATTCAAGAAGAAGAAGAAGAAGAAGAAGAAGAAGAAGAAATAAGGAGGAGGAGGACCTGTATGCAGTCGCACGATTTGATTTCATCCAACATTCTTGTCTTCTTGAATCGTGATTTCGGCCTGAGAATTAGAATATAGAAGATAAAATAGAGAATAGTAGAAGAGAAATGACTTCAGTCTTCTTGAGTTTGATTGAAAAACGAAAATAGAGAAATTAGATTTTGGTCACACGAAACCCTACATTTTGGGGTTTTTACTTTTTCTTTTTTCCAAAATTTCCCACACTAAAATCCAATTTCCCCACCCAAAACCCCTTTAACTTAAGGTTATTGCCTCATGTAAATTGAGGCAAAAGGCCAAAGGCTTATGCCTCACTAAAACTGAGGCTTGCGCCCTTGCTTTGAGATTGAGGCTATTGAGGCCAGGTAAAATTTTTCTGCCTCGCGGCGTACACTTTTCGCCTCGCCTCAATCGCCTTTTAAAACCATGAATAGAACAAATAAAACCTACAATAAAAAGAAAAACATTAGATGCCCTCCATCTCTGAAATAGGGGAGCCGCTATCCATGGCGGTGGCGGTTAACCCCTTTTGAAAATGAAAACAATATAGTGTAAATCATAATGTAACCACCTGCCAACGGTCATTTTCAGTGGTGGGTGGTTGCTACTCCATGAGAAAAGAGTCGAGGCGCCAATATACCTCGAGTAGCAGTGTTTCTCTTGTACTTCAAAGCCTCTTTGTAAGAAATCTGCAAATAGGATTCACGATGAGACAGTGAAGCACTGGATCATTTTTTTCCCTTGACCACATCGGATACCACATCATAAGAAAAATAATTGGAACCGATGAGAAATCCAGAAATAGGGCTGCAAGTCAGGCTGGGTTAGGTCGGGTTGAGACCAACCCAAAGTTCTAAACCCCTAACCCTAATCCTAACCCCAACTAAATTTCTTCAATCTAACCCAACCCAAACTTCAGGTTAGGCCCAACCCAACCTCCTTTTCATCTCTTAAAATCTCATAGAACTTCTTAATCTTAGATCTTAACTCAACTTTCATTACATATACTAATCCTATTTTTTATTATTATTTGTTTGTTGGTGTTTTTATTGGTTCTTTAGGCTGCCTTTGGTTGCAGTGCAATTTTATTTGCACTAGTACAAATGCATGGGAATGCAAATGAAAAAAATGCAAATTCTCATTTAATTTTGTTTAGGGTTTTACTTCATGTCTTAATTTAGTTCATTTATATTGCAATCAAACAAAATAAGCTAAATTTTGAAACAAAAATATATCAAAATTTACATTCAAATCATTTGCGCTTCCGGCTGCATTTGGAAACGAAGCAAATAAGTGTGAATGCAAATATGTAGAGTGTAAAACGGTTTATATAAATTGCAAAGCTGGGTTAGTTTTGCACTAACAAATTTACCTTCTTACCAAATAAACTTTTAGCTATAATGAATGCAAACATGAATTTCAATAAAGCATATGCTTTTTTTTTATCAAAAGCCCACTTGAATGCAAATTTACTTCTTTTTCATTAATGTGCTTTTACATCTTATTGTCAATGTAAATATGCATTGGTCTGTCATTTGTCAATGCATAAATATAAAGTTGCCAAACACAAGCAAATGAACCAAAGTGCAAACTTACTGGGATTTACACCCTATTTGCATCGTTTCCAAATGTAGTATCCATGATTTTGCATTAATGCAAATTTATTTGCATTGCAACCAAACACATCATTAAGTACACAATTTAGAAAAAAAATATATGTTTGAAATGACTATAGTTTATTATGAGTTATGACTTATAATAGATCTTTTATGGGCAGCAAGCTATGAGTGGCAAATAATAGAGAGGAGATAAAGAAATCAATATATGATATAGTCATTATATATATATATATATCAAGTTTTTAAAAACTGACCCAAAAATGAAACCGTGTTAGCTACCGGTTTCTGGGTCAATTGTTCGACTATCCGGGTCGAACATTTCATATTAGGAAAGGCCAAATAGTATATGAGTCATGAGAAATAGAGAAAGGAGGACTGGAGGAGTGAAGAGTATTTTGTCGACTGAGAAAGAAGAGAAGAAGGAAAGAAAGAAAGGAGAAAGGAAAAAAAAAAGGAAAAGAAGAGAAAGAAAAGGAAGGAAAGAAAGAGGGAGGGAGGGAAACAGAAGGAAGAGGAGGAGAATGATTTGATGCTCACCGGCAATGGTGACGACGAGATGGTGACGGCAACGGCGGGGTAACACAACGCAGATGACATATCTCATACGAGTTCTCAAATCTCATATCTGAGATTGATTTTTCATTTTTTCTTAGATCTAGATATGAGATCGTCTTCTTCTTCTCTTCTTCTTCTAAGATCTAGATCTGAGATCTGCAACTTTTTCTTCTTCTTCTTGGATATCAGATCTGAATTCGTGTATCAAATCTGCAATTTCTCAAACCGCGAACCGCTGTTTGGGTCAAACGAATCGATGGTTCGACTGCCCGGGTCAGTAGTTTTCTGACCAAGTCAACAATTTTTGATCCAAGAGCAGGTCAGGGGTGAAACGGAACCGGTTGCTTGAACGGTTTCCGAGCCAAACGATCCAGTCCGAGTCAACTATATATATATATATATGATGTATACTATAAAGTCGGGTTCGGGTTGGGTTAGGTTGCCCGAGAGATCAACCCTAACTCAACCAAAAATAAAGTCGGATTCATAAATTTCAACCCTAACCCTAACCCGAGCATCAACCCAGCCCAACCTTTTTGGGTTGGATTAGGGTTGGGTTCAAGTCCACCCAACCCAAGTTGCAACCTTACTAGGTATCACTCAAAATGGTGATCCCTCACTTAGGCCGATTTAAGGGAACAATTATTCGCCAATTTCCTAGAAATCGGAAAAATCAGCCAACCAACGAATTTTGCAACAGTGATTCTTCTGCAGCTAACACGGATCCAATATGGCACCGATTTCCGAAAAATCGGCATCGATGCCAAGCATCACCTTTGTCAAACAGTAACGGAGCAAAGGATTTTTCTTTACTAGAATAAAGAACTAATAAATATGAATGTCTTGGTGACAAGCTAATAATGGAGCTAAAAATATAAGTGGGATATAAATGAATTTTATTTTTTAAGGCTCAGAGGGAGCCATGACTCCCCTCTGCTCCCTGGCTATCCCCCGTTGTTGAAACTGACCTGAGGTTGATTGGATCAAGACGAGTTTACCCAGCCAGGGACATGACACATCTCTCTACTCAAGAGGAGATTTTCATGTGATTCCACACTCATCCATGGTTAGGTGGGTTGGAAATAAGGACGCATTAAAGTTTGCCAACCATATTTTTTATTTGGTTGGAGAGGTAGGAGGGATCGATGACGTGAGGGGGCGTTGCCAAATTTAACTTGTTTCGCTTTATGGAATCTATGTATTACAACAAAATATAAAATTTTGTATCGAATACAAATGGGGACTGTTATGGAGAGTTTATTTCTCTTTCTCTCACGCTTAATTAAGAGTTCAAAAATCAAAATTTGAATTCGAGATTCAATATAATTGAATTGGATTCGGATAATTTAAATATCTAATTGATCAAATTCAGATATTCTATTTATGTCGAATAGTTAATTGGATTCAATTTCAAATATGATCTGATTCAATTCGATAAGTTTCTAAATTTGACTAATTATTTATTCTTATATATAATATATAAAATATTTAAATGTCTAATATAATATATATATAATGATTAAAATATATAAGTAATTTATATATTTATATAAATAAACTATTTATTTTATATATTTATTAATTACTTAAAATAATTAATTAATTGAATTTGAATACCGAATTTTTTAATCGGATTCGAATTCGAATATTGCTTGATCCAATTCAAATTTGATCCGTTTACACCCGTACACCTAATTGATGAACAATTTACTTTGTCATTCAAGATTTATTTGCAAGTTTATATTTTATGATGGGTGACTATACCTACTTTTTCATTCAAAATTTATTTGCAGATGTCTATTTTAGGGTTTTTATTTATTTGTACAGTTGTAATAGTGGCAAAAGGAAGAATCCATCAACATTGAGAATTTGCATGAACACCCCATATGTGTCTCATAATCCACTCCAACCATGTGTTGAGAATATCTCTAGAAGATGTTTCTAATACAAGCTGAAAGGTGAACGTTGAAAATGCTGTGTGAGGGGTCAATCTGAAATCCAAAATTCAAGGAGCTCATTATAGTGGCCTTGGATCTACTGCCCACCAAGAAGTCACTTCATCTAATTCAAGGTATCAAATCAAAGGTTTTGATTTAATTGTTCGGAGAAGTACAGTCTGGCCCAATACAGATTTTTTATTTTTACAACAAAACTATAAACATTCAAAAGATCAAAAACAACACGCCCATGAGTTAGTATCAATTTGTAACTGTCATTCTCCTAGCGCCTACGTGTTGTAGCAAATGTAGATTGAAATTGAAAGGAAAGTGAATGTGATAGGTAACCCAATTGGAGTTGTTGGTGAGGGCAGTTAGTATTTAGTAGACAAATGCTTTTGATTATTGTATAATTTGCACTATGATTGTTCTCTCTCACAATCACGCTGCATGAATCTACTATTATAGAAAAGTAATGATAGGTTCAGTGCAGATTTCTGAATTCTACTATAAAGTTATAAATATTCAAAATATCAAACCCCCCCCCCCCCGCTTTATACACCATAACTCCAATACTGTTCATAAATTAACATCAATACCGAATTGATACTTGTCCCAATTATACTTTCGGCCTATAAATTCTGACCCTGGGCTGAACCGTCATTCCGAGTTCCGAACTCAACGTGACAACCTCGTCAATCTGAACCGGCACCTACCACTATTACTTTCACTCTGTGTTCAAATCAAAATCATCCCCACTTATACTGAATTGCATTAATTCAAACAATAAGGCTTTTACTCTTTGGTTTGTTTAATTAATGCTTGAAATTAGGACTGAGCATAAAAAGTGAAAATACTTCTGTAAATGCCACCTGGAAATGAATAAAGGGGTTCAGGTGATGAAAATGATGGAGAGTTGAACTATAAATTTTCCAAAACCCAGGAGCATCTCCTCAACGCATAAAAGCCCACCAAAAGTCGAGCTTTTTTTGATGAGTCTATGCAAGAGATCGACGAGACGAGTGGGTCTGTGGGTGAGGTGATTGGTGAAGCACACAACAATGGCACTAGCAGAATTGGGTCTCGGTCCTCTCGGAGATAGCTTGGAGGAGCTCCGGTGGACATTCGAAAGCGGGAAGACACGAAGCATATCTTGGAGGAAAGCTCAGCTGCAAGCACTCCTCAATTTCCTGCGCGACAACGAAGAACAAATCTTGGAAGCTATCCACGAAGACGTCGGCAAGCACCGAGTCGAAGCTTTTCGTGATGAAGTAAGTCGATCTAACTAGAGAGCACAGACACGTAAAATTCTTTGTTTCCGCCGTTTTCTTGATGGTTCCATGCCTATTGCTAACCATGGAGCTTATTAATTACTTGAAAGCTCAACCATTCAATCATTCAAGATGATCAGCCCCAACATTCAATTCAGTTGTGCAGAAAACTCAGACAAATGGGCCAAGACTTGATATCCTCCACCTCCAATTTCGTCTTTAGATGTCCAGATTTACAACAGGCTATGTATTGGCTACCTCCACCTAATCATGAAAAATCAGGCCTCTCGAATTGTCGTGGATAGGAAATCCAGGTGTGGGTAAAACAGTAATTGCCCCTTTTGAGTTTTGACAAAGGGGAGGGCGTGGGCGGCAGGATTCGAACCTGCGCGGGCAGAGCCCACATGATTTCTAGTCATGCCCGATAACCACTCCGGCACGCCCACATAGATAACTATGTAACGGCTATGTATTGGCTACCTCCACCTAATCATGAAAAATCAGGCCTCCCGAATTGTCGTGTATAGGAAATCCAGGTGTGGGTAAAACAGTAATTGCCCCTTTTGAGTTTTGACAAAAGGGAGGGCGTGGGCGGCAGGATTCGAACCTGCGCGGGCAGAGCCCACATGATTTCTAGTCATGCCCGATAACCACTCCGGCACGCCCACATAGATAACTATGTAACGGCTATGTATTAGCTACCTCCACCTAATCATGAAAAATCAGGCCTCTCGAATTGTCGTGGATAGGAAATCTAGGTGCGAGTAAAACAGTAATTGCCCCTTTTGAGTTTTGACAAAAGGAAGGGCGTGGGCGGCAGGATTCGAACCTGCGCGGGCAGAGCCCACATGATTTCTAGTCATGCCCGATAACCACTCCGGCACGCCCACATAGATAACTATGTAACGACTCCTTAACAACTAAAGTTCTTTTGTTTATTTTTTTTTCTTCGCTGTAAGATATTCTAATCAGGTTAGACTTGGATTAAGTTGGCTGAAGTACCCCTTCGCTTCAGAATTCAGATTGGGCTTGAGCTGACCTCAACGGCTCAACCCAACCAAACTGCCCCATTTTGTACCCTTATTTATCTTTTAATTTTGGCCCAGTTCACGGTGGGTCGTACTCTGGGGTCAAATTTTCACTTACCCATATATGGGGTGGAGTTCAGATCAGTGCCCCACAACATAGTATAGCACATCCCAGCCGTGTATTGGAAATATCTTCCGATGATGATATTATCATTTTTGTTATTATCATTGAAAGATATTCCCAATACATAACAGAAATATGCTGCGGGATGTTGTGGGGCATGCACAGATATAAACTCTACGGGGTGTTATGCAGTACACAAGAACGGCTAGTGCAGAAAACAGGTCAAATCTGGCGTATTATCTTTGAACAGGGAGCAGATAAAGGGTGGATTTCAGTTGAACCGAATTGAATATCTGGTTATTTGAGCTTGGATTCAATTTAAGTTGGAATTAGAGAATTTGAGCTCTAAATTGATTAAGCTCAAAAGCTCATATATTCAAGTTCAGCTTAACTCTGTTCGAATTTGACTGTAGTCCAAATTTAATATAAAAATTAAAAAATATATTTTGATTTTACAAATAAAATTTATTTATTATTATATAAAAAATAAAAATATTATATAAAATATAATCTTGATTAAACTCACAAGTCTCACAAGCCATCAAATTGATTAATAAACAAACCTATAAATTATAAATTAGGCTCGAACTCAACCTGAAACTCAATATAAACCAATCCGAATCAAACATCATGAAATGCACAAGAGTGCGATCCCATCTGATCTGGACCTTATACCCAAAACCTTAAAATCAGATTCCCAAAATTTGATTTCAGGTTGGGTTTGGACGGCCTTTAGTCCAGTTTAAAACCTTGCTCCTTCCTGCTGGCCATTAGTTAAACTGTTAAAGATATGCGCATACATAGAGTACATACATGATTTATAATTACTTATATGTGCTCCTGCCTCCCGCCAACCAACAACAATTACCATCCTTTTTCTCCTAGAGGTGTCTTGTGAAGCTGGTTGTCTTTTGTTCTCCTTTTCCTAATTGGATTGTTAATCTTGTAAATCAGGACTCTATGATTTCTGTTGTTTCCAAGGTTTTTAAAATCGGACTGAACAGGGAATTGTTGTGGGTTGGTTTTCAGTCTGAATGAATATTCGTTCTGACAAAAAAAATATATATATAAAATAAAAAACAGAAAGCAATCTGTCCAAATTGATGATTTGATCGCCTAAGTCAATAATTTGCTAACCAAAAAGCGGTTTTGGGATAAAACATGACCGATTCCTGGTTTTCTTTGTCTTTGAGGTTAATATTTTAGTTTGCATGTACCTTTACCTTTTAGGTCGGAGTCCTAATAAAATCACTGACGCTCAATTTGGATTGCTTGGAGAAATGGGTTGCACCAAAAAAGGTACGTTAATTTTTTTCTGGTTATTCATTTACACATTTGTTTCATCACCATAAAAGATAAAAATTATAACATACGGCAAAAAATGGTGGAAGAAAGTAAGAGAAACAGATACTTCTTACCTTATTTTCTATTAAACCCAAAAACAGCCTTATCATTAATGGATGGAACCTATAGCATTAATGTACATTGTGGCATTGTCAATGTACTTCTTTTGGTAAAATTCTGTTAATATAATTCTGCAACGGAAATTTTATATGAATTTGCAGACTAAACTACCTCTGGCTTTCTTCCCTGCAACTGCTGAATTGCTGCCCGAACCTCTTGGCCTTGTTCTCATATTCTCCTCTTGGAACTTTCCCATAAGTGAGTTATGTTTTTGCTTTTTTTTTCTTTGTTACTATTTTGGCTAGCTTGATATCAATTTATGTTCTCCTTAGGCTCAGTTTGGAAGGAGTACAAATGTAAATATGCAGAGTGCAAAACCTTATGTTCTTTGCTTTTTTTTTCTTTGTTACTATTTTGGCTAGCTTGATATCAATTTATGTTCTCCTTAGGCTCAGTTTGGAAGGAGTACAAATGTAAATATGCAGAGTGCAAAACCTTATATTTTAATTTCAATTTCTGTATATATTTGCATTTGTACTCTTTCCAAACTGAGCAGTATATATAATGCGAGGGTGCAAGACTTTGAGAAACCAATTGAATTGTATTCTCTCTCTCTCTCCTTATGGTTTTCGCTGAAAGGTATAGTTGGACTTTGCTTATCCACACTTCAATCCCAACAGGCTTTTGCGTGAGCGGGCATGTTAAATAATAAAAGCCTATCCAAGCCAAGAACATCGCCTAACAGCTTGAGCTTTTAAGTTGAATGATTCTTTGAGATGATAACAAAGCCAGTTTGACCAAGTCGTATAGTGTTCGATCCACACCACCCCATTACAATGGGCTTTTGTGTGAGGGGGCATGTCAGAGAATAAAAACCTACTTAGGGACCTCATTTAACAACTTAAGCTTTTAAGTTTAATGGTTCTTTGAGATTGTAATGGAGCCTGTTTGACCAAATGGTCTAGTTTTCGATCCACATCACCCCATTATAATTAATTAAATTTTAGTAAAAGGTATGGATGGGCCTATGTTTGTCTACACTTCAAGCCCAATGGGCTTTCGTGTGAGGGGGTGTGTTAGAGAATAAAAACCTATTCAGAAACTTCATCTAACACCTTAAGCTTTTAAGTTAAATGGTCCTTTGAGATGGCATCGAACCTGAACCTGTTTGACAAAGTGGTCTACTGTTTGATCTTCATCCCCCATTATAACTAATTAAATTTAAACATAAGGTATGGGTGGGCATGTTATTCAAGGACCTTAAGCTTTTATTTCATGTCCCTAAATGGGTTTTTATTCTCTAACAATGGCAATAATCTCTAATTCCGGTTCTTTTGGTGTTCTAAATAACTGTTAATATTTGGCTACAGCTCTGGCTAATTACATTTATATGATCTCTCACATACTTGTCCAGCTAATGAGATGTTTGGTTTCAGGCCTGGCATTGGAACCACTGATCGGAGCCATATCTGCAGGCAACACAGCAGTTATCAAACCTTCTGAAGTTTCTCCTACATGCTCCTCTTTTCTTGCCACTGTCATTCCACGCTACCTGGACAATAAAGCAATTAAGGTTATTGAAGGTGGAGCAGCTATTGCAGCACAACTCTTAGAAGAGAAATGGGACAAGATATTCTTCACTGGTAGTAATCAATACTTGACCATTTACATTCCACCACAAATAGAAATCCATAGGCTTTTTGTTTTGAAATATGGATATAGCTAGAGAGACCCATACCCATTAAATCACATATCTTCTATCTTGTATAAGCTTATTGGATGGTCTTAAGTCTTAACCATGCAAAGTATCATATGGCATTTGCCTCCAACTTATGTTTTTGCTACTCCTATCTCTACATGTTATCAGGGAGTCCACGTGTAGGGCGTATCGTTATGTCTGCGGCTGCGAAGCATCTGACACCTGTAACTTTAGAGTTAGGTGGAAAATGCCCTGTTGTCTTAGACACCCGATTTAGCTCCTCAGAAATGGAGGTAATTGCTGTATTGCTATTCCTTTTACTGTTCTGGCACATTAAGATCTGGTATGGAGATCACCTTTGAGCAGCGATAGATAAATTACTAACATAAAGAAAGGTGAAATAGATCATATTACATTCTTTTGATGTTAATAATCATTATATATAGATGGTGTCATTAGCTGTTTTGGTTGAGTTTTGTTCTGTTCCATTCACATAAGTTAGAGATGGATACCTGTATGGTCTATCCATATACTGCATCCATACATGATGTAGGCTGGTGGGCATTAGATCATTTTCTGCAGATAGTACTCCATGTTCTAAACTAAATTTCTGAAGCAAATGTAGCAGTAGTTGACATTTCATTTTGCATGGACAATGGCCTAAACCTTTCCTTTTCCTTTATTCTTTATTCTCTCTCTTTTTCTTAATTATGTTTTGATTAATTCAAGGTGGTTGTCAAAAGAATAGCATGGGGGAAATGGGGGCTCTGCAATGGCCAATCATGTATAGGAGTTGACTATGTCCTTGTAGAAGAAAAGTCTGCATGTACTCTGGTATTCTATAAATAACCTCATTTCTCCTTCCTTCTGACTTGATTTAAGATCTGGAAGTTAGTAACAATTTCACAATATGATATTATTCTTCGACTTTTGCTCTTCACAGATTGGTTTATTAAAAAAGGCAATCAACAAATTCTATGGTAACGACACAAAGGAATGCAACGACTATGTCAGGATTATCAATGAGCACCATTTTGAGAGATTGCATAAGCTTATAAGAGATCCAGCAGTTGCAAATTCAATAGTTCATGGTGGTTCAGTAGATAAAGAGAAATTGTAATTTCTATGGCCCTTCATATAACAGTACTCTTTCCAATCATGGATAAGGAAATGACAGTGGAATGCTATGCCTTCATACATAACTTTATGTTGGAAAAGAAATGGTTAGAATCATCCAGGCAGATCTAAGAGCCAGTTTGGTTTGTGGGGGAATAGGGGTCTGAACTCGAAATCGGAATGGAACGTTCTGATTCCAACTGTTTGGTAGGGCAGATTTGGAATCCCATTCCCCCATTTGAGGGAATGAGCATTCTCTCCCCCTCCCTTGGGAATGAAACCCCATTCCAGATTAATTTCAATTCCCATTCTGATTCATGTCTGAACAAACAAACAGTGGGAATAAAACATTCGGATTCCAATTCCAACTGCAAACCAAATGGATCCTAACTTCACTAAGATCGACACATTGATCAAGATGGTCTACATCATTGTATATGCAATTCCTGTTTGGTATAGAGACACCCTAATAGTAAATTATATATTAGCAATACAGTGTCACATCCTTCCTCTTAGATTATATGATGAGTACTGGTTTTTTTCTTATCATCTTCTTTTCTCTTGTCAAGGTTCATTGAGCCAATAATTTTATTGAATCCTCCACTTGAATCTGATATCATGACTGAGGAAATCTTTGGTCCATTTCTTCCAATAATCACGGTGAGAATTCTTTCACCGAGGTGTTTTCTGAAAAATGCTGCAATTTCGTGCATGTATTGAAGACAACTCAACTATTCACATCATAATTGTCCTTTTGCAGTTGAAGAATATTCAACAGAGTGCTGGATTTATAAAATCCAGAACGAAGCCTCTCGCCCTATATGTCTTCACCAAAGATGAGACACTGAAGAAACTGATGATATCACAAACATCTTCGGGAAGCATAACTTTTAATGATGTTGCATTTCAAGTACTTCAGCACTTAAAATTCTTGTTGTGTTTGACATTTTATTTCACTTTGTTGTTACCCCCCGCACCCACCTACATACACACACATAAGAGTGTCAATGCACCAGTTTTGGATTGAACCCCGTCTAGTCCAAAATCAATTTAGATGGATTGGATGGACCAATAAGACATATTGGATTGGACCAATCTGATCCAAAATATTTATTAGATTGGATTGGACCTGGTCCATCCGTAATAAATTTATATTGGATTGGATAGAATTAAGTCAATATCTGATCCATTGATATAAGATAAGAATATAGGTGTCAATGGAATAGGTTTGATTTGAAACCAATCTAAATCAAAACAAATTTGAACAGATTGGATGGTCCAGACATTGAATTGGATCCGTCCGGAATGGTCCAAAATATTCATTGGACTGAATTGGACCTGGTCCATTTATAATGAGCTCACATTGGACTGGACCGGATTGGACCAAATCCAGTCCAATTGACACTCCTACCCCCACACACACATACACTTCTATATATTGTTTGGTGAACTAAAGCATTTTCCTTTTATATTTGTAGTTCTTATCAGACAGCTTACCATTTGGAGGTGTTGGTCAGAGTGGTATGGGAAGGTACCATGGGAAGTTCTCTTTTGATGAATTCACCCATGAAAAGGCAGTTCTTCGAAGAACCTTATTATTAGACCTGGAGCCAAGATACCCTCCGTGGAATGATTTCAAGTTGAAATTCATCAGATTGCTTTATAAATATGATTATTTTGGGTTGCTTCTCCTCCTGCTGGGGTTGAAGAGATAATAATCAGACCTTCTCTGTCAAAATTAGTAGGGACACTTTGTGCAGTAAATAGATGCGCATGTATTATGTATGTACTTAATGTCAAGCAATTCTCAAAGATTCGTAATAAGAATTTGTTGAATTGAGTATCAAGCAATTTCCATACTGGGTTTACATCATTAAATAATGACAGCTTGAACAATCATATAGACCTTGGATGATCAAAGTCCAAGGAAAAAAACCCATAGCTATTCAGTTCTGTTGATCTTCTTGAGCAACACTCTTTTCCATTCTCAGGACATTGTATTTCTAACTTCAGTTTTAATGAATCTTATACATTTTTTTTTTTAGTATGAGGTTTGGGACGGGGTTTGAAAACTGAAATAAGGATAGTAATTCCATTAAAGGCAAATTAAAGATAAGAATCCCTACAGAGTTAATCCTAAGCAGATGATGCTTAGGAGAGTCCGATTTTCTACCCGTGACAATTCTACCCACTTCTACCCATATAATATCGCAATCAAATATGACAACATCTCATCCTCTTACATATTATTATGCACGAGAAAATATTCTCAAGGAGTTAATAAAATTATTGTGGGTAGGAAATCCGGAGTCACGTTAGGGCATTTCACAGTGGATAGCCTTCAAGACTAATCCTCGTTGCTATGCAAAACTGTACTCTGATGTTGGTACTTTGCATAAATGATATGACCTACTCCCTCCTTCCAATGAAGAAAATATAGGATGTGGAAATACAGGGTCCCCTTATGATTAATGTTATTATGCACATAATGTCTGATGTCTAAATTCTAAAATGCATAAAACCAGGCCAGGTTTGATGTACATCTCCCAAGATTATAAGACCCTTCACCCTCCACTCCATATCTCAATATTAATTCAACGTGTGTCGTGCTTAATTGATGGGTTCAGTTCAGTACTTCATTATAGTCCTGGTCAACGTAGACCTGGCCCGAGCTGATAAACAAATGCGTATGACCAGCTCTGAACCAGGCCCTACAGGGTCTGAATAGCAAAACCAGAACTGGCCCAATTAGTAATTGGGACTATCAGGTGTATAACCTGTTAAGACCAGACTATAATTGACGTATTTAATTTGACAAGAAGCCCACTCATTTGTTAAATTAACACATATGGACATGATAATACACTCACAACAACCAAGATTCATCCTGATCCAGAAAGGCAGAAGCATAATGCATAACATAATTGGATTGGCTCTAGGGGTATCCATGGACCGATTTTGGGTTGGATCTCATGCAAATCAAAATCAATTTGGATGGGCCAATAAAACATATTAAATTGGATCAATTCAGAGTTGATGGTCCAAAATATTTATTAGATTAGATTGGACCTGGTCCATCTGTAATGAATTTATATTGTATTGGGTTGGATTGGCGATCCATTGGTAAAAGATAAGAATACAGGCATAAATGGACCAAATTTGAGTTGGAACCAATCTAAACTAAAACAAATTTGAGTAGATTGGACGGTCCAGACATTGAATTGGACTAGTCCAAAATATTCCAAAGTATTCATCAGATTGGATTAGACTTGGTCCATCTGTAATAAATTCATATTGAACCAGACCTGATTGGACCAAATCGATTCCAATTGACACCCCTAGTACCGGACACTGTTTGTTTCTGTCAAATGTAAGTATCCCATTAACAACCCAACGGCTTATGTCTAACCATTTAAATTTTTAAAGTGAGTCCTAATTGGCTATGCGTAGGACTGTCAGCAGTTGAGTTGAAAAGTCTAAGAATCAAGCCTGATTAGTTATGTAACTTTATTTTATATGTATAAAAGCCTGATTAGTTGTCACTTTTATGATACTGGTTGATTGGTTATCATTTTCTAGGTATCATTGCTTTTATCAGTAAGTTGAATTCTAAAGTTAAAAATTGTAAATTTCTATGTCATTTATTTTTTGTTTATTTAAAAAATAAGAATAAATTACTTAAGCTTCCTCTATGTTTTACTATAATGGATAGTAAAAAACTCCTTCCAATTTTCAGGGGATAATAGCACCCGTACCTTTTAGATTAATGTGAGTGGGGATGGCAATTTCCACCCTACTCAACGGGCACCTATGCATTCTCTCTCATGAGGTGCTTTTTTTTTGAGAATGAATTTTTAGGATGGGGATAGGTTTTAGGATTTTATAACCCATACATGTATGGATATGATATTAGGCTAAACACTACTCTCCCTGACCTGTAAATTAAATTTACTAAAAAGCCCTTAATGCTTATAATATTTGAATTTGTTGTTATAAGGCATATGAAATTATGTATTATTTGTTGAATTTAATCATGTTTTGAATCTTATGTATATGTGTTTTCTACATATAATTAGAAATTTTGATATTTGCTCATTTTATTGCTTATAAATAATAGGAATAATAGGAGATTAGATGTTGTAGTGGACCAACCCACTCCACCCTCAAATGTGGAGAGGGTAGGGGTCAAGGATGGTGTTTCATTTTCATGTATGGGGAAGGTTTGGATTCTAAAAATCCAACTCTTTATGGATTTTGGAGATGATAGAGTTGGACGGTTTGGGGAGGTTGGGAAGGTCTATAATCTACAAAACTTTCCCCGAATCACCTTGGTGCCATCCCTAACTGGGATAGGCTCATATATCCATTACAATATTATAAATCAGGAAATGCATAAAATCATCAATTTTAGATCATAACATCATTGTTAGTCATATGCTCTAAACCAGTTTTCAAAAAATTGGACCAATTGAGCCATGATTCAAACCCCTAACCGGTTTGGTCACACTAGGGGTGTAATCAAGCCGAATTGAGCAAAACTTATGTATGTTTTGTTTTCGGTGGCATTTGATAAATCTGAAAGTTAAAAAGATATTAATGGCATCTGAAATCTAAAAAGATATTTTCACTTTTAGAGGCTTTGAATAGAGAAGGTTGTTTGTGTTGGATCAAACCTTCAGCATCTGGAATTCCTTAATTTTACTATTTTACCCCTAGAACATACTATTTGGTAATTTCAAGTTCAACTTGTACTATTTTATAAAATATAATTTATTAAATTCAAAATAATATTGAAAAATATGAATAAATTATGATAAATTATAAAAAAAAGTATTAAAATAAGAATAAAATTGAATATATATATATATATATAAATTAAAAATAAATTATTAAAAGTTAAAATAACAACGACAATAGTAATAATGTCCATGAAGCAATGAAAAAAATATTTAATATCAAATTATTAAACTAAACCTATTAAACTATTTAATAATTAAAAATTCAAATAACTAATAATTAATACAAATAAAAATTGTAAAAAATAATTTATTAAGATAAGAATATAATTGGAAGTATGTATAAATTTATAAATTAAAAAATTATTAATAATAAAATTCGAACGCCACTATTGAGAGTTGCAACGGCGATGGTGGGAAGACAAGGAGAGAAAGAGAGGGAGAGAGGGTGAGGAAACACGAATGCCGCTGCTGAGAGTTGTAGTGACGGTGATGGGAAGATAGGAGAGAGAGAGAGAGGGTGAGGGAAATCGAATTTCATTGCAACTTTTTGCAACACCGGTGGTGAGAAGAGAGAGAGAGAGAGAGAGAGAGAGAGAGAGAGAGAGAGGGAGGGAGGGAGGAAGGGAGAAGGAGAGAGAGAGGGAAATGTTGTTGTTAAGAGTTGCAGTAGCGATGGCAAGAAGACAAGGGGGGAGAGAGAGAGAGTGGGAAACTAAACGCCACTACAACTCTTTGCAATGGCGTTGGCGAGAATACAGGGGGAGAGAGAGAGAGAGAGAGAGGGAGAGGGAAATACCACTGTTGAGAGTTTCAGCGGTGGTGGCTGGAAGACAAGGAAAGAGAGAGGGAGAGGGTGAGGGAAATCGAGGATGGGCATTTTTGTCTTTTAGTGTAGTCTAAAAAATTTCTAAGCACATTAGTTATTGGCCTACCTCTTACAAATTCAGATCTAAAAATGCATTTCAGATCTGAATTTTCTGACTCAACCCAAACATAGGTGGCGTCTGAAAAGCAACATTTTTAGACTTCAGAGGTCTGAAAAGTGTTATCAAACGCCACCTTTTAGTTTGATTAAAATACTATAAGCTCCAGTTTAGATAGAAAGGTTGAAAATGAATATTTTTATATTGGGTAAATTACAAAGCCCCCCCCCATACTATGGGGTCTGTGACAAAGGCCCTCCTATACTTTGTTTTGCGACAAAGACCCCCCTATACTATGGCCATGAGACAAAGACCCCCTTGACCGTTAAGTGAGATGACTAAATGCGTTAAATTACCAAAATACCCCACTAAACTTTTTTTAATTTCCTTTTTTTGCCCTTTTTCTCTTAAAACCTATTTAGCCTATTGTTTTCCCTTTCTCTCTTCTTTTTCCCTCCCTCACCGTCCTCTCTCATTCATTCTCTCTCCCAACTCTTCAAAATGAAAGGACAGAGGAAACCCACTTCTCATCTTCCCTTTCTCTCTTCTCCATCTTTAATCTCGTCTCTATAGTTGTTGTCGACTATGCCACGATCATGGGAAACTGCAATGCTTGATATCCCAACAACATATGTCTGCCCATATCTCCATCTTCTCCATCTTCAATCTTTTACTCATCATCATTGTCAACTTCTTCTGCTTCCATGGCAACCAGGAGAGGGAGAAAAAAAGGACAGAAGGACTTGTGGTCGATGAAGCTGGAGACTCTCCTCCTACAACACTTGCGGAGCTGGAGCCGGAGCCGCCTCCCCTGCAACACTTAGAGCCGGAGCCGGCGTCACATCCTGACCTAAAGACCCTGTCGTCGATGCTAATCCTTCCTTTGCCATCCACGAGTCCTGCAATAATGGTAGCCACCGACTTGATCTCAAGGTCTTGTTTTCTCCACCACTTGACAAGGGTAGATTCATCAAAGAACATATCCTTACTTAACTGCTTATTTTTTTCTGCAACTGAAACTAATGTCTCCAATTCCACCACCATGGTTTTCACTTCCGATCCACTTCTACTTCTGATTTTCTTCTCTGGTACTTAACTCCTTCGCTCGCTCTTGACTGTAGTCATTTTTTTTAGAAAGCTCTCGACTTCAGTTCGACCATGAAAGATCCAAACAAACCAGTAACAAGCTACCCACAAGGCTACCACCAGGGGCAAGCTAGCTACAATTCCAACAGCTACCCTCCGGCGCAGTCTAGCTACTCCGCTGCATCCACCGCCACCGGTACATCCTACCCATACACCGCACCACCACCAGTAGCTTACTACAACACCAATCCATACTATACCCCGCATTACGACCAACAGTGCACTACCTTCTTTCGTCGCTTCATCGCTACAATTGT
This sequence comes from Nelumbo lutea, assembly GCF_056320005.1. Taxonomy (NCBI): domain Eukaryota; kingdom Viridiplantae; phylum Streptophyta; class Magnoliopsida; order Proteales; family Nelumbonaceae; genus Nelumbo; species Nelumbo lutea. The sequence goes on from NC_142689.1 coordinate 60,846,976, forward strand.
TGCCGTTGCCAATATTCTAAGAGGAATGAAAAGTTGCAAGAAGAAGAAGAACAAGAAGAAAAGTAATAGCCCATCTAAGAATTCTTAGAGGAGCCATTGCCAATAATTTCATCTCCATGGCGGAAGATCTTGAGCTCAGTTTGAGTTGGATTCATTCCTTGAAAATGCTTTCGGCCAAGCATTTGAAGATTTGTGTTGACTTTATTGAATTCCACTCTATGGATTTTCAGACTGTCGGACTGTGACCTCATTGATCTTATTCCGAACTTTGACTTGGATTTGGCACTAAAGAATTCTAAGATAGAATCGATTGATGAACCCGTAAATACTGCCTGCCCATAAGTTTTCTAGTTAGGGGTTTGAACTATTTGTCAATAGTTATGAACAACGTTTTTTTTCTTTCTTTTTAGATTTTAAGGAGCTTGAAGGAATAAGCTTGATGATCAAATAGAGTTTTTGTCATTGAGTTCATTTATCTCTTTATACAAAGATGTTTTCAAAGTGGAGGGAGTTTTGTCATTGAGTACCTGGGATTTCTACTTCCCTCAACGAGAGTGATCAGTTATGTTGAACCGATTGAAGTTTTTTTTTTTTTCTTTTTTTTATGACATCTCTCTCACACTTTTCCCTCTGTATGTGAACTATGTGTTTGGTTGAGTAGATATGCTTTATTCCTATTTAAAATGATAGAGTAAATTCTTTCTTTTTAGATTTTAAGGAGCTTGAAGGAATAAGCTTGATGATCAAATAGAGTTTTTGTCATTGAGTTCATTTATCTCTTTATACAAAGATGGGTTCAAAGTGGAGGGAGTTTTGTCATTGAGTACCTGGGATTTCTACTTCCCTCAACGAGAGTGATCAGTTATGTTGAACCGATTGAAGTTTTTTTTTTTTTTCTTTTTTTTATGACATCTCTCTCACACTTTTCCCTCTGTATGTGAACTATGTGTTTGGTTGAGTAGATATGCTTTATTCCTATTTAAAATGATAGAGTAAAATATGTTTATGGGTTTAATATTTAGGCCATGTTCGCTTTTCGGTAAGTTATTTACCCAGGTAAATGCAGTTACCTGGGTAAGTTTTTCCTGGGAAACACTTACCCGGGTAAGCGCATTTATCCATGTTCTTTTATTTCTCATGTAAATAAGGCAATGACCATTTTAGCCATAAAATCCATTATTAAAAAGGGCATTTTTGTTCCATTCAAGTGTTGAAAACTTTTCCCCTAGGTGGGAAAGTTATTTATTCACCTAGGAGATGAGTATCACTTATCCTGGTAAGTGATACCCAAGAAAATAAACTTTCCTTGATCCCCACTTAAATTTGAGAAAAAGAACATGAGATTCTTGGTCAATGGGACCAAAATCCCATTGACCAACTTTCCCCCTCTCAAAATCCGAAAAAAGAATACTCCCTTAATGTCAAATTTTACTTTATTTGTTTGATGATTTGTAGCAAATTGACTTTGGAGGAATATGGCGGAGTGGTGAAGATGTTTTAACATTTTTTCTTTTTATTTAGATTATGAATAAGCTTTTGGTTCCCATGGCTTGAATGGGTGTGTTTATTACTTTTGATTTTTTTTCCCTTTCAAATTCCAGTTTTGTGAATGGTTTCTTTTTTTTTTTATTGCTCACTTTGTGGTCATAATAGATTATAATAAACTAAATATGTGCCTTATATGATGTAGGATTTTAAATTTTCAATCTTTAATGTTGTGTATGTACAAGATGTAATGCTGGTTGCTTAAAGCTATTTTGTAGGCATTGCAATTCGAGTATTAAATGCTAATTTTAAACTTTAAAAATTTTTTGTAGCCTAAAAAAGTTTTTTGGATATATTCAAATCCTGTAAAGTTGCTTTCCATTTAATGGCTTAGAGGGCAAAACAATGGGACACCAAAAAAAGTTCAAATCCTGTAACGTGTTCCAAAGGTGACATGTACATGTTGGAATCTTAGGACTTGGACCTCTCTTGAATACAAAAAAAAAAAAGGACCTCCTCTCTTGAGATTGACATCTAGAAAATTGCATATGTGGGAGGTCGGAATACTTTGCGGTTGGTTTTTTTGAGTAATAGCTTTAGCGGTGGAACTCTTTTTTTTTTTTTTCCGACAGTTGATGGGCTTTACTAATAAAACTAATTTTATAAAAATCCATCCCATTTAATAACATCAAAACTAAAAATTTTAAGTTCCACTCAAAATTAAATTTAAAAATATTACTTTTAAATTCTAAAATACTAATATTTAATAAATTGTTAAAGCATTATTAATTTGAGTTAATATTTATTAATTTAAATCCATTAAAGTTCCAGTTAAAGTAATAAACATTAACCCAAAAAAATAATGAACCTATCAATCAATGATGCCATAGGCTCCTTTTGTTTCAATCTCTCTTAATAAATCCCATGCATTGCATAATATTTATATATAATATAAATACGTTATTTTTAATACCATGTTTATAGAATTTCTAATAATTATAGTATTTTAATAATTACAACATTATTAATTGATTAATAGTATTTATTACTAAAATTAGTTATTCTATTTATTAATTAATAGTATTTATTAGTATATAATTAGCAATATTATTAATTAATTAACAATGTTTATTAATTAACAGTATTTGTTAAAATACTGTATTTATTAATCATCGGTGTTTTAATAATTTAACCATATTTATTAAATAAAGTTAATTTTAATAAATACTGATAATTAATTCTAATTACCAATATTTTACTTAATTTTGGTATTTTAACAAATACAATATTTTGAGTAATTATAGCAGTATTAATTAATCAGCAGTATTTTATTAAAGTATTGTATTTATTCAAAATAGTATTTTTAATAATTACAGAATTTTAACAAATACCATATTTTTAATAAATACAGTATTTTTAGTAATTATAATATTATTAATTAATTAAAATTATTTATTAAAATACTGTACTTAATAATAAAACTAGATAAAATAGAGTATTATTCCAAAAGTACCCTAACACTTTTTTGTATAGAAAAAAAAGTTGACCAAATAGAAAAAAAATAGAGTGGGCATTGCTTGGCTCATGAATAGGTCTAATTGTATATATCAAAAATCATATGAAATAAAAATTTAAACATCTTTTTCAACTTTTTTAAAAAATGGACCTCTCATAGCTTGGCCTGACCTGCGGCCTAGCCTGGCCCAAGGCCATCGACTAGCCCGGCCCACAGCACGGCATGGGCCCATGCTGCCAAACCGACCCCCCAAATTATCCTAGGGAGGGAGGCACAACCTGAGACACCCTACGGACTAGCACGACAAAGTGCGGGCTGCATGCGGGTTGTGCCGTGCCGGCCCAACATGACTCGATTTACACCTCTACCTAAACCCACCCAATACTGGGGACGGGGCGGGGATTCCCCATCCTTGATGAGAAGTGGGGTGCCTTGCCCCTAAACTCGCCCGACATTGAGTGATTGCCTTGCCCAGAACCTGCCTAACACAAGGGATGGGGCGGGGATGGAGTAGAGTGTCTTGACTATAGTGTAGGAAGAGGGATGGGGTGCCCCGCATTGAACTCTCTCCATTGTCATTCCTATATAATTGTTAGTTATTAGTGATAATAATAAAAACGACAGCTTTTATAATTATTTTTATTTATTTAAAGTTAACCAAATTTTCATTTAAAAATAATAAAAATAATAATTATTAAAATCACTACAAATTAAATTTATTATAAAATATTTATTCATATTAATTAATAATAATTATTTTCTATAATACAACACTAAATGAAAAATATAATTATTAAAATTTTAGATATTAACAATAATTTTGAATACTTTTAGTTAATTAACAACAAATTTTGCCTATTAATTTAATATTAATTAATAATAAATAAAAAATATTAAATCTTTCAAATTTTCCTGTGGATCGCACGGGTCCCGCTAGTATATATATAAAGCAATTCATTCCATGTGGACTTCTGTCTCTCCCTCAAAACTCACCCCAAAATCCCCTTTCTAGTTTTCTAAATTCTTTTATTTTTGAAATTTTTAATTCCATGTAATTAGATCTTCATGTCTCCTTTCTTCAGCGCAACAACGTCAAAATCATGAGAAGTTAGGAAGTTCTTCGTTGATATAACACAAAGAACTTCAAGCTTCTTGGACTCTTCCCTTTGATCTGACGTCTCTTTCCCTTTCCCATTTCATCTCATACACCTCTTTCCTCTTCAAAATTTTCTTCCTCCCCTACCAAATGAATCAAGATCCTAAGTAAAGCAGTCATTCAGTCCTAGTAGATCGTGGAGATTCAGAAACTCGATTCTTGGAAATTTAGAGACCCAAAGAAGCCTGGTTGGGCATTCCTAGATCAGGGCAGAGCACTCAGACACCAGGTTGATCGTAAAAGGTTCCTCTCTCATCCTAGGCATGTGAATCATTCTCTTCCAACATCATTTGGATATTTTTCGGCGTCCAATGTAGCTTTAATGTCTCCCGGGCGTCTAAAACCAAAACAGGGGATGAAACCAATGAAAAATCTTACCTAAATTGATGAAAAATCTCATTTCCTAGTGTGAATAATGCCTGCCAGTGTTATTCCCGCTTAAATACAGTGTTTAGGGGTGAAAATCCATGGAAGTTGGCCCCTTGCATGTGCTATAGTGGTTGCTACATCGAGCGACAACTGTAGCTATATGCGGGTGAAGAAGAAAGATATTGCGGGTCAGGTCTTGCATATCTGACCCATATCAACAATTATATAATGAAATGATTAAGTAATAATTACTCATAATTATTACTTAAAAATAAATAATTAGTAATAAGTTATTAAAATTAAATAATAATTGGGGCAGCGCCATAGAAAACTGCAATTGGTAGTTTTAGGATTAGATTTAGTCCACACGTGTTTGATGCTCACCATTTTCCAAAATTGAGTTTGATTATGGGAAAAAAAATAGATGATAAATGGTGTGTTCAAAAGCTTGTCGTTAAGCACTTCTGAACACCAATTTAATATTTATAAATTTTTTTCCGATTCTCAAACAATTAAAGCACAGTAAAAGGGTGAGAACAGATCATATCCATAAGAAAACGAGGGAAAAATTAATACGTACTCAAATCCGGACAAGAGAACACAAGTGAGAGTTGCAAAAATATAGAAATTAATTAATTAAATTGGAAAATTAGAATCCGAACACTGCTAAAAGTTAAAAGTGCAGAAAAATAAATAAATATAGAAACAAATAAATGACGGAAACGAAATAAAAAATGTTGTAATCCGATCAGAGGTAGCAGTCTCCGAATCTCTCCTTCAACCCTCGAACTTCTCGAGCTAGGCCTTCCGTCTTACTTGGCCAAATTCCAAATCTACAGAAAAAAAAAACGAAGATCAAACATAATGAAAATAAATTGCAAAAAGGAAATAAATAACAAAAATTAAAAATAAAGCTAATGGTTGGGATCTGAATCTAGAGGTGGTAGCAATGTCTTTGGGGAACTGCAAGTAGGAATCCCTCCTCTTGCTTGGGCATCCTCCTCTTCCTCTACCCTTGAACTTCTCAAGATCAGCCTTTCGCTTTACCTCGGGGCAGAATCCAACCCTTTGTCAGGAGCCCTTAGGTCCTTTTTGTAGAGAAGGGTGGATAAAACTGGGACTAGAGAGAAAGATGGAGACGATAGTTGGGTTTTAGCAATGATATAGGCACCCTAGGGTTTCTAATGAAGGGTTACGATGGTTCTGGGTTGATCCTAAGGTTGAGAAGAAAAGGAGAGGGCACCCAATATTATGTAGGGCTAAGATTTGGGCGCCTAGAAATGGAGGGTGGAGGTTAAGGCACCTAGGGTTGAAAGGTGGAGATTAAAAGGAATGGGTGGCGCCCTAAAGTTGATGGTTGACATAGAAAATGGAATAGAGGGCTGAGATCTAATGACTAGGGGTTGAATGGTGAGGATTAGAAGTTAGGTGGTGCCCTAGGGTTAGAAAGCTAAAAAGGGAGTGCTCTAGAATGTATGGTGGAGATTAGAAGGGATGGAAGGTGGAGATTTACCAGCTAAGGGCGGATAAAGTTTGTTAAGGATGAAAAGAATGAGTTAGAAGGCGCCCTAGGGTTTGTTAAGGATGAAAATAATGAGTTAGAAGGCGCCCTAGGGTTTGTTAAGGATAAAAAGAAATGAGTTAGAAGGCGCCCTAGGGTTTGCTAAGGAGAGGGGAGCATGCTAATACAGTAGGAGGAGCGCCATTCTGGGTTTAACAGATAGGAGGCGTCCTCATGTTTTCAGTTTTTCACAAAAACACCCCATCTCTCAACTGGACTTCACACCAGCTTCCAAAAAACTGCATTTCAGCCATTTAACTTCCCCAGTTTTCCACAAAAGTTGCATAGAGACCCTTAAAGGTCACAACATTGAATTTAAGTGGGAAAATGGCACACTTTGACGCCGAAAATACCCCTGAAATGATGCCTTTAAGGCATCAAAATACAGATTTATCACACCCCCAACTTAACCATACTAGTCCCTTAGCAATGCAGCCTTAAAATTACACTAAGTAATGAGATCATTCCCATTGCAAGATCATCCCTAATAAAATTAGCCAAGTATCCTGATTCCAGAATTTTCAAACTTTGTATAGATCGTATTGGGCTTAAGGGATAAAACTGTCATACTTTGAATATTACAGAAACTTGGCTTAAAAATTTTATAACCCTTCCATTTGTAGATTGTCTTGATAAGCTGATATTGATCTTTAAAATTAGGCGAGTATTCTTCTTATCATTTCTAACAAAGGATTTCTACCCTTGAACTTGATATGCACACTTATTTTTATTTGTTACCTTCCACCATTTTACACGAATCTCAACACTTGCCTTAGGTGAAGAGACCCAGTTACTAAGTGTTGTTAGACAGTTTTGTACGCCCTTAGCTTCAATCAGAATGATGTACTTTATGAGTTTATTTTAAATGAATAAAATAGCATATTTGATTCATGTTCCCTTGGTATGTTTCTGTGTAATACCCTTAAACTGGACATTTAATGAGACCCGTGTTAGTTTAGAATGTTCACAGCCAATGGGTCAATCTGGGGAGACCTATCCTGTTAAGGCTGACACTGTTGTGCCACCAAGTTGGTTAGGGTGGTCTGTCTCAGCTGCCAGGGTGAGACCCTAGGCACATACAATGTAGGATTAATCGAATCTTTGACCTGGACCAGATTTTCAGTATTGCCCTAGACCTTGGAGATTAATGGGCAAAACTGGAAACTTACACCCAACCCCTAGACTTAATTATGATACTGCACTAGGTGTCGGATTGGACTATCTTTGATGTACCAATCAGTGAGATCCTTAGTGGGGGTCAAAACCTGGGTATGTTGGGACAGTCTGAGAATTTATCTGAGTGGGTGATCATAGTGACAGGATCAGCCCCTTTGTCGGACAAAGGTAATGATCGGGGATGCACTCTTTCTCTGATGGAAACCAAGACTGCCGGCAGTCGATTTCAATCGCTGAGATTTGTTTTGCAAAGTATATTTTATATGAGATATAAACGTATATATATTATGGTTTCTGAAATATTTGCAAAAGGTTTTAATTCTCGGGATCCATATAAATAGAGGGTGCAACACTATTCTTTACAGCCGAGGGAGAGGTCCTCTCTTGTCGGGCAGTGTTTGATCATTATGGGCTGAGAGGTAGAGTGTAAGACCATTGAGGGTAATGCCTGATGGGCTAATCTTGCACCTGCCCACAGTCCCTGGGTGTTACAAGGTGGTTTGGCCCAGGGACCACTTAGGGTAAGTGTTGGGCCCATAGAGCTCATTTGATGGGTTTCAGGGGGTGCACTGTCCACAACAGTGTATTCGACTGGGCCTTGTAATAAAGGCTAGGCTGAGAGACCACTTTGGGGTTACAAATAAGGAAGGGGGCGACAGCCTTTAGAAAGAGATAATTACATCCTCTTTAGAGCTGAAAACATAGAAGAAAGATTTCTTCAATACTTGCAAAGATCTTTCTTGCCGCCTCCTTCCTACAGTCGCTAAACATCCAGTTTGATCTCCAACTTTGTGGGAGAAGTCAAGATTTGATCTTGACATCAGTTCTTTGTGAAAGAATTGAAAGGAAGATGTGCTCACGTGCCATCCTGTTGTTTCTTGCGAAGGTCAGAGTTCTTGGAGAAGAACACTGTTAATTCTACTCCATCCTACACTGTGCCATTTTTAGTGGGAACAGTCTTTGGATCCTTCCTTGGGCGTGAACACCTTCGTTGGGAGATATTATTTCTCCGTATTAGGTATAATCCTCTCATACTCTTTTTGGTTTAGATGTGGTTCAGTTTATGGTTCAAGATTGATCATTGAAAATATGATTTTCTAAATAGGGAATGCGATTCCCAGTTGAAGGGAGAGAAAAATTTTTGAAATTTGCCCCTTTATTCTGCAAGATTTGTAAATCCATACGATGAATCTCTCATCCCTTCAAGTGTTAGGTAAGTGCCTTTGGCATTCCCTTTTCCGTTTGATGCGAATCTCGACACTTGACTTAGGTGAAGAGACCTAGTTACTAAGTCTAGGGTGTCCATTGACCTTTTCTTTTCTTTTTTCTTTTCTTTTTTGCAAACACTGTTCAGGATAGTCCACTATCTCTAACAATTTTGAAGAATTTTTGTCTAATTTTTCAATCTTTCTCTTTTTACCTTTACAGGGGCAAACTTGGGAGTATTTTCTAATTTCTAAATGGTTTCGACAATATTCAAATGAAACCAATTTTGACTCCTATCACTTGCTACCAATTTTGACTCCTATCACTTGCTACCAATTTCTACAAATTCAATATTATTTTATCAGTTTCCTTAACTTTTTCTATTTGGGAATCTCTTTTAATGGAAAAAAATTAGTGAAATTTTAATTCTATATATTTAAAGGCTTAGCTTCTCATTTTTTTTTTCTCTCTCTCTCTCTCTCTTTCCTCACCCCCAACTTAAATGCCATTGTCCTCAACGACATAACTAGACTGATGCACAAAGGATTTGGGCCAAAGGGAACAATGAATAGGGTTTTCCTGAGGTGTTCAAGGTCTACCACCTGGTCTCGAATCAAAAGAAAAACTCAACTCCTAAAAGCAGAAACACTAAAAACTATGTTGGGTTGCCAAGGGGTAGAGTTTTTCTTTTGAATGGGATTGCAGAGGTTGTGGGTAACCCTGATACGGTTGGGCCAATTGGTTCCTAGGGTTTACCTGCTCGAATTGACTTTGTACTAGTGGCCTCTGAAACTATTGTGCCATAGAATTAGATGGATGATGATATTGTTGGGATTATAGATTGGATTGATGTGTCCTCCAAGAAAAGTTAGGGTGATTTCTCCACCCAGGGTTGTAAGTATTTGAATATGGATCATTGTTGGGCCTTGAGAAACTCTAGGCTGCCTGAACTTGTTATTGAATAAAGGGTGGAAACTGGGCCACCATGGGGCAGTCATCAACCTGGTGGATCGGGCTAGCACAGATGGAGCACACTTCGGGATAGGGTGTAGATGGGCCTGATTGCTGGTTAAAGGTGAAATTTGATCAAGCTCTGGGCTAGAAGATCTACCCTGTCCAACTTTCTAGAAATGGCATTCAAGTCCATTTTTGCCTCAGGCTCTACAACTAGATGTCCTTGTCTTAAAATTCACCACTACCCTTTTATGAAAGAAGTCAACTTTAAAGTTTGAACCACTAGCATAAATAAGGAAACAATCACGAACAAGTTCACATAATTACTCTATTCTCTTTCGGTTATTTGGAAAAATAGGACCCTTGTCCTTTGAGAACTTCTCATATCACATTTGAATTATCTTTATCAATTGTCTTCTGATTCTATCCACCATGGTAATAATGAGCTTGTCCCTAACACCCATTATCCACTTATTAACTAATTCAGAGAAGTTATTACATATGTCATCACTCCGTGCCCTAGGTCAAAATGTTAATATAGACCATAAGTTTGGTAGAACCCTCTTCACCCACTCAAATGCATCTTTGTCCAATTCCTTTAATACCCTCATATGTCACTAGGGTTGGCCACGAGTCAAGTTTCTCACGAGCTATTCGAGCTTGGCTTAGTTTGTTTTAAACCAAGCTTTGAGTCAAGCTTGAGCCTAATATAAAGGCTCGTTTGTTAATCAAGCCTAGTGAAGCTTGACTCATGAGGCTTGCGAGCCTAGTATAATAAATAATTTTTTTTATTATATACATACAACATATACACATAAATATATAAATACATATAATAAATAATTTTTATTATATAATAATATTTTATATATAATATTTTTATTTTTATGTATAATGGTAAATAATATTTATAATTCTTGTTTTTTGTATGTAAAATAAAAATATTATTTATATGTATATTTTTTTATATGTATAATAATAAATGATTTTTATAATTCTTAATTTTTTGTATGTAAATAAAAAATTATTTTTATATGTATACTATTTAAAAAAATAAAAAAACTTGGCTTGCAGTCGAAATCAAGTTGTTCCAAGCTTTGAACTGAGCCAAGGTCGAGCTTGAGCTTGAACCTAACACAATTTCAGCAAACCGAACTCGAATAACCAAGTATTCGGCTCGACTTGGCTCAAATCCACCCCTATATGTCAATCAAATTCAAGATACTCCCACAAAGAATCTCTTAAATCTCATGCTTTGAAATTAACCTTGAAATTAGAATGTATGTGTTGAACACAAGACCTATGCTTGATACCTAGAATTAAACTTTGTAACAAATCCCTAAAAAGAATTACACTTAATTGTATATCTGAATAATAAATATATTTTGATAGTATAATATTAAACTAATCAGATACAGACCTTTTGTATATCCGATATAAAGGTCCAACCATGCTCCATAGGGTCTCCAATTACATCAAAAGGCAAAGATAAAAATTATGTCAATGAGCATTTGTTCGCTCACTCAACTACCAAAATTGTTATTGGTCCAACCATGTCCATAAGCATTTGTTCAAATTCAATAATTGTATATGCTCAAGCTACCCCTACAAATAGTCTCTTAAATCCCATTCTTTAAAAATTAACATTGAAATTTAAATAAACGTGTCAAATAAAAAACCTATGATCGATGCCTAGAATTAGACTCTAAAATGTCTTAACAAGACCCCAAAAAGCATTACACTTAATTAGTTTAGCAAGCTAAATAACAAACATATTTTGCACACTTAACTAGTATGCAATTATTCCCATCTAGAGTAATTGCATGAAGTAAATGGCCAAAGTTTGGGGGTTTCAGATGCAACCATCAAGCCCTATAAAGGGGTGACAACCCTCCTTAAACCCATCTTAATCACATTGAAGAAAACCTCTTAAGCTGTCAAGGGGCACCCTCTTTGGACCCTATTTTTATAAGGCTCCCTAAGTTAATCCTCAATATGTCATGACAATAATCAGGTAATTTTTTATATTGTTTAGAATGTATCTCCTTGATATCAACGAGTGCTTTTCTTTTTACTTTATAAGCTCTTGATTTGTTAACTTTAACTCTAAACTATATAAGAGTCTTATTTTATAAATCAATAGCTCTCCAATTTGGATCATCCTTAAAATTGTCTTTGTCTTTCTTGGCCAACCATACAAATGTTACTCTATCATTTTTGAATGTCTGCTCACAAACGCATTTGTCTTCAATCTTTTTATTTGAAATCCTTTATGACCTTACATCCATGACGCATGGATGCACCATCCACACTTTTTCTTAAAACTATAGTTGCTCTCTCCTTATTATTTTTCACATAATCAAACTGAATGCCATTTAGGACAGTATAGTTAACGAATGCTTCCCTAAAAGTAGATGGATTATGAAATGTCAGCCCCACCACCAACTTGAGCCTCTCTATCTTTCTATTTACAACAAATTCATAAAATTTTATAGGTTACTCATCATTAGACCCATTTATGCAATGCAACTCATCCAAGACTTTATAATCTAATACTACTTTTGATCTCATGATCCCCTCATCTCTATGTAGACCATCTGCCTCACATCGTGGCTCATAATATGGAATACTAATGTCACCTTCACATTCATTGAGTGGAGTTGTTATGAATGCCTACTCATGACCCTTTGTTTCATTCTCAAGAGATGTGGACTCTTCTTCCTCGTTAACCCCACCACTCATTTCTTATTCTATATCTTCAATTTCATCAAAAACTAATCCCACACCATCACCAATATCATTAACTTGAACATCCTCTACCATATGCTAAGATGAACCCTCATGCACATTAATTCATGCCTTCTCCCCCTATTATGTATATGTTAATACAATAATCATTAACCACTAAAATCAGTTTATCCTCATGGTTGTACCCAAGTTTCCTATAGTAAATTTGTCCTACACAGATGTAACCCAAATCTTTCATCATTGATTTAAACTTAATATAAGATAGCACTAGTGATTGATTGTATTATGATTTTCTTATTAACATTGACCCCATATGCCATTAATTTCATGGCCAAGACAATTTTGTTAAAACAATGGCCATTACTAATGTCTCTTCAACTAATTGTTCCTTAAAGAATTGTTTCTTTAATCTTCTCACCAGTATTTGTTTATTGAACCATCTATTAATAGTGGGCAATGGTGGCCTTATTCTATGCAATGAAATGATGTACAAAAAAATGGCATTATAAGAAATCTTGTGTAAAATTAATATTAAATTGAAATGGTTGTAATTTTAAGATTAATATTTCTCGTTGTGAGATATCTTGAAAGACCTCATGATAAATAATATTATGGGTAATGTTATTTGCTTCATTATCTTTATTTTTAATTAAAATCTTCAACCCAAGTAGAGATGTTACATAGGACATAGCAATATAGAGTTGTCTATGGAAAAAATATAGGATTGGGCAAATAAACCCATTCATTACAAAAGTAATGAATGGGCAATGGTGGCCTTATTCTATGCAACGAAATGATGTACAAAAAAATGGCATTATAAGAAATCTTGTGTAAAGTTAATATTAAATTGAAATGGTTGTAATTTTAAGATTAATATTTCTCGTTGTGAGATATCTTGAAAGACCTCATGATAAATAATGTTCTAGGTAATGTTATTTGCTTCATTATCTGTATTTCTAATTAAAATCTTCAACCCAAGTAGAGATGTTACATAGGACATAGCAACATAGAGTTGTCTATGGAAAAATATAGGATTAGGAAAAATAAACCCATTCATTGCAAAAGTAAGTCACAAAGGAAATTATTTTGTGTTAATAGCGAATGGTTATTCTATGTCGAAGGGAGGGAACAATTATTGATATTTGAACAATTTTCCCAAATTTAGTCCTTGTAAATTACCTTCACTTAAATTACTCGATTACCCATCCTCTCAACTATTAATCGGGTTCCATTACATAACCTAATTGATAGGTTTAAATTTCATAAAAGCATTACAAGTGCCCGAACTTTAAACTGGAATAGATGATTTGGAAAACCTAAAAATTTAAGTGAGTTCAATAGCTTTAGAAGATTCCTATCCTACTTACTATCACCATCATTTGTAGAAAATCAAGCTATCAATGCTTAAGTATGTTCTCTCACTTCTTGGTAATATAGATAGCATAATTTTATTTATCTCATCAACATTCACATTTTTCATAACTAAAATTATATATTGTTATAAATATGTCCAATCTGAGTATTTATTTATGAAATTTGGATACACAATATTGATTAGAAGTTGAACTCCTCCATGAATATTGTCAATTAAATTTTTTCTTGGAATCTGTATCCAATTTAGATCCTTATCTTCCATAAATGATTCAAATGGTACTCTCCTATCTCTGATACTTTGAATTTGTAAATTCTTATAACTTCCAACACTCTTCATCTATTATTCCTAAAGTTATACATATATATAAATATATATATTTGTCTTTAATGGAGTACTTGACAATGTTCCCATAAATACAATCTTTAAAAATATTATGCAACTATTTGTTCTTGTCCACTTTTTTGGACTATCAGTGATATTTATCGAAAATCACCTTCTAAAATAATCAATTTAGATCCTTAAATATTATTGATAGTCCATTCAAGGTTAATTGAATATCATTTGTGAAATCCTCCCAATATTGTTATCAAAACTCTAAATGATTTATAACATCACTAAACATTAAAATTTCACAAAACAAATTTCATAAATATAATCTTAATGCCCAAAGAGATGCTTTAATTGAAGCTTTATGCCATTCATTATTATCATCACATAACCCAAGAGTTAAGCATGACTCCTTAAATGTTGCATATGCATTTCCATTGATTATTCTTTAGTCCTCATACCCCTTTGCTCCTTTTATGTAATGGAGAAACAAACATAAATAATACCATTCCCCTAAGCTCGGATGAACATAATATGACCTCTCAATTGTGATTCCCTTGATGATGCGTGATCTGACGACTCTCACTTGGCAGGTGACTAGGACGCCAAGTTGGAGGTTTCCATTATCGGAGGCCGAGCTAAGTAGTTCTACAAAAGAGAAATATTAGAGTGCTCAATTTTTTTCCCGAGGAGAGCACTCTGATGCTTAAGTCAACAAATAGATTCTTGGAGAATTAGAGAGTATTGGAATGCTTGAAAGTTTAGAGAGTGTGAGAGCTGAATCACGCGTACCTCTTGAAATAGAAATGAGACCTTTATATAGGTGTGAGGGATTAGAGACCCTCTGTAATGGGTCCGAGATTCCAAGAGGGCCATTTCTGTTAAGTTGGGAAGAATATCTCCATCGGTTACGTAATCTGCACAAAGAGCTAAGGTTCGTCCGATCGATGGTGATGCAGATAATGCGGGTAGGTCGGCTTAACGGTCGAGCGTTATCACTCCGGAGGACTCAGTCTTGGTAACAGATCCATGTAATAGGTCGGTGAGCATGCCTTGTAGGTCGCCACTTATACCCTACTTAGCTCGGCCAGTCCCGAAGGAGGTCGTTCCTTATACGGGGGACCTTTAGGTCGGCCTTAGGCGAGGTGCTACTAGCTGACCTATTGGGATGATCTGCTTACTTAGTGCTAAGGTGTCACTTGGATGCCACATGTCATGATGTTATACAGAGGACCAAATTACCCCTCTCATCATTTGCCTCCCACTCTCAAGTCGATGTAAGCTCGGCCAAGGGAGTAGCCCGTAGTCGCCTTTCTCAGTTTGGTAATTTGTCCAACTTGTCCATAAGTCGCTTGGCTCACCCACTTGACCCGGCTCGAAGATAGGCGGGTATGGTTGGAGGAGAGTTCTGTTGGAGTGGGTGATCGGTTGGAGGAGAGTTTTGTCGGAGTATTGCTATTAGGTTGTCGGTTAACGCTTACCTTCCCCCACAATTGGTGAGTCCCTTTACTTTGTAAACATATCTTCGAGTCACTCAGAGGGTAGATCATTAAACTTTTGTTGGGTAGAGGAGGGAGCCTCATCGCGAGATCGCCGGGGTTCTCAAGTTGAGGCCTCGACATCTCAGCAAGAGGTAGAGGAGGAAACACCATTTGGCCATACCGAGCTGAGAGGGGAGCGGATAATAGAGTTGTATTCAGCATTCCAAATCCCCAATGAATTCAACTATATTCAACCTAGCCCAGACCAATTTCCATGGAGTCACAGCCAAAATAAAGTTTGTGTTTTTGAGGAGGTGTTGATCTCCAACTGGAATGTAGATACCATATGGTGAAAAGATTCAAGGATAGCAGTTGATATAGAGTTCAATGATGATTTGCACCTCGAAGTTCAATGCCTTGTGTGTTGGTGGTTCCAAGTAGAAAATTTTCTAGCTAAGCCTATGCTCATCCGAGCCGGCCTAATCCATATAGGTAGGTCAACCAACACATTGTTTGCATTTATTTCTGAAGTTAATTTTTAGCTCGGCTAACATCTCCTTTGTCTTGTTCAGATATGACAAGTATGGCTCCGCTTTTGGCAATGGCAAAGAAGACTTCAAGGAAGAAGAGGAGGATTGTCAATCGTGCATCAATGGAGGGTACATCGACCAATGTCGAGGTAAGGCCTGCAGCGTATGCCCCTGAAATCATCTACCATAGACCCAACCACTTCCTCATTTCAGGTCGACCCACAAAAGCGCACCGCTGGTCCCTACACCTTAGACATACCTCGCTTGATCTCTAGCATTGATGTCTTCATCCTCAACCACCTCACCAATCCCCTAGTAGCTCTTCGCATGGGGAGAGGCATCCTTCTTCCAAAAGATGTGCAATGTTACAGTGGGAAGGACCCTTCTAAGGTTGGCACTAGGATGACTCGATGTAACTTTTAGGTTTGTCTTTTGCTTTCTAATGTTTTAGTTCTCTTTTCCCACAATCCTTATTCTGACTGTTCTTTTTTTCTTTGGTAGGTGAACACATCGGGCTAGGTGTTGCTGAACCAGGTCACCTCGTCCTGAAAGGAGAAACGTGAGATGCAAGTGAGCATGGAGGCTTTGTAGGCCTAGCTGCAGGGGGTTCAGCTCAATGCTAATGAGGGTCGCTAGCATTTCATTAGGCTTAGCACTAACATGCAGCGTGAGCTGGAGTAGGCCAAAGAGAATCTAAGTATGCCCAGGACCAGGCCAATAATGTTCTCGCAATGAAGAGGGGATTCAAGCTTTGCCGATGCTATCTCAAGACCCTGCACCTGGATTTCGATTTTGGCACCTTGTTTGTTAAGGCAATGCCAGATGAGCTGGTAGTGTAGGTCGACCGGGAGACTTTGACTCCAGATAAAGAAGGAGAGGTTGGCAATGAGGAGGGTGAAGAGGCGAACGATGTCAACAATGAGCTATAGGGCGACGATGACCAGTAGTGGCCTGGCAGGTCTAATCTTTCTTTGAAGTTGTTGTTTCTAGAGCATGTGTGCTCCTATCAAATTTTTAGACTTTGTTTCTTGGGGGCCTATGCACTCCTATTGATTTTACTTCTACTATCTTCTCTTGCTCTTTATTTTTTGATGTACTTGCCCAGTAATAGAATCTTACTTTGTTTTATGTTGTGTCCCTTTTCATACTTCCTTAATGTTGTCAAGATGATGTGTTGTATAAATTGTTTTTGGCCAACGTGCTCATAAGTCAACACTCTGCTTGTGAATTTGGCACTCGGCTTTGGGGATGTGGTTTGGCTTAGGGGTATTAGAGGTAAAAATTTGATTTTGGCCGAGCTACTAGGAGGTCAACCTAGGGGCCTTAGTGCTAAAAAGTGATATGGCTTCCCTTTGAATTCCTTTTGGCTGAGCTATTGTAAGGTCAGCTTGATCTAGTCGCTAAAGTGGGTGGTCTTATCTTTTTACTTAGTAGAATTTTGTGGTTTTGCGGATGCAACTCAAAATTCTTGATCTTCTTCATAAGTAGTATCTTGTCAGATTGTCAACATTCCAAGAGTAGGGTACTTGCTTCCCATCTAATGTTTCAAGCTTGTACACGTTCTCACCGATTACTTTAAAGACTCTATAGGGACCTTCCCAATTCGAGCCTAACTTTCCTAAACCAAGCTCAGGTACCATAACCTTCCTTAGTACCAAGTCGCCAACTCTAAATTGGCATTTCCTAAATTGGGCGTTATATTACCGAACTACTCGCTATTGGTATGTTATGGTCCGAATGTAGGCCAGATCATGAATCTCTTCCACTAAATTGAGATTAGTTTGTAGGTCATCCTCATTAGTCTCCTCGTCATATGTCTCAGAGCGTAAGGCCGACACTTTGATTTCAGTTGGAATTACAACTTTGGCCCCATACGTTAAGTTGAAAGGCATTTCACTGATTGTCGTCTTAATAGTAGTTAGGTAAGCCCATACAACTCTGGCAGCTCATCCACCCACAAACCTTTAGCTCAGGTGAGTTGAGCTTTGAGGTTGTAGAGTATTGCCTTGTTCGTCACTTCGGCCTGACTATTTGCTTGAAGATGGATAACCAAGGTGAAATTCTAATTTATGCCTATCTTGGCACACCAATTTTGAAACTTGATATCATCAAATGGTTTGTCGTTGTCTGAGATCAACACCTTAGATAGTTTGAATTTGCAAATGATGTTTCTCCAAAAGAAGTTCTACACATTCCAAGTTATGATAGATACCAACAGTTCGGCCTCCGTTCATTTTGTGAAGGAGTCAACCGCTACGACTAAGAACCTCCTCTTCCCAATCGCAGGTGTAGAATGTTGAAGTGTCACTGACACTTATCACACTTCTTAACCAATTTGATTGGATCCGCTTTTAATATAGGCTAATAGTAGCCTTGTTGCAGCACTTTTTGGGAAAGCACCCTGCCCCCCAAGTGCCCTCCGCAAAGACCATCATGAATCTCCCACAGCACTTGGTTTGCTTTAGCTCGATGCAAGCAGCGAAGGTAGGGGAGTGTGAACGACCTATAGTACAACTTCTTGCCTATAATCATGTAGCGAGTTGACTGACACTCTACCATTCGGGTTACATTACGCTCCTTAGATAGGGCCCCATGGCACAGATGGTTAACGATTGGATTCATCCAGCTCGGCTCTATTGCCAAAATAGGGGAGACCTCTTCTACCACCTTTTTCTATGCTTGGGCATGGTAGGTCTTCTATGTAGACCGTCCTTTTCATGGAGTTTATTGCACTAGTTCGGTAGGCCCATAGAACTCTGGGCAGCTCGTCCACCCACAAACCTTTAACTCGGGCGAGTCAAGCTTTGAGATTGCAAAGTATTACCTTGTTCGTCACTTCGGCCTGACTGTTTGCTTGAGGATGGGAAACCGGGATGAAATTCTACTTTATGCCTATCTCAACACACCAACTTTGAAACTTGATATCATCAAATTGTTTGTCGTTGTTTGAGATCAACACCTTAGGTAGTCTGAATCTATAAACAATGCTTCTCCAAAAGAAGTTCTACATGTTCCAAGTTGTGATAGATACCAACGGATCGACCTCTACTCATTTTGTAAAGTAGTCAACCGCCACGACTAAGAACCTCCTCTTCCCAGTCGCGGGTGGAATGGGACCGAGGATGTCAATCCCCCATTGCGCGAAAAGCCATGGAATGGTAAGGTATCTTAGGTCGGTTGTGAGTTGGTGTAAAATGTTGAAGTGTTGCTGACACTTATCACACTTCTGCACCAATTCGATTGCATTTGCTTTTAATGTAGGCTAATAGTAGCCTTGTTGTAGCACTTTTTGGGCAAGACCAAGTGTCCTTCATAGAGACCATCATGAATCTCCCGTAGCACTTGGTTCGCTTTAGCTCGACACAAGTAGCGAAGGTAGGGGAGTGTGAATGACCTGTAGTACAACTGCTCGCCTATAATCATGTAGCAAGTTGATTTCCGCTCTACCATTCGGGTTGCATTATGCTCCTTAGGTAGGGCCCCATGGCATAGATAGTTAACGATTCGATCCATCTAGCTCGGCTCTACCGCCAAAATAGGGGTGACCTCTTCTACCACCTTTTCTATGCTTGGGCATGGTAGGTCTTCTATGTAGACCGTCCTTTTCATGGAGTTTATTGCACTAGCCAGCTTTGAGAGCACATTAACCTCAGTGTTCTGTGACCTTAGGATCTGTTGGATGTATCAAGAGTGGAAGTTGAGTAGGAGCTTCTTAACATTGGCAAGGTATGCCAACATGGTGGGCTCTCGGGCCTCATACTGCCCATTCACTTGATTGACAACTAGTTGTGAGTTGGTGTGCACTATGATATGCTTTGCACCAACCTCCTTTGCTAGCAACAGCCCGACTATCAGTGCCTCGTATTCAGCTTCATTGTTTGAAGTTTGGAATGCGAACTAGAGGGTGTATTCCATCTTTACCTTGCTTGTCCTGTAAAGGAAAAGTTCAGCCCCGTTTCCGCACTGGTTGGACAAGCCATCCACATGGAAGATCAAGGGCTCCTTATCCCAGAACGGGACTTCTCGGGCTAGGACAGGTGCTATACTGGTTGATGCCTCCGAGGTGTTTAGTAGCTTGACATCTTCAAGGATCTGCGTGCTGAATGTAAACTTGACAACAAAATCTACCAGAACCTATGCTTTGATTATTGGTCACGGCTCAAACCGAATATCATATTCGTTGAGTTCAATTACCTATTTTGTAAGTCTCCCTAAGACCTTGAGCTTTTGGAGAATCTACCTCAGATGCTGGTCGATTAAGACTACAACAGTGTGAGCCTAAAAATAAGGTCTCAGTTTTCGGGCTGTTAACACTAGCAAGAAGGCTAACTTTTCAATGTTTGGGTATTTAGCCTCGGTAACGTGCAAGACTTTACTTACATAATAAATAGGTTGTTGAACATTTTCTACTTCTCTAATGAGGACCGAGCTAACTACCTCATCACTCGTAGAGAGATAGAGCTTAAGCTTGTCCCCAGGCTCAAGCTTGGTCAAGGCGACTATTTGGCCAGTTAATTTTTGCACTTCTTTAACCATTTTAAGAGGTCGCATATCTAGGACGGCCTGGGTTTTTTTCAGGTTGAACTCAATGCCATGTCGGATTACTATGTATCCAAGGAACTTTCTTGATGTGACTCTGAAGATGCATTTGTTCGGGTTGAGTTTCATGTTATATTCTCTTAAAATGTTAAAAATGCAGTTTAGGTTAGCAATTAGAAAGCTTGAAAACTGAGTTTTTACAACCATATCATCCACATAACATTTAACATTGTTTCCAATTAAGTAAAAAAAACATTGTTTACAAGATGTTGGAATGTCACCCTAGCATTTTTTAGACCAAAGAGCATGACTTTATAACAATACAAGCCCATCTCAGTTACAAAAGCAGTTTTTCTTCGTTGGTCGGATCCATTAAGATATGGTTGTAGCTAGAGTATGCATCCATGAAACTCAACAGCTCGAACCCTGAGATCACATCTACTAGGTGGTCAATTCTTGGAAGTAAGAAGCTATCTTTTGGGCAGGCTCTGTTAAGGTCTATATAATTGATGCACAACCACTACTTTCCATTGACCTTCTTTACGAGTATTAGATTTGCAATCCAGCTCAGATATTGGACCTCTCTAATGAAGTCTACTGCGAGGAGATTCCCTACTTCCTCATCTACTATCTTCCATCTTTCTTGGGTGAGGTTTCTTTTCCTTTACCAGATTGATATGACCGAGGGGTCAACATTTAAATTGTGAGTTATAATGGAAGGGTCTATGTTAGGCCTTTCTGTTGCCAATCAAGCAAAAACATCTAAATTTTTAAGTAAAAAACTTACTAGATTAGAGCTCACTGGTTCAGTAAGGTGAGCCCCTATTTGTATTGTCTTCTTTGGCTCAACCTCTGAGACAAGCACTAGGACAATATTTCTATGGGCCAAGCTCGCTCATCAATTTTTTTCTGGGGGCGGTTCCAAGTTGATGTCGATGGCTATTTTTCCTTTAGCTTTTAGCGTTGCTACACAACAATTGCGAGACTCAAGTTTATCGCCTTGCATAACTACGATGCCACCAAATGTTGGAATTTACTGCCAGATGATAGGTCGGCACTACTGCTCAGAGGGCATGCATGATAGGTGAGCCCGAAATGGCATTGTAGGGTGAGGGGGTCACGACCACTAAGATGTTGTGATCGAATCAGGCCGAGTTGAGCATCAAGCCCGCTACAACTGGGGCCCTTACCTCACCTAGGAGCCAAACTACTTCCTCGCTGAAGCCAACCAAGGGTACATCGGCTAAGCTCCATTCGCTCAAATGCTTCCAATAAGATAATATAGGCCGAGCTCCCTAAGTTGACCAAAATTCGTTTTACCTCAAAGTCATTTATTGTTAACTTTACTATAAGGGTTTCATCATGCGGATATTGGATTCCATGAGTATCGTCCTCTATGAAGTAAATTACTTCTTCTCTATAGGGGCACTTTGGCAGATTGTCATTGTTGTGCTCAAGATCTTGGGTCGAGCTTATGCCTATCAAAGTAGTGCATCCTGCTACTATTGACCCTCCCACGATCATATTGATGATTCCATGAAGGGGTTAACTTGTAGTGGGTCTTGAGGAGGGTAATCTCAATCTTGCTCCTTACTCATCTGAGGTGTCTCTCTATGCTCATCTGAGCTTCTGCCTTAGGTATTCATGATAGATCAAATCCTCGATCTCGTCCTTTAAGTTTTGGCAATTCTCAATATCATGACCTATGTCTTGATGGAAATGACAATACTTATGAGGTTTTTTGTTTGCAGGGTCACCCCTCATCCTAGGTAACCCTTTTATATACTCTGTTATTTTATTTGCATTAAAATTTTGCCCCTTCTGGCATTTAGGGCGGTATAGTTCCTATTCTAGACTGGTGGGGTTCTGGATTGCCTACCCAATCCTGAACTCTGGTGGGGAGACTTGTTTTTTCTTCTTGGTGACTTGCTTCGCTTGCTGCGGGTTGACCAACTTCTCTTCGGTGAGTTACTCCTTCACTACTGCTTACTGCTCCCCGCTTCTTCTTCTGCTCACTTTCTCTTTCTAGACAGATTTAACCGGGATCCCAACACCTCTTCTGCCTTTGTGAACTTATCAGCTTCGGTGAGGAACTCCTCTATGGAGGTTAGGGGTCCAGCTTGATTTCCCAACATAAATCGGGGTGGCAGACGTCGTTTATTGCCATGGTGAGTTGTACTGTCGGGTTGAGGTTGGGAATTTGAAGACGCTCTAGGTTAAATCTTTTAACATACTCACGGAGTGTCATTTGGTTGTTGGATGACATTCAATAGGCAGGTCGAGGACTTTGGGCACCTCTTACTCGTGGCGAAGTACATGGCGAACAGGTCGGCGAATTGGTTTCAGCCTTTTATAGAGTTGGCGGCCAGTCCCGAGTACCACATCTGAGCATGCCTCGAAATGTCATCGGGAAGGCCATGAATAGGCTCACATCATTATCCCCGTGTAACTAAATTAGGGCTTGAAAACTATCAATATGGTCCACGGGGCTTGTTGTTCCATAATAGGATTCGAGACTAGGGGCCTTGAAGTCTTTAAGTCATAGGACCACGAGTATCTCGACGACCAACGATGAGGTGCGAGATATCTATCATGTTGGCAAGTTGCTAATCTGATTGGTCCCCTTTTTCTCATTTCTTTTGTCCACCTTACTCATAGATAAGGCGAGTTGACTCTTTTTCGAGGTGTGGTGTATACATCTACGATGCCTCCTTCAGGACACTTCAATCGAGCTGGCGGTTTCTGTTCCGATGGGTGCCATAGCTCAGCTCTGGTCCTCCACTAGAGGCTGGTTCAGGTTTTGATTAGTAGCCTAGTTAGGGTTTAGCTCGGTGTTTTGTTGTTGTTGTTGCTGCCGCAACTGATTGGGGTTCAGCTTGGCATTCTACTGTTGTGGTTGTTGTTGTTGTTGTGCCCTTAGCAAGGTAGCAAACCGTTCTTTCCATGCCCTCATTTGTGAGTTCATCCCCCAGACACATTGCACCAACTCATGGAACTGACGCACATCAATTCCAGTAGGATCCGTGGAGGGCTCAACTATAGGAAGAGGCGCGTTCACCCAAGGTGGTGGAAAAGCTAAGTTCAGCATAGGCAGGATGCTTGGAGGAGTCAAAGGCACATTGATTTGTTTGATTGTCACAGAGGGACCTCTGGGATTAGTGCGGGTTGGTCTTGGCCCCCAGTGACTTGGCTGTTGTTATTGTTGTTGGTTGGTTGGTTACTTGAAGAAGCCATTGATGTTATTACAAAAGTATTGGAGAGGTGAGAACTTAGCTTTTTATAGCATTTCCCATAGATGACGCCAATTGATGTTGTGCAATCTGACAACTCTCACTTGGCAGGTGATTTGAACGTCAAGTTGGAGGTTTCCCTTGTCGGAGCCCAAGTTGAGTAGTTCTGCAAAAGAGCAATATTAGAGTGCCTGGGTTGTTTTACCCAAGGAGGACACTCCGATGTTCAAGTCAATGAATAGTTTTTTGGAGAATTAGAGAGTATTGGAATGCTTGGAAGTTTAGAGAGAACAAGAGCTGAATCGCAGGTACCTCTTAGAATGGAAATGAGACCTTTATATAGGTGTGAGGATTAGAGACCCTCTGTAATGGGTCCAAGATTCCAGGAGGGCCATTTCTGTTAAGTTGGGAGAGAATATTTCCACCGGTACGTAATCTGCACAGAGAGCTAAGCTCCATCCGATTGACGCTGATGCGGATGATGCGGGCAAGCTAGCTTAATGGTTAAGCGTTATCATTCTGAAGAACTTGGTCTTAGTAACGGGTCTATGTAATAAGTCGGCGAGCACACTTTATAGGTTGCCACTTATACCCTACTTAGCTCGACCGATCCCGAAGGAGGTCATTCCTTATACAAAGGACCGTTAGGTCGGCCAGGTCCGGGTACTTTAGATCAGCCTTGGGCGAGGTGCTATTAGCTGTTCTGCCAGGGTGATTTGCTTACTCAGTGCTGAGGTGTCACTTAGATGCCATGTGTTCTGATGTTATTTGGAGGACCAAATTACCCTTTATCATCCCTATTTTCTTCTAATTCATTGTTTTATTTATTTGTTCCAAATCTACTTAAAAGGGAATTAATTCTACATATGTTAAGTTTTTTACGCCTTCACATTTTTTATTTGTCTCAAACCATTTTGTTAACATACTATCTTTCACCCCCTCCTGATTAAGAACTACAATCAAGTTTTATAATCTAAAAATATCAATAATTACTGATTTGGAAAATGATATTGAAGTCACTCTACCATTGAAGAATGATCTCGAATATTAAACTAGAATATTCTCCATATTCTCCAACTAATGAGATGTAGCAACAATCACAATATTGTTTCATATACATATTTATATCGATCTCCTACAACATTTGTAGTGGGCATACTATTGTCTTTAATTGCAATGGTTATGCCATCTAAGCCTTCATGAATGTACTTATATAAGTACTTAATAACCTTTGTTTTGCACATTTTCAACATTTATATGTGCATTATATCATAATAATATATTTGGATTATATGGAATTATCCATTTGTTATCAACTTCAACAAGATTTTTTATTAACTTTTTTTCATCATTCCATCATCAATAAAAGATGAATCCATTGTTATTTACAGTCTATTAACAAAATGATTTTAAGTATCCTTTAAAACATTTACCATCAACTATATATAGACTACTTAAATTGTTTTCACCATAGGGGGTTATGCATCATGTACCGAATAACTGTTTTATATAAGAGTGAATCACTTTTCTTTGTAAAATAGGAGTGAATCACTTTACCAAATTTATAAGTATGTAGGCATGTAGAAAGCCTTTTTTTTTTTTAATTTTATTATGTAAACACTTGCAATAACATCCACAATTAGTATTTTTTTTTCAAATCATAAATCAATTATTTAAATTTAATTTAAAATACCCTACCAGTTAAATCATGTCGATCTTCTACTTGTTGCCACGGTATTCATTGAAGTTCTTCTATTAGCTCTAGCAATTTTGGGTTATAGATGAAAGTGATATAAAGATCAAAAGGTCTTACCCATCTACATATTACCATTGCAATATGTAATAAACTCAAAATGTTTCTTTTCTTGTTTCTTAGTAATAAACTCTCCTTTAAGAAGAATGAAACTTGTGCTAATTGTGGTGAAGAGGAGGATGTGGATCATATTTTTAAGGACTGTATTTATGCAAAACTAGTATGGTATGCTATTGGTCCTTGTCTTATTAGTTCTAGGGAGGAGGATATCTTGATTTGGAGTTGGTGGTGTAGAATTTGGGAAATTAGAGGTGGATGTGAAAACCAATTTGCCATCGAGAGAGTGTAACTATTTTATGGTTTTTTTCTGCAAAAATCAAAACGAAAAATTGTTCAATAATAATGTAATACCCCCACCTACATTGCTTGAGAAAGCTTTAATATTTTTCTTGATCTTAAAGACAACTTTAGTAATATTGATGGACAATCAATGAACCGATCTTGAAAATTCATCAAGTGGAAGAGTCTAAAATGGGGAAGCATTAAAATTAACTTTGATGCCTCTCATCATCCCAATGGTTTATGCTCTATTGCTTGCATCGCTAGAAATCATCATGGTGAAGTTTTAGATCTTATTGTTTAGGTGTTACCACTATTAACCTTGGAGAGGCATGGGCTGTTTGGGAAGCTCACAATATCACCCTTAACTTTAGAAACTAGTCAATTGTCATTGAAGGAGATTCCCAAGCTTATTTTCTGCTTAAGAAAAGTGGTGGATCTCCATAGAGACTGAAGATTGTGATTAATTAGTGTCGTCATCTATGCAGCTTCATGGATCTTAGAGTCAGATATCATGATGCTTTTTGTGAAGCAATCAAGCAGCTAACTGGTTGACACATGTCACCTTCAATGAGGCTTTGTTGGTCTCTTGCTTTTATTTGTTTTTGTAATGTTTGGGGTAGTGCTACCCCTTGCCTCGTGTAGCACAATTTATAATTTTATCAAAAAAAAAAAAAATTACAGCCCTAACTAGTGTTTTCAACCCATTGTTGTCCTGGCTAGTTGAACCATTCGAATTGTCACTCGGTCAAGATTTTGGGTCCGATTCAGTCAAGACCCACCAAACGGTTAAAAATCATTGATTTAGTCAAGAACCATTCAACCTAATGACCGGGTCACGGGTTGCACACTCAATACATGCAAACTTTGCACTCCGATGTCTGATTGAGGTGATTTTTTTTATTTTTTATTTTGGGTAACTTTTTGAGATCTAAGGCGTCGTAACCTTTTTAGCCTCAAATTGCAATTTTTTATGTTTTTTATAAATAAAAAATTAAAACTAAATTAAAAAACATAAATTAAATATAAAAATATATATAACACATGGTTTTCAAAACCAGACCAAACCAGACAGTCGGACCAGAAAAACCAGGAAACGGTCAGGTGACTAGTTCCATTTTGCCCCAAAAACATTGATTTGGTCAACAAATCGTTGACCCGAGCGTTCAAACCGTTTAGCGGTTCTGTCCGTTTTTTATTTTTTTGTCAGAATGTCTATTTGACTCGAATTATCGGGCCGTCCGACCTGGGAATTGGACCCCTGACCCGTTCTACCCGAACGGTCGAACCGGTGACCCGCGACCCGGAAGAAAAAGGGTTCGGCCTCCGGGTCGGTTTTTAAAACATTGGCACTAACGGTTCTACTTCTACTCGGAATACTGATCAATCACGATCTACCAACCACCACGTGAGCCTCATATGCTTTAGTTCTCTCTCTCGCTCTCATTCATTCGTGGGTTATCTATATCGGCATTTCGGTTGAACGGCCTTGTGTGGCCACTCCCGCCTTGACGCCTTCAACTCCCTGTATCATACTACAAACGTGTAGATAGTAGAAAAAGAGACACAACCTGCACTCTCGGCCTCTCGCAAATGGAAACTTTATTCGCTACAGCGCCCACCGGTCTGAGATGTGGATTTTCTCCTCCTTACCATCAGCTGGTATTTTCTTCTCTTTCCTTTTGATTTACTAACAGTTCCTATGCTCCCTCTTAAGACTTGAGTTAATACGTACGCTTTCTGGGTTTTCTAATTTTCCCGTTCTGTTGTACGTTTTTTGTTCTTCTTATTCTTCTTTTCTATGCATTAAAACCCAGAGATCATGGCTTCAAAGATGGAAAATTGGGACTGGGGGACCGGTGAAAGGAAAAGCATTTTTTGCTACGACTTCAACAAAGTGGAGGAGGTAATTGATGCTTCTGCTTATTTAGTTAATTTATGTTGAATTACCTATTACCTCTAATTGTGCTTGTTTTTTTTTTTTGTCCCGACAATCACGATCTTTTGCATGCTCTCGAAGTGCTACAATTGGCATTTTGGAGTTTGTTTCTTGCCATACTTTTGGTCTGTACGAGTGATTTCATATGAAAGCGGATAGAATTATTTGCTTGCTTGGTTTAGTAGAGGGATTGGTTATTCATTATTTTTACTTTTATTTTGCTTGGTGATACCGATTTGGCCTTAGAACTTTTCAGTCTCAGACTCGGGTGCCGTATGAAAGTCTGAAGTCTGATTAGATCTTATTGGGATAATAATTTATTTTTATGTCTAAATAATTTGTTTCTGACATCTCTAGACGATCATGTTGGAGTTCTTGATCAGAGTATCCATTATAGTTTATTCTTTATGAACATGAGTATGAGGAGCATCCTTGTCGTTTAAAACTTTTAATAGGATATAAGGAGTACAGAAAACACTTCTACGAAGTGACAAGTGGTGATTCAATCATTTAACTAATTAGAGAAACTTTTCAGATATAAGTGCATCAATTAGAGAGATACCAAACACAGTAAAAAAGTCTTAAATGTAAATCAGAGCATGTTGCTTTACAAAAACCTATATAGAAAATTGCAGATATCAACTTTTGCTAAATTTTTGGCTATATACTTGTAACTTATTCAGTCGCTACACTTTGACATTACTCTGCCCATTTGGTTTGGGCGACCTGGCCAACCTGTCTGGTTCTTCATGAATTTCACTTTTGCATTTTCAAATGAATTATGGTCGGTTATGGTTGATTAGTTGTGGACTGACTGGCATGATAGAATTTTTTCCCCTTATGACTAATCTCAGGGCACCCTAAAAGAGTTACAGAAGAAGGAAAGTTGCTATTTACACTTTTTGTTCCGTTTGGGAGTTTTAGTTGTCTTATACTTTTTGCTTATGCTTTCTAATTGAATGCTTTCAAGTATCTTTCTTTATCTTTCTGTGTTTTTATCCTCGTATTTTAGATTTGAAGCTGGATGGTCATGTGAGTTTCATTTTGTTTAGAGGATTATGACCAGTTGCATATTTTGGTTGTGCTTGATATTCCATTTATAATAATTCCTATCCAATATCTAATGGATGGAACTATTGATGGTAAATGATATGTGTGGGTTTAATAAACAGGAGAACTTTGATATGTGCAGCCAATCAAGATGCTGAAAAATTATTTAAAAGGACTGTGGAAGTCGATAAGCTGATTGATATGCTGAGGGATGCACATGCAAATGAAGTAAGTTGATAGCTCCATGCACTTTATTTTCCATTCTCAACTGAAAAGCTTTAGAATTAATTATGATATTGGGATATTTTATTTGATTCTTTTCTATTCTCTTGTTGCCATTGCTAGTTAAAGGTTCAAACTTATCTCCTATATTTTGTATTAATATTGCTGGGTCGGTGTTTAAACTTTTAAACTAGAAGGAAATGGAAGATGTTTTTTTTTTGATAAATCAAAGGACTATATTATCAAGGGCAAAGTAATCTTACAATTGGGAACTAGGAGGAACAAGATGTACGGCTAGTTATGTTTGCCAAGGAACTCTACTAGAAGTGACCATATCAAGATTCAGGGCATTGAAACAATACAATCTATCTCAGTTTTTTGGAGTATAATATTAGTGAATAGTGTTCTCTTGATAAAACTAGGAGAAAACAAGAAGAGAAGAAGGAATGAGGGAGAAGAGAGAAGAGAAGGGAGAGGAGAAGAGAGGAAGAGAGAAATAATGATTAGAGAGCCAAAAAACATGCTAGCAGTGCCAACTTTTCTATTTATATATGTAGAAGATCAAGACTGTAATCAGTCTTGAATCCTAAAAGGTTTTAGGTTTGTAAAACAGAAGAGAAGATGAGAGAAAAGGAGAGAATAGAAGAGAAGCAAGAGAATACAAGTTTCTAAAAGGAGTGACAGATTCTAACTCATCTCCTGCCGCCACTTCAACTTAATATTTATATGTTATGCTAGTTACAGGAAAGGACACATCTGCCCTTGGTGTTTACATCATAACACTTAACAATATGAAACTGAAAAGTAAATAACAACTAGAATAACAGAAAAACATAACAAATAGACTAGGTACATTCTACCCTACGGACAGAGTGGCCCCACAGCTGTGGGGCCCACATCAGTTTCTCTACACTCCCCCTCAAGTTGGGAGTAAATGTTTATCATTCCCAACTTGGATAGATCCGCTTCTAGCTTCTTTCTTGGTACGGCTTTAGTGAGGATATCTGCTAGTTGCATACTGGAAGTGATGTAAGGGAGGCATACTTCTTGAGATGAGACCCTCTCTCGTACAAAATGCCGGTCAACTTCAATGTGTTTGGTTCTGTCATGCTGCACTGGATTATGTGCTATATTAATAGCTGCTTGATTATCACAATACAGCATCAGAGGCTTCTCATACTCAATACCCAACTCCTCAAGTAGAGATCTTAGCCATAGGATTTCAGCCACTCCGTTGGCCATGGACCTGTATTCTGCTTCAACACTCGACCGGGAGACAACACTCTACTTCTTACTTCTCCAGGAAACAAGGTTTCCTCCCACAAGGGCACAATATCCTGAGGTAGACCGTTTGTCATCAAAACTCACAGCCCAATCGGCATCCGTATAGACCTCCACCTTCATGTGGTTACTGTTCTTGAACAATATACCTCTACCCGTGCATCTCTTCAAGTATGCTAGTATTCTTTCTGCTGCTAGAAGGTGCGTGGTTCTAGGAGAATGCATGTACTGACTGACAACACTAACTGCATAACTGATATCTGGCCGAGTGAGGCACAAATATAGGAGCTTTCCCACTAACCGCTGGAACATAACTTTGTCTTCAAGCAGCTCTCCATTCTTTGCACTAATCCTGTGGTTCTGTTCAATGGGTGTATCTGCAAGTTTGACACCCGGCTTTCTAGTTTCAGCCAACAGATCTAAAACATATTTCCTCTGTGAGACAAAGATCCCCTGTTTAGATCTAGCAACCTCAATACCCAAAAAATACCGTAGTGGACCCAGATCTTTCACCTCAAACTCTTGATGAAGGAGCTATTTGAGGGACTCAATCTCATGGCTGTCATTTCCTGTCACCGCAATATCATCAACATATACTGCAAGTAGTGTCAGTGAAGACTCCACCCTTTTGATGAACAGTGTATAAGGGCCAAGTGTGGCTTGCTGTAAGAGATAATAAAACCCGAATGGTGGTCATCTTGGCTACTGGGGCAAACGTCTCCAAGTAATCTATACCATAAGTCTGAGTGAACCCTTTTGCAACTAGCCGAGCTTTGTACCTCTCAATGGAACCATTTGCATTGTGCTTTATAGTAAATACCCATCTGCATCCAACTGGTTTCTTTCCTTTGGGTAAGTCAACTAGCTCCTAGGTATTATTTTTCAACAGGGCATCCATTTCAACTTGCATTGCACCTCTCCACTTCGGGACTGATAGAGCCTCTTGCACTGTTCTTGGAATAGGGACATTGGAAATGGAAGTAAGGTAGGACCTATAGGTAGGTGATAGGCGTTCATAGGATAAAAAATGGAAAATACAGTGGGCTGTAGATGTGGTACAATGTCGTTTCCCTTTACGGACTGCAATCAGAAGATCAAGGTCATCTGTAGGAGGTGAAATGGCAACAATAGAAGAAGTCTCTATGGGTCCTGGGACTGTAATGCCTAGACTTGGAGCCGCAGATGAGATTGGAGCTGGCCTGGACTGCTGATGATCGGGATCAACCTGCTTGCACCGCCTGTGATAGACCCTCAACTCCTGATCCCTCTGACCACCCTCACCATTGCAGTTCCCCCTCAACTCCTGATCCCTTTGGCCACCCTCACCATTGCAGCTCCCATCACCCAATGGAATAGGTAAAGGAACTACCCCACTCTCACTGCTCTCCCCCTGAGGAGAAACCCGAGGATAATAGGGTGTCTCCTCAAAGAAAGTGACATCCATGGAGACGAACCTCCTCCCTGAGATAGGATCATAGCAGCAATACCCCTTTTGAGTTCGTGCATAACCAAGGAAAATGCATTTGGAGGCCTTGGGTTCAAACTTGGAGTGATGTGGGCTGAGAAGCTGAACAAAGCAGGTACAACCGAAAGTCTTAAGGGGAATAGAAAACAACTCCTCATGTGGGTATAGAAGGGAAAAGGGAGATCGCAAATTAAGAACCCGGGAAGGAATCCGATTAATAAGATAGACCACCGTGAGGATAGCATCACCCCAGAAGCGAATAGGGACATAGGAGGTAAACATAAGACTTCTAGCCACCTCCAAGATGTGCCTATTCTTCCTTTCTGCAACCCCATTCTGCTGAGGTGTATGAGGGCAAGAGCTCTGATGGATAACCCCATGAGTAAGAAGGTAAGATGCCAATGACTTAGCAAAGTACTCCTTTGCATTATCAGATCTAAGAACTTTAATCTTGGCATCAAACTGGGTTAGGATCATTTGGTGAAAGTTTTGGGTCAGGGCGGGAACCTCATCTCGTGAACGCATAAGATAAACCCAAGAAAATCGGGTATGGTCATCAACAAATAACAAAAAATATCTGTACCCACCCATAGAAGGAATGTGATATGGCCCCTAAACATCCGTATGCACGAGATCAAAATGACGATTACTCCTTTTATTACTCAATGAATAAGAGTTTCTACAATGTTTAGTAAACTCACAACTTTCACATTACAACTGGGACAACTCAACAGACTCAAACAAAGTAGGAAACAAACTCTTTAAGGATTGAAAAGGCAAATGACCCAATCGGTTATGCTTAACCGAACTCACACTCTGGGAAACAAGTGACCTCTTACCCACTGACTCTTCCCGACAAGAACTCTCCCCGAGCAGATAGATCCCATTCGTCTCACGGCTAGTCCCAATCACCTTTTTCATCTCCAGGTCCTGAAAAACACACCGGTCAGGGAAGAAAGTTACTGAGCAGTTCATGTGTTTGGTAATACTACTGACTGAAAGGAGGTTGGTATCAAGCTTAGGAACATGTAAGACAGAAGACAAGGAGATTGTATCTGATAACTTAATGTCCCCCTTCCCAGAAATAGGAACTAGGGAGCCATCAACAATAGATACTCTATCCCTACCAGATGACAAATGGTAAGAGGTAAACAATGAAGGCAAGCTAGTCATGTGGTCGAATGCACTTGAATCTATTACCCAACAAGGTTCAGTAGTACCTGGAGCTGAGGCATGTAGAGTACCTGAATTTACGGTTGTAAGCTGACAACCCATCTCAGAAACACTATCATAACTGATGCTCCCAAAGCTGCCTTCTGCCTGATTTTTAAACTCCATCTCGGTCAAGTCTTAAAACAGCACTTGGACTACCAATCACAACCAAAAACAGTAGGCCTGATTTGTATTCACAGTGTATGTGCACAACTGGGATAACTCTGATATGAAACCAACAAACAAACACAACAGTGGCTGTCCGTAGAGCTCTAACCCCTTTAAGAGAGTTCGAAAACCCCCAAAAAACTCTGAAAAACAACTTAGAAGGAGGTCTGATTTGCCTTTGCAGAATTAGGGTTTTAATCAGTCAAGAAAAGAATTGATCTGAAAGCTGAAAGCTGATCCGAAACTGATCTGATCTGAAAAGACAGTTACTTTTCAAACAGAGTCAAGGAAGTAAGTCTGAAAGCTGATCCGAAACTGATCTGATCTGATCAGAAATACCAACACAAACCCGATGTGATCTGAAACTGGTTTGATCCGATCAAGAATACCAACACAAAACTGATCTCAAATTAATCGCCTATCAATCTGAGGTGTTGTTATCTGAAATCACTACTGTGGGGCCCACTACTGTGAGAGCAAAAATAGGGTTTCAACTGTAGGTTTGAGGATCTGAAATCACTAAAGTGCTCAGCTGCACTCTCCAAGCAGTCCGCACCAGTGGGACTTGTCGTAGGGCACTGTGAAACCCTAAAAACTAATCCCCTTTGAAGAGGAGAGTTCGGCCCAACAATCAAACCCTAGACACAAACTTAATCACAGTTCGGCAAGCCAAACCCTAGAGCAAACTTGAACACAGTTCGGCCCCTCTTTCTAGATAGGTCCAACCTATCTCGGCTGATTGCAATCTCTAAAAATCAGTAAAGAAACAAACTTACTTACTGATTACCTGCCTTCGGTGTACTGTCTTCTAGGGTTACCTGAACCCTAACCTTCGCTGCCTCTTCCTGATTACCAACTCTTTGCAGGCTGTGGCAAGTCTTCAACTGCTGCAAACCTCTCCTGGTAATCTCCAAGATTCAGCCGCCGAAAAACTTCTTCAAGACTTCCAGCCCTAGCTAGTTCTCATGTGGTCGGCTGGACTAGATACACATGAGAAGCCCTAGATAGGCTCTGATACCATGTAGAAGATCAAGACTGTAATCAGTCTTAAATCCTAAAAGGTTTTAGGTTTGTAAAACAGAAGAGATGAGAGAAAATGAGAGAATAGAAGAGAAGCAAGAGAACACAAGTTGCTGAAAGGAGGGACAGATTCTAACTCATCTCCTGCCGCCACTTCAACTTAATATTTATATGTTATGCTAGTTACAGGAAATGACACATCTGCCCTTGGTGTTTACATCATAACACTTAACAATATGAAACTGAAAAGTAAATAACAACTAGAATAACAGAAAAACATAACAAATAAACTAGGTACATTCTACCCTACGGACAGAGTGGCCCCACACTACGGACAGAGTGGCCCCACAGCTGTGGGGCCCACATCAGTTTCTCTACAATATATTAGGATGACACAATATAACATAAAAGAATATAAAAAGACCATAGTACCCCTATGGCACATATTACATATCTATTAACAGATTTAACACTCCCCCTTAAATTGGGACTTTAGATGTCAATCATGCCAACTTGTCACATAGGTCATTGTGAAGGTGTCTGGAAGTTGCTCTTTAGAGCTCACATATGGAGTGCACACTTCTCCACTTACATGTTTCTCCCTAATAAAATGTTTGTCCACTTCAATGTGTTTTGTTCTGCCATGGAGGACTGAGTTGGCTGTGATATTAATGGCAGCCTTGTTGTCAAAATAGAGTGACATAGGACTATCGACTGTAATTGCCAGTTCACCTAACAAGTTCTTTATCCACATAATCTTAGCAACTCTATGGGACATAGCTCCGTACTCTGCTTTTGCATTAAACCTAGCCACCACACTCTATTTTTTTACTTCTCCATGTGACTAAGTTGCCTCCCACAAAAGTACAATATCCATTGGTAGATTTTCTGTCATCTACTGTCCTTGCCTAGTCAACATATGCATACACTTCAAATTTCAAATGTC
The DNA here is from genome assembly GCF_056320005.1 of Nelumbo lutea. NCBI lineage: Eukaryota > Viridiplantae > Streptophyta > Magnoliopsida > Proteales > Nelumbonaceae > Nelumbo > Nelumbo lutea. The sequence continues at coordinate 60,882,024 of NC_142689.1, forward strand.
CATGCTTTTGGAACAACAAACCAACTCTTGGAAATTTCTTAAGGTACCCAAGAATCCTCTAGAAAGCTTCAAAGTGCATGGTCTTGGGATTATGTATAAACTAACTGAGGACACCCACGACATAAGCAATGTCGTGGGTGGTCATAGATAGATATAGAAGTCTCCTTATGAGCCTCTAGAATTGCTTCACATCTTTATAGGTTCTCCCTGACTGCCACCAAATTTGTGATTTGGATCAATTGGCTTCACTCCTAACCTTCTCTTGTCCTCCAAGAGATCTAGGACATATTTCCTCTTTGAAATGAAGATCCTCTTTTGTGAGCGGGCGACTCCAATTCCAAGGAAATAGCATAAGGGACCCAAATCTTTCATCTTAAACTGAGTAGCCAAGAATTCCTTCAATTTCTGAATTTCAATTATCCAATCACTAGGTACCACTATGTTATCAACATACACAATCAGGGCTACAATTTTTTTTTCACCCCTCTTTACAAATGATGTGTGTTATGACTAACATTGTTTAAACCCCACCTGCTGCATGACCGAACGAAACTTACTAAACCATGCCTACGGTAATTGCTTCAACCCATTATTTAAGGATTTCTTTAACCTGCATACCTTCTGCTCATTACCTTTGGCACAAAAACTAGGAGGCTGAACTATGTACACCTCTTCCAAATCACCATTTGAGAAAGCATTCTTGTTATCCAACTGGTGAAGATCCTAGTAAAAAATAATTGCCAATGAAAGAAGTAATCTAATAGAATTCATCTTAGCTACAAGGACAAAAGTCTCCACGTAGTCCACTCTATACACATGTATAAATTCCTTTGACACCAAATTGTTTTTGTATGTTTACACTATACCATTAGCCTGATGATTTACTGTGAACACCCACTTACATCCCACTAGTTCTTTTACCTTAGGAACAATGTTCCGAAAATCGCAATCGTATCATAAATCGTAAAGGGGTTTGAATCGAATCACATTGTAAATCGTAAGACTTTTTCTTATTTTTTAAAAACCGTTAAAAACTCTAAAATATACCTAAATCTCTCAAAAAATAGAAAAAATGACTTTGCACAAGCTTTTTAACCCATAAACATCTTATAACTATATAGTAATGTCATGCTTATAGTTACACTAGTGACTAGTGTCAATAAAAGGCAATATCTTGGAATATGAATGAATACGAGGTTTACATGACAATGACAATATATCCAAGACTTTAGTTTAGTCAACAAAAAAGATGAGGCAACCCAATATACTATTTAGGTTACCTACACAAAATATACAAAAAAGTGGCCCACTATGCATAAATATATATAACAGTATAGCCCTATAAATGTTCTGTATATGTTCATATGCCAACTAAAAAACTAAGAACTAAGAATCCTTATCCATCAAAATATATCAATCATCATCCTCTCTATCATTATCCCCATCATCATCATCATCATCACTATTATCATCAACAAGTTGAATGTCTTCATCTTCTTCTTTATCTGGTGAAGAAACAAATTTGTCTTCATCTTGAAGCTGGACTGTCCCTTTTCTTCTCCCCTTGTGTAAATCCCTAGGACCTAAGGTAGAGGCCTAGAGCAAATTATGATTATTTGAATAAAATAATAAAGTTATAAATTATAAATTATAATAATAGAAAATTAAAACCTACCATGTTTCTTTCACTTATCTACAACTCCTTCAACTTTAGTAAAACACTCTCCCATATCCATCCATGTTGTATCATCAGAAAGGGCAGGATCTTCCTTCTCAGTTATCCATTCATCATCTGACTCCATGTCTAATAGACAAATTGGACCAAGCCCTTGCTCAGCTTTTTACTTCTCATGGCGGATCCCAAGTTGGCGGTTGTATTTAACAAACACCAAAGCATTCAATCTCTTTTGTTCTAAATGATTCTGTTATGGACGCATTCGTGGGGAAGAAGTACCGCCGCCGGCAGCAGCAGTAACGTGGGACCCTCATCAAATTATCTAGCTAGCCACAGTTCATCTTACCTTATCCTTATCTTATCTGCTTTCTTACTCTTATCTTATCTGTTCCAATAAGGATTAGTATAGAGTCTGATTTATCTTAGGGAGTTTTTATCCTTCTTGAGTAGGGAGTCTTATCTAGGAGTCTTATCTATCTTATCTATAAGCAGTTTATTTAGTCTTATCTAGCAGTCTTATCTATCTTATCTGTAAGCAGTTTAGTTATCAAGGAGTCTTCCTACAAGGAGGACTCTTACCTCTTGTAATCTCCTATTTAAGGAGCTGAAATTATTGAATAAAGATATCAAATTTCCAGTCAAGAAAGAGAGTAAAAGGAGAGTTCGGTGATCTCTTGGACAAATCACCCTCTAGGACACCAAGATAGGTTCAGCTAGGAAGGGGAGGAACAAGGGAAAACAGGAGCTTTTCCCCGTGGACCGACCCGTGACGAGATTCTACGCCCGGGCCCATAACAGATTCATTCTTTTTGAATTTATCTAGAAATATTAAAAATCAAGATTCAAGAATTATATATATTCATATATAATATACCCTTATCATAAATTTTAATCTCCTAAACTAAATAATTAAAGGAATAGAAGGTTTACTTACTCAAATGTGCTCCAATTCCTTTCACAACCTGTAGAACTGCACGTTAAGCTCAAAATACGGATTGAAGATTTCTTCAATTCTGGTGTGCCATCTCCATAGTTATCCCACCATATGGTTGCTTTGCCAAGCATTAATATATAAGTGACTAAGCATAACACAATCAAAAGAAAAAATAATAGACTTAGTTGTCTAATAACAAACCTGGTTCCTTTGTCTTTCAAGTAAGCTTTGCTGTTTCTTTACCAAATAAAGCTTCAACTGCCTTGAACTTGTCAATTTGATCCTCAATTATAATTCACTCTTGTGTATTGGGAATCATTTTCTCCAAACAATCATAAAGGCTCTGCTTAATTTCTAAATCCGCATTAAAATTTTCATCATATTGAAAAGTTGGATTTAGAAAATAAGTTGCTGCATGTAATGGCCCATGGAGTTGTAAATCCCAACATCTATCAATAATGTCCCATAGTGGCTTGTATCTTTTCTTCACATTTCTCAAGTTCCTGGCAATCCTTTTGTTTTGCTCAATCCATTGCTTCATAAATATATCCCATGGCAGGCCTTTCATCTGAATCAACAAGTCGAAGAACTTTCACCAAGGGAAGAGTACTTTTTAGGCAATATCAAGGTTTGAAATGTCGATGTCGGTGGAAATGTTGGTCATCCAAATATAAGAAACATGTCAGAAATGTTGGAAATATCGTACAGAAATGTTGTAAAAATTATAGACATGGTGGAAACATTGATAAATGTGCAAAATATAGAATGTTATTTAATGAAATGATAAAAGAAGCATAGGAACACCTTTTCAAATTGTTACCTTATTCCAAATCATTAAACAAAGCTAAGAAACTAAAGTTATAGATAAAAGAATATATTCTAAAGTTTCCCTATAAACCTTAAGATTCGGATTTTCATGATAGAATGAGTTAAAGCAAGAAAATGTAAATGGTTGTAATAGATTAACCAAATAATCTATTACACAAACAAAAACTAATATTTAACTTTATATTTGAAATGAATATTGAGTTAGCTCAAAGTGGTAATCATATAAATTAGATGGACAATAACTTGCTACTCACCTACCTACAATATTGTTACCAAATTATGTTATAATACTATCTCTTGTACTCCACATAGTATTGGTAGTGTTCAATGGGGAATATGTCAATTCCAGTAAATTTCATGTTGTTACCCATGGAAATGGAAATGGAAGTATGTTGTGGAAACTATCTCTTGCACTCCACATAGTGTTGGTAATGTTCATTGGGGAAATGTTGGTTCCAGTAAAATTTTGTGTCACTACCCATGGAATTGGAAATATGTCATGGAAATATTAGGGAAATTAGGGACATTTTAAACCATGATTTGGATGTCCGACATTTCCCCCGCAATATTTAACTAATGCCCAAAAGTTAACATTAATCAACACAATGTCATGTGCTTTAATTCCTTCTTCTTTCCTTGCAAATGGACTTCTTTCCCATTCTTTTGATTTAAACATCTTCCTTAATGCATCCTTCTGTTGATGAGCACTTTTTAATGTAAGAAAACAAGTTGCAAAGCGGGTTACAGCTGGTCTTGTCAATTCCTTGTTTCCACTATAATGGCGCATCAAATTGAGAACCCAACAATGCTTGTATATGAATCTAGTTAAGAATCTTGATTTCTTAACTGTTTATTCTATGGGCTGTACATGGTGCCCAAAATAGTTTTGGTTGTTTCTGAATCAACAACTCTGTAGCCGTTACATAGTTTGATGTGCCATCTGTCATCACTTGAACAATACCTTCCTCTCCAATTTCTTCAATCACTGAATCAAACAACTTGAACAAGTTTTCTCCACTTTTTGTGATTTCTGAAGTGTCCACAGATTTCAAAAATACTGTTTCACTTGGGCTGTTCACTAGAAAATTTATAATGGACCTTCTACAACCATCAGTCCATCCATCTGGCATGAGCGTGCAGCTAGTCTTCCTCCAGTCCTTATTACTCTTTAATCATTTGTTTAACGATTTTTTATTTATCTTTTGATCAATAACACTTTCATTAAATCATCAATAGAAGATTTACAAGAGGAAGACAAACACACTTATCTTCCAAGAGCAACAAAGAACCTCAAGAAAAGGAAAAAAAGAAAAAAAAAAACACTAAAGCTACAGCTTAGCCCAAAACAGTGAATCCCTTTCTGCCCCTTGTTTAGCTAAACCATCAGCTAGGGAATTAGCCGATCTTTTAACCCAACATGTCTTAACTTCCATCTCCCGCACCAGCCACTTGAATTTCCTCCACTCATTGTTGTACTTCCATAAGCCATTGTGATATTTAATCAGCCACCCTATCACCACCTCTGAATCCCCTTCAATTATGAGTTTCGTGATGTTCAACTCCTTACCTTTCCAGACTCCTTCCATAACTGCAAAGATCTCAGCTCTAAGGGAGTCACCCACTCCAATTGGGCCTGAGAACATGGCAGAAATGACCCCATTGTCATCCCTAAAAATACCCCCAATCCTCGATTGTCCCGGATTTCCCCTACTACACCCATCATTTATTCAACGATTCCTACCTCCTCTTTTTTACAAAAAAGTATTTCTTATTTCATGATAACTTGGTAGCTTAAGTCCCGGTCCAAATGTACTTAAATCATTGACCATTTTAGCAAAAAAGGGACATTTCACAAGATTAAAAGACAAAGCATTTGTATAAAAAAATTGAGCAATGGATTGACAAACTTTATCTCTATCACCTTTCTTAGACACTTGATTCAAAGTTGCTTTTTGATGACTTTTTCCTCCTTTTTGTACATAAGTATCAAGTGTGCATGATGCCTTTCTCTTTCCTTTGGGATCTACTTCCAGGTGATCATCAAAATAGAAGTCCCTCAAATTGGCCCCAACATTGGATTCATACATTTCCATCTCCATTTGTTTCTTTGTCCCTTCTTTATTTTCCAATAATGCCTTGAACTTTTCATATACTTTCTCTGGGTTTTTTTTTGCATGCTTGAATATTCTTGTTTGTGTGTGCAAGGTGGTCTTTTGTCCTAAAGACACCTCCCCAAAATTCCCCACCACAATAATTGCATCTCACATGCAAATTGTTGTTTTCATCAACTTTGACACAATGCTCCCATGTAACATCTTGAGCCTTCACCATATTTCCTACTAAAAAAATAGAATAAGTTGAGAACTTTGTCAATTTGTCGCTAATCACTACAAGTCTACATTTCAAGTTTTCTACAAGGCTGTTTTAATATCTTTCGAGTTTTGAATAATGACTAATGAAATGAGTATTTACTTATCCTTACCTACAATTTTTTTAAAAGGAACCATAATGTTCTCTAGAGTCTAGAAGCATAGAGTCTTGTCTCTATTGTTTTAAATTTTAACTTTCAACTTTCAAGTGTTCAACAATGTAACAAACCACACACATCAAGTCATCGATTAATAATATCCATACAATTTATACAATAGTAAGACACTACAATGAAAGTTATACAACTAAAAAAATTAATTTCTCATGTGAAATGAATGAATATATATCTGTTTTAACATTAACAAAAAGAAAAAAAAGGAATACATATCTATTTTTGCATAATACAGTTGTATTTTGTGTAAAAAAGAATGAAAAATGGGGATGAACCCCTGTTTTGTGATTAGAAAAAGGGTGAGGGGAATATATCAGGGCTAAAGCCCTATTTTCATGCAAGAAAACAAGTAAAAATATTGGGGAAAAGCCCCTGTTTGTAAATGGAAAAAGGGTGAAAAGTAAAAGGGCAGAGCCCTTGTTTTTATGCAAAAATATCAAGACAAAACATTATGAAACAAGGGGGAAATGTAATAGGGCGGAGCCCTTGTTTTTGTTCAAAAAGAAAGGACGACACTAAGTACCCATAGTTTTCATGAAAAAATGAATGAAAGACATGGGGCGGAGCCCCTGTTTTCATGACAAAAAACTGATTGAAATAAATGGGGTGGAGCCCCTGTTTTCATGCCAAAAAACGGACTGTAATAAAGGAGAAGAAACAAGAAACAAGACGAAAGAAGGAGGAAAAGGAGGAGGAAGAAGAAGAACAGTAAAAAAACAGAAACCATTATAGATAATAGAAAAACAGTGGAAATAAAAAAAAAAAAATCTCTTACCTTTCAACTCGGACTAGTAGAGAAGGAAGGTTGGAGCTTCATTGAAACAATGGAGGAGGGTTTCTTCTCTCCTAGTCTCCCGCCCAAGTCTTTTCCTTGAATGGTAAGTCTTCTTTGATTGACCAAAGTGGGTATTCTATGTTTTATAATTAAAATGAAGATTTTGCCCCTCTTTATAAAGTGAAACTTTAGAAAGGAAGAGGGTTAAATGGTCATTTAATCTCAAATGAAGCTTTCAAACTATAATTGTTTGAGTCATCCAGGAATCGCGATTTACGATTTAAACTACCAATTTGATTACAAATCGTACATTTATTCAAAAAACGATTTACACATACGATTTGTATCATTTTAACCTCGATTCGATTTGAATCGTACAATTCAAATCTTGAATCACACGATTTTGAAAACATTGTTCTTGATAACTTCTACTTGGAGATCCTCATAGGATGGGTTCCTTATCATTCTTGGATTGTTCTTGGGTATAGTATGTAGCTCCGGATATAGGAAATGCTGCTGGGTGGTGTATTGCTTCTGTTGTTCTGTTGTTGCTTCAAGAATGCTTTCATCTTCATCTCTTCGATGTGTACCTGATCCCAGGGGTTTCTTGACTTCAAATTCATATGGAGGGACTCTAGGGATGTAGGAGGATGATTCTCAGTGTATGGAAGTGTGGGGGAGGTGGTGGAGGTCCACAAGTGTAAGACATTATGCTATGTATGCTGTAATAGCACTATGACTGATTTGGAGAAGTCCTAAGGCTTAAAGGGCATATGGGAAGAGTGAGGGGATTTCCTCTAAGGCTTTAGAGGTCAGTGAGGGAGAGGAAAGGCTGTTTTGGACATGGTGGGGGGGTATTATTCTAGGCTAATAGGTGTAGAGTTCTCTCCCTAGGCTAGAATGTCTATTTTGTGTGAGAAAACATGGGTATTTATAAAGTTTTGGGGAGGATTCTAAAAGAGAATGGATGGCTGAGATTTGAGTTTGGGGAGATCAATGGTTAAGGTTTAAAATGTTTATGGAAGGAGATTAAATGTAAGAAAGGCTGGCATGACAGCCTTGTGATAGATCTTCTCAATCAATCAAGACAATAAATGGAATGTTTTATAAATTTGCCTAAATTGAATATTCTAAGTTTAGGTGACTGGCTTGATTGATTGGAGACTCCTTAGTTGGTTAAATTTAAATTTAAAGATGGTTCTTAGAGGCTAGGAGAAAGATTTGGTTTTGTGGTTCCCTAGGTTCGAAGTTGTAGTGAAGAAGATTCCAAACGGGGGGTTCAGATAAAGTCTAGCTTCGGGTCTCAAGATGGAGGGGTTAACGGTATCGGAATTGGACAATCTTGATATTGTTGAACTTGGAATTTCGAGCTCTATGCATCTACAGGATTGGATTATTTTTTATTTCATGTGAGATATGGATCAAGATCAAAATGGTCCTGATTGGATGATCATAATCGGTTCTGGCTTCGGGTCTTGAGATGAAGGGGTAAACGTTATGGATTTGGGTGATCTTGGTGTCGTCAAATTTGGAATTTTGGGCTCTATGAACCTATGGTGTTGGGTTTTTGACTTAATACGAGATAAGGTTTAGGATCAAAATGACCTTGAGCAAATGATCGGAATCGTTCCAGCTTTGGGTCTTGAGATGAATAGGTAAGTTGTGTTGGATTTGGGTGATCTTGGTGTCGTTGGATTTGGAGTTTTAGGCTCTGCATACTTATGGTGTTGGATTTCTAACTTGATGTGATGTAAGGTTCAGTATTGAAATGACCCCGATCGGATGATCGAAATCAGTTATTTCTTCGAGTCATAAGATGAAGGGGTAAATGGTGTCGGATTTGGGTGATTTTGGTGTCATTGGATTTGGAATTTTGGATTCTACGTACCTATGGTATCGGATTCTAGAGGTCTAAACTTTTGTAAAAATTTCAAAAATGCCCCCAGGTCGGCTGAGAGATTAGCTAAAGCATGGTTGAAGTTTGAAGTGTTGCAGAGAGATTGAAGGCGCAAAAATGGGGCATTTAACTCAAGAAAAACAAAATTGCGATAAACACGAATGCGATGAGCAGAAGAATCATAGCAAAGAAATCTTAGACTAATCCCATAAAGCCACACATAACAGATTGTGCAAATAACTTGAAACGTACATGGGATGGGGAATGAGCAAAGCAAAAACACCTAAAAACATGAAGACTAGGTAAGTCAGGAGGACAACCAAATAGTTTTTAGAAGGGAGCATAGTTTAAAGGCGCCAAGGCAAGGCTAGGCGGTCATGGGGCACCTAGGCCTCGCTTAGGCAATGAAATCAGAAAATAGGAAGCCTACATGTTTCCACCCCTCATGTGCTAGTTACTTGGTTTTATACATTAACCTACAAACCTCTAAACAGAAATTTCTGCTTATGATTCTTGCAGTCATGCTTAAAGCATGCAACATAGAATATTAGAAATAGAAATTCGGACTTAAAAGAAGAACTGAAGAGGGCATAGCCCCTGTGTGTGACCAAGAAAAGAAAAAGAACTTAAGGAGAAAACAGGGAGGTGGAAGCCCTGTTTTAGACTAAAAAACAAAAGAAAATGAACAAGGGGCTCCACTGCTGTTTTAGACCAAGAAACTGGGGAAACACATGAAAGAAGAAAATGAAAAGAACAGGGGTAGAGCCCCTGTTTCAGACCACCGATGAAGAGGGAAAAAATGATGAAAAGACTCGGAGAAATGAAGAAGAAAAGGGGGTGGAACCCCTGTTCTAGATCACCTTCAAGGAGGAAAAAAGTGTAGGTAAATGAATAAGATCAAAAGGGTGAAAAGATTGCAGGAAAATGAAGAAGAAAAGAAGGGTATGGAGCCCCTGTTTTATTCCAAAAAATACATGCAAAAACATAGGGAAAAGACAAAAAAAAAGGAGGAAAAAAACAACAAAAAGGAAGAAAAAAGGCTGAAAACGAAGAGGGTAAGAAGAAGAATAAGTGGTCCAAGGTGGGCTGAAAACTAGGAAGAAGAAGAAGATTATGATGATGATGATGATTCATTTGACATACCTGGCATATTCGAAATGGTTTAGATTTACTTTTTGGTTATGCAGCATTGCAGCAACGGGTTGGAGTTGCACTGTGTGTGAAACAAACCTGACCGGACAGCTCTCCCTCTTCTACTCAGTTCTGAAAATAAAACCCTAAAAAGACAAAAGGTTTGCTAGTATTCTTCTAATAAAAAGAGTGATAATGTGTGATAGGTCCTATTATAATAACAAAAACAAACCAATAAAAATTATTTGCAGAGAAAAAAGTAAAAAACAATATAAAAATATTAAATGATCAATGCATTAAGGGCTGTATTAATGTGTCTTGCAGTTGCATCTAGGTGCCTGCCTAGTTGCCTAGGCATGCACCTAACTGACTGGGTGTGCGCCTTATTCAAATTTACATGGCATTTGGGCGAGGCGAAGTTTGAAAACCGCCTAGTCACCTAGGTGTCACCTTGATAACCATGGAAGGGAGATATATTAGTAAGAGCAGAAGAGGGAACACAATTAATAAAGAAAACAATGGTACTAGTATCCTCTACCCAAGGAGCATGATATTCTTGTAGTAGGGTTCTCACAACACTAAGCACATGCTCGTTCTTATGCTTGGCCACTCCATTCTACTGAGGTGTATCTGGACAACTTCGTTGAACTTGTATCCCATGGCTCCTCAGATAGGACAAAAAGTCTCCGTCAGTGTATTCTTGCCCTGAATCTGAGTGGAGAATATGTACATGAGACTGAAATTAAACTCGTACCTTAGCATGAAATAGCCAAAATGTAGGATAGACTTCTGATTTATGTCGAAGAAAGTATGTGCACCTAGTGCAGTCATTAATGAACAAAACAAAATACTTGTATCCAAGCCAGGAAACAATAGATAAGGTCCAAATATCACTATGTAGAATTTCAAATGGTGAGGTAGCATGCTCAGATGTTTGAGGAAAGGGTAGAGTGTGACTCTTACTTAAACAACAAGAAACACATGATGTCTCAAATGTATGTAAAGAAGGAATTTTATTTTTAATGGAACCAGAGTTAAACAAAAATTTTAAGTTTTCAAAATGTGAATACCCCAACTGTTTATGCCATAAATCCCAAACATTATTCCTTTGACCAACAAAAGAACTAGAAGAGGATGAACTGAAATAAGCTGAAGATGTTGATGCTTGAGCGTTCTCGAACTCCAATGCAAATAGATGGCCTGGTCCACGCACCTTCCCTTTCACCTTTCCAATGTACTGGTCCTGAATCGGACAACCATCATGAGAGAACGGAAGTATATGACCTTCATTAACAAGTTGGCCAACACAAATCAGATTAGTAGTAAGGTTGGGAATAAAAATGGTTTTGGTAAGAGGAAAGGAGGTAGTAGATGAAAGCTTAAGAGATAAGTCATTACTACCAATGATATTCAATTTTTCACCATTGGCAGTAATGATATGTCTTGGTGGGTTTCAGAAATGTTATCTGGGGGTTCAAGGTAAGCTCTTATCATATGATTAGTTGCTTTGGAATCAATGATCCAAACATGAGATTGAGAGGAACAATAACCAGAAAACTCACTAGATAAGCCAATAGCAAAAAAGGCAGAGGAAATAGTAGAGGATACCGGTTGTTGAATTTTCTTTTCATCCATAGATGTAGAAGGTTCACCCTTAATAGAGGAATCACCCTTGGTAGAAGAGATATCAGTGGTTTGTCCCTTAGTCACTTGATATGCACGTGGCTGGTTCTTCTTCTAAATACCCTTAGATGTCTTAATCGGACAGTCTGGAATGATGTGACCATGCTGCTTACAATAAGTGCAAACATTCCTTTTCTTGCAGTGAGAAGTAATGTATCCAAACTCCTTACACTCATAACACTCGAGTTTTGGAGAATTCCTTAGAACCTGACTTCTTACTTCCTTTAAAAGTAGTGTCAGCCCCAGAATCAATTGATTTCCCATCAATACTTGTAGCAGTCAGGAGTCTAGTCTCCTCCCTCAAAAGTTCACCCATTACTAAATCCAAATCCAGAAGAGCTCCTCTACTCAAAATGTTAGACCTGATTATCTCATACCCAGGTCCAAGTCTCATAAGAAGTTGATTCACCTTCCTCTTCTCAAAATGCTGCTGGAGATACTTAACACAATCTATAGAGTCCGAAGGATCCATATGAACAAGCTCATATTCTGCCCACAGGTCGAGAGACCTGGCATAATATTCTTGATTCTTCCTATCTCCCTGGTAATAAGCAAAAGCCTCAGACTCAATCTGATACTGTCTTGACATGTTGGGTTGATGGTATACTTTCTTTATGTATGAATACATCCCATAGGCAGTTCAAATTCTTCTCATGGGTACTGCAATATGAGATACTATTGAACCGAGTGTCCAGGAAAACATTTTCCCATTATCCAGCTTCCATTGTGAATAAACCTTGGTATCAGTTTCATCCGGTTTAGTAACCTTTCCATTCAAATATCCTTCCAGATACTTTTCTTTAATAAAGAAGTCCAAACAGAACTTCCACATACTGTAGTTAGTTCCATTAAACTTCATGGAAATGATATCAGCCTTCTCAACCATTCCGGATAATAACCACAGTCCAAAACAAGTTAACAATGCTGAAATCGATAGTAAAAGGAAGAGGAACTGATGATTAACCAGCCAACTTCAATCAGAAACAGTCCAAATACAATACTGAAGCAACACTTCACTAAATAGAATGAGATTTTTTTTTTTTTTTTGATGAATACTAAATAGAATGAGATTACTCAGCAGAAATCTCACTACAGTAGGTTTAGATTGATGCCAGTCCAAAATGTTTAGGACTGTCGATCACAAGGTGGGACCAAAACCCCTCTAAAATTGAACCAACTTCAAATCAGATCAAACAAACAGTGAAAGGAGGCCAGGGCGGCACCAACTTTAGAATCTTAGGCTGACTGGATCAGCCGATTTGAAGAAATCAAGAAAATACTAACCTGCTGGGCATCTTTTCTAGAGAAAAAGCCTATCACTTTCGGCTGATTAAAATGCCCTCTGTAGAGAACACTGATGTGGGCCCCACAGCTTCGGTCCCACTGTATCTGTAGGGTAGAAAGTGTTCTAGTCTTCCTAGGGTTAGCTATTGGTCATTTAGTTGTTTCAGTTGTTATTTATTTCAGTCTTTTTTTGCTCTATTTGTTATGTAAAGACTAAGGGCAGATCTGTCCTTTCCATGTAATGAGCATAACCTATAAATATTAATTAAAGTGGCGGCGGCAGAATATGAAGCTTCTGCTCCTCCTTTTCAACTCTTGTGTTTTACTGCTTCTCCTCCCTCTTCCTCCTCTTTTCTCTTTACCTTTCTTCTTATTTTCGAACCTGAAATCCATTAGGGTTCAAGACTGATAACAGTCCTGAACTTCTACTTGGTATCAGAGCTAGGGTTTTTCATGTGAGTCTAGTCCAGCCGACCACATGTGAACCATCTAAGACTGGAAGCTGAGAAAGTAGAGTTCGTTGACTGGTTCTTGGAGATCTCCAGAGGATTAGCAGCTGTTTGAAGAATTGCCATAGTTGCAGCGAGTTGGTGATCAGGAAGAATCAGAGAAGGCTAGGGTTTGGGTAACCTTGGAAGGCAGCGAAGAACATCCTATTGTAAGTTTTTTATTTTCTGAGAGAAGTACTATCAGAGAAGATAGGTTGGACCTATCTAGCAAGGGCGGCCAAACCACTCTAGGGTTTTATCCTTCTATTCTCTAGGGTTTTGTCTTAATCCTGCGGCAAACCCTAGTACTGGACTGAACCTTGTGATCTAATACTGCAGCAACTTAATAGTTCTCTCCTCAACATTGATCAATTTTAGGGTTTCATATTAACCCTACTACAAGCCTTATCCGTATGGTACTGTCTGGAGTGTACGGCTGAGAATTTGCTTTTAGGACTGATTAAAACCCCAATTCGGCTTCAGCATATCAGATTGTTCTTCAAACTGTTTTTCAGTTTTCTTTTGGGGTTTTGAACTCTTCTAAGGGGGTGAAAACAGTTCGGACTGTTGCTGTTGTGTGTGGTTACTGATTTCAGATCAGTTTTATACCTGTTTCATGTACATCTACTGTGAGTACAGATTAGTTCTATACTGATTTTGTGATTGTGGTTGATAGTCCAAGTGCTGTTTTTGACTGTAGTAACCCTAATTTTGAGACTTCTGGTTCTTGACCGAAATGGAGTTTAAGAATCAGGCAGAAGGCAGTATTGGGAATAGCAGTTATGTGTTATGTGGGCATTGTAAGAAACCCAAACACACGAAAAAACATGTTGGAAGCTACATCCTTATTTGGTCCCGACAAAGTTAAGAAGCAAGAAGGGTAACGTTCATGTGGCAGTGCATACTAATTCAGCATCCTCGTCTGGCACAAGAGGCACATTCTTAGAGACCTTAGCCGCAGTTCGGGCTGCTCTTATACAGTTGGAAGGGGAAGTTGGGAACTCAGCTCAGCCACCGCAGTCACCATTAGCCCCCGCCACATTTGCTTCCGCACATTCAAGTACTCGAGCCTCAGCCTGCCATGCCTCAGCTCCAGGTACCACTGAACCCTGTTGGGTGATAGATTCAGGTGCATCTGACCATATGACTAGCTTGCCTTCATTGTTTACCACTTATCATTTATCTTCTGGTAGGGATAAAGTATATATTGCTGATGGCTCTCTTGTCCCCATTTCTGGCAAGGATGACATCAAGCTATCGGATACCATCTCCTTGTCTTCTGTCTTACATGTCCCTAAGCTTGATACTAACCTTCTTTCACTCAGTAGTATTACCAAACACATGAACCGCTCAATAACCTTCTTCCCTGACCGGTGTGTTTTTCAGGACCTGAAGACGAAGAAGGTGATTGGGACTGGCCGTGAGACGAATGGGATTTATCTGCTCGGGGAGAGTTCTCATCGGAAAGAGTCAGGGGATAAGAAGTCACTTGTTTCCCAGAGTGTGAGTTCGGTTATGCTTTGGCATAACCGATTGGGTCATTTGTCTTTTCGGTCCTTAAGGAGTCTGTTTCCTAATTTGTTTGAGTCTGTTGAGTTGTCCCAGTTGCAATGTGAAAACTGTGAGTTTGCTAAACATTGTAGACACTCTTATTCGTTGAGCAATAAAAGGAGCAATTGTCCTTTTGTTCTTATGCATACGGATGTCTGGGGGCCATATCACATTCCTTCCATGGGTGGGTACAGATATTTTCTGTTATTTGTTGATGACCATACCCGGTTTTCTTGGGTTTATCTTATGCGCTCACGAGATGAGGTTCCCACCCTAACCCAAAACTTTCACCAAATGATCCTAACCCAGTTTGATGCTAAGATCAAAGTTCTTAGATCTGATAATGCAAAGGAATACTTTGCTAAGCCATTGGCATCTTACCTTCTTACTCATGGGGTTATTCACCAGAGCACTTGTCCTCATACACCTCAGTAGAATGGGGTTGCAGAAAGGAAGAATAGGCACATCTTGGAGGTGGCTAGAAGCATTATGTTTACCTCCAATGTCCCTATTCGCTTATGGGGTGATGCTATCCTCACGACGATATATCTTATTAATCGGGTTCCTTCCCGGGTTCTTGATATGTCATCTCCTTTTTCCCATCTATACCCAGATCAGGAGTTGTTCACTGTTTCCCTCAAAACATTTGGTTGTACCTATTTTGTTCAACTTCTCGGTCCCCATCACTCCAAGTTCGAACCCAAGGCCTCCAAATGCATCTTTCTTGGTTATGCACAAACTCAAAAGGGTTATTGCTGCTATGATCCTGTCTTAGGGAAGAAGTTTGTATCCATGGATGTCACTTTCTTTGAGGAGACACCCTACTATTCTCGGGTCTCTCCTCAGGGGGAGAGTAGTGAGCGTGGAGATTTGGGTCCTTTTCTTCAGGGGGAGTGCAGTAAGGGCAGGGTTAATACTTTTGGGGTTGTTCCCTTACCTATTCCTGTGGGTGATGAGGGCTGCAGTAGCGAGGGTGGTCAGGGGGATCGGGAGTTGAGAGTCTATCACAGGCGATGCAGGCAAGTTGATCCCAGTCATCAGCAATCCCGGCCAGCTCCAACCTCTTCTGCAGCTCCAAGTCCAGATATTACAGTCCCAGGGCCCATAGAGACTCCTTCCATTGTTGCTACCTCACCCCTTACAGATGACCTTGACCTTCCCATTGCCATCCGTAAAGGAAAACGGCATTGCACTACATCTACAGCCCATTGCATCTCCCAGTTTTTGTCCTATGATCGCCTATCTCCCTCCTACAGGTCCTATCTCACTTCCGTTGCTAATGTCCCTATTCCAAGAACAGTGCAAGAAGCCCTATCAGTCCCAGAGTGGAGAGGTGCAATGTAAGTTGAAATGGATGCCCTGTTGAAAAATAATACCTGGGAGCTAGTTGACTTGCCCAAAGGAAAGAAACCAGTTGGATGCAGATGGGTATTTACTATGAAGCACAATGCGGATGGTTCCATTGAGAGGTACAAAGCTCGGCTAGTTGCAAAAGGGTTCACTCAGACTTATGGTATAGATTACTTGGAGACATTTGCCCCAGTAGCCAAGATGACCACCATTCGGGTTCTATTATCTCTTGCAGCAAGCCACACTTGGCCTTTGTACCAAGTGGATTTTAAAAATGCCTTCCTGAATGGGGACTTGCAGGAAGAGGTTTACATGTAGTTGCCTCCTGGATTCTATGATACAGAGGCAGGTAAGAAAGTCAGCCAGCTCAATAAGGCATTGTATGGTTTGAAGCAGTCACCTAGAGCTTGGTTCGACAGATTTAGACTAGCCCTTGGGAAGTTTGGTTATGTACAGCCCCACTCAAATCATACACTGTTCATCAAGAGGGTGGAGTCCTCACTAACACTACTTGCAATATATGTTGATGATATTGTGGTGACAGGAAATGACAACCATGAGATTGAGTCCCTCAAACAGCTTCTTCATCAAGAGTTTGAGGTGAAAGATCTGGGTGCATTACGGTACTTTTTGGGTATTGAGGTTGCTAGATCTAAACAGGGGATCTTTGTCTCTTAGAGGAAATATGTTCTAGATCTATTGGCTGAAACTGGAAAGCTGGGTGTCAAACCTGCAGATACACCCATTTAACAGAACCACAGGATTAGTGCAAAGAGTGGGGAGCTGCTTGAAGACAAAGTTATGTTCCAGCGGTTAGTGGGAAAGCTCCTATATCTATGCCTCACTCGGCCAGATATCAGTTATGCGGTTAGTGTTGTCAGTCAATACTTGCATTCTCCTAGAACCACGCACCTCCTAGCAGTAGAAAGAATACTAGCATACTTGAAGAGAAGCTCAGGTAGAGGTATACTGTTCAAGAACAATGACCACATGAAGGTGGAAGTCTATACGGATGCCAATTGGGCTGGGAGTGTTGATGACAGAAGGTCTACCTCCAGATATTGTGCTCTTGTGGGAGGTAACCTGGTCTCTTGGAGGAGTAAGAAACAGAGTGTTGTCTCTCGATCTAGTGCTGAAGCTGAGTACAGGTCAATGGCTAACGGAGTGGCTGAAATTCTTTGGCTGAGATCACTACTTGAGGAGTTGGGTATTGAGTATGAGAAGCCCCTGATGCTGTATTGTGATAATCAAGTGGCTATTAATATAGCACACAACCCGGTGCAGCATGACAAAACTAAACATATTGAAGTTGATCGATACTTTGTGCGAGAGAGGGTCTCATCCCAAGAAGTGTGTCTCCCATACATCACCTCCAACATGCAGCTGGCAGATATCCTCACCAAAGCTGTACCACGGAAGAAGCTAGAGGCAGATCTATCCAAGTTGGGAATGATAAACATTTATTCCCAACTTGAGGGGGAGTGTAGAGAACACTGATGTGGGCCCCACAGCTTCGGTCCCACTGTGTCCGTAGGGTAGAAAATGTTCTAGTCTTCCTAGGGTTAGCTATTGGTCGTTTAGTTGTTTCAGTTATTTATTTCAGTCTTTTTTTGCTCTATTTGTTATGTAAAGACTAAGGGCAGATCTATCCTTTCCATGTAATGAGCATAACCTATAAATGTTAATTAAAGTGGCGGCGGCAGAATATGAAGCTTCTGCTCCTCCTTTTCAACTCTTGTGTTATACTGCTTCTCCTCCCTCTTCCTCATCTTTTCTCTTTACCTTTCTTTTTATTTTCGAACCTGAAATCCATTAGGGTTCAAAACTGATAACAGTCCTGAACTTCTACTCCCTCAAACAGCCTTGAAACAGTGCTTAATGGTAGTAAAAAACTTCTCAAAGAATCCTTTAACATCCAAAGCAACAAACTGAATCATAGCTGGTAGATACAACCTGCTCTATTAGTTTGAAAGAGAGAAGACCAAGAGTTTCAAGGGTGTCAAAATGTGATAATCGGCCCCCACCCCCAAAGGTGTATATATACATATTAAAATGTACAATTACAAAGAGGCCCTTAAAGGGCTGAAAGAGAAAAATAAAGGAATAGAAAGAATAAGACTATAGTACAACAGGGCTATATCACTACTGCACATCAAGTGTCTCCACAGTTGGAAGGCTAGGGTTTTGTAGGCTTTGGCATTGCCATCCTCATCACATTTCCAATTCATATTCTGATAATGATCTAACTCCTAGATTGAAGTCAGATCTGAGTAGTACATTGAGAGACTTCTCTCCCCTTGTTTACATGTCGTGGATGCAGCTTGCAACTGATAGATTTTTGCTTAGTGCCTTTGTTCTGAATAGGTGGATTTTGCTTGTCCCTAGATTTCAACAGCTGTATCATCCCACATAAAGTTTTTTCTCACCTGTGGTAGCATAGATACAAGCAGCCACAACATCACCATATTATTTTCTTGGTCCCACTTGTCATGTTCAGCACTCCCAAACTTTGGTTCTTTAACTTTTCCGTTAATGTACCCTATCTTTCCCCTTGCAGTGATATAGAGTCTAATTCCCTTCGACCACTCTAGATAGTTAAGGCCATCTAGAGGAATAACAGCCATGGGAAAGCTCATGTCCACACTCCCACTAAGTTCACCTTGACTAAAAGACACACCTGAGGTTTCTGTAGTTTCACAAGACATGGTGCCAACTAGAATTCACTGTTCATCCACAAAAAACATGGTTCTCAACCACAAACAAAACAAAAGGAAAAAAACACCAATAACACCAATTTTGGTACAGGACAGCACTACTGGGAGCCAAAAACACTGTACTGCAGAGTTTTCAATCCTGGACAGGCCCTATGATTACAGTGATTCACTTAAAAGGGCCACACAATCACCGCAGCCACCAAAATAACTACCTACCAACTGCTGTTACAGCAACAACCAATCATCCCAGATCTACGGATCCCACATACCTGGATGCAAGAGGATTACATGACCCATACAGTTGTTAAAAAACACCCAAAAAACTTCACAGCATTCAGCCATCACAAAAAAATAAGCTTTATCTTGGCACACAACTAGGAAATAAAGGGGGAAGATGAGAGAAACTTCTCTCAGGCCAATCTGATATAAATCCTGCTGAAATCAAACTGGAAATCCATAAGTAATAAAAAACCAGATCGATCTGTCTTCAGGCCCACAAAGACTGCTCTTTTACAATCTTTTCTTGATAAAACTAGGAGAAAAGGAGGAATAAAGGAGAAGAGAGAAGAGAAGGGAGAGGAGAAGGGAGGAAGACAGAAAGATTAACAAATAGAATATAAAAAATGACTGTAGTGCCCTTGTGACACATATTACATAGCTATTAGCAGATTTAACAAATAGAATGGTAGATAAAGATCCTCATGGTGCAGTGTTGACACTTTCTTGGTGAAGTCCATTGTTTGATGATTGCTTCCTCTCCTGGAAACCACACGGTTTCCCCATATGCATAATAGACAATTCTTATGTGGGTAACATGATCTGTTTGCTTGAAGCCACTAACTGTAGTTTACTAGACATTTCACCTAAATATTTACATTTGCCTTGTTATATAAGGCTATTATACTTGGTAAGGGATATGTCAATTGATGCTTTGTTTTCCTTACAGCTCCAGAAACTTGTAGCTGAAAATGTCCTTGCATTCAATGAGAGTTTTTGGATAAGGCTTGCAGCAAGAACTGAAACATGCAAATCTGAGGATGATAAAGCATGGTCTTTGACTTGTTTGATTTTGAATCACTATTTTTATGTTTAAAAGATAATTTCAAGTTTGGCTTTATTGGTTCTCGCTGTAAGTTGGAAGTTCTAAACTTTGCACAATATATTTTTTTCCTATTGCAGAAAGATTACGAGGAATTGGCTTTATCTGTAATGAGCATAGTGGATCGCCTAGTTCATAAGACCAATGTAAATTTCTCCACTCTCCTAAAATCATCAAAATGAGGTTATTTAACCATATCTGAGTATTGGAAGAATCATATATAATAATTTCTTTATGGTATTAGTTTTCTCATCAAGTTGTTGGGTTGGTGATTTGGGCATGTCCTTTATTTCCTATAATTGGAGCATATCCCTATTTAAAGTGCTGTTATAGAAAAATTAGAGTAATCACTATAATGATTTTTTTTTTTTGAGAAAAGGTAAGGTAAATTTTATTGATATAAAATACTAGTACAAAGAGATCCCCCCAAGGAAAACACCTTAGAAGGGGAAACAACCCAAACAGAACAAGATTACAGATGCCATAGGCTCCTAGAATTCAGCCTAGGCCCCAACTGAGAAGCCTGAATCCCCTTCGAAGCCGAGACCCAAGAAATCAACTTTCCAAAAGAAATGGATATCAGGTGCAGAGACAGTGAGAAGATCTAGCCGCAGGGCTATTTTTGTACTTTTACTTCTTTTGTTGTACATCTATCTTTTCTGTACTCTTTCTTTTGTACACTAAGGGCAGATTTGTCCCTTTATTTTCTTTAATATAAATATTTCTTTTAGGGTGTTGACAGTCACTAGGTGACACACCCACCAAACTGCTGTGTTCTCTTTTTCCTCTCTCTTTGTCTTTTCAATCTGACTCTAATATGGTATTAGAGCAGGTCACAATTTGATCTGCATATAGTCTCTTTTCAATCCCTTCTTTTACTACTGTCTCAAGAACTCCCTAACAGTATTTGGGAGGCTCTTGAGTGCCTTTGAATCTTCTCTTTAGGGCAGCTTCTGATCAGAACTTTATAGATCACTTTTCTGGACTGTTGCACCATCAGAATTCTTTTTCTCCTTGGATCTCTTTGTAGAGACATCAGATCAGCTTGAAATTTTAGATCTGGTGTCGCCCAGAGCAAATCTATTGAATCCTTTTGGTTTGGTTTGGATCAGCTTTGATCCACTTCTGAGTTCGACAGAAATTATAATTACTGTTTTTGGACATCGGCTGAAAGGTATCTCTCTCTACCTTCTGATTTGAATTCTATTTGTTTCCTAGAAGTGTGCATTGCTGTCTCTTGTCTTTCAATGGCATCAGAAAGGGTGGATGTTCTCCCCTATTAAATTCAATGGTACAAACTATGCATTATGGAAGTTTAACTTTCAATTCCATGTTGAGGCAAATGGTCTTTGGTTATATCTGGATGGATCTGTAGCTAAACCTGATGATTCAGATATTAAGGGTCTTAATCAGTGGAAGATTGATGATGCAAAAATTGCATCATGGATCCTAGGATCAGTTGAAACTGACATTGCAATCCCTGTGAGAGGATACAAGACTGCCTATAAGATGTATAAGTACCTTGAGAAAGTATATCAGCAATCGAACACCTCTAGACAGTACCAAATAGAGGTTTATTAACCTCTAGGCAGAGTATGAGTTAGTACACATAGGAAAGGATTCGTCGGACTGCTGTGTCAAGTATATGAAGAAGCACTTTGATAGAAGGAAGATTATGCATTTCCAAATGCATCTTAGACCTGAATTTGAAGTTGCCAGATCTAATATCCTGAGCCAAGGAACACTTCCGAAAAGGAAAGCTTAGACATCTCTTAGGCACGGGACCGAAGGAAGGAGATCCAAGATTTGATGCATAGGACGAAGCTGACTCCATGGTTATGGAATTCAATGAACTCTGAAATCAGCAACACGTGTATGTTTTTATCCACGACTAAAGAGATCTGGAATGCCGTCCGACAAACATATTCAAAGGCATGTGATGCAGCACAAGTGTACGAAATCAAAGTCAAGACTGGAGTCACTAAACAAGGCAGCAAGACAGTTACCGAGTACGCAAATTTACTGTAGAACCAGTGGCAAGAAATCGATCATTATCGGTGCATTGAGACTAAATGTGCAGTGGATGCAGCAATCCTAAAGAGTTTTATCGAACAAGATCGCGTTTATGACTTTCTTGCAGGACTCAACGCAGAATTTGATCAAGTTAGGGTCCAGATTCTCGGCAAAGAAGAGGTACCATCTCTAAATGAGACCATCTCTCTGGTTCATGCTGAAGAAAGTTGTATGGGGGTTATGCTTGAACCCCAAGTACTAGAAGGTTCAACCATGACTACAAGGATGGAACAACCGAAAATACTGGAAGAAATGAAGACAAATTTGTCCTCTGCATGGGGCAACAAGGAGTCTCTTTGGTGTACCTATTGCAAGAAACCAAGGCACACCAAAGAGAAGTGTTGGAAGCTGAATGGTAAACTATCGAACAGGGAATGGGGCTACCAAGGAGGACAACAGAAGAGTCGAAGTCAAGCTAACTTCACCACTAATAAGCCGAGCCAAGAAAAGCCTCCAGACAAGACCGAGTTCAATAAGGAGGAGATCGAAAAGTTAAGGGGGCTTCTGGGATCGTTGGAGAAACCTAGTGGTGCAGGCTCTCTTGCAATCTCAGGTAAGTTTTCTATTCCTAACGGACTAAATGTCTCAGATGAACCTATTAGGGATTTATGGGTTATCGACTCAGGAGCCACAGATTACATGACTCACTCCTCACTACATTTTAGCACTTATACCCCTTGCCCAAGCAATCGAAAAATAGCCATTGCAGACGGTTCCCTTACTACCGTAGCTGGCCTTGGGGATATCCATATTAATCCATCACTTACACTAAAAAGTGTCCTTCATGTTCCCAAATTGTCGACTAACTTGATATCCATCCAAAAACTCACCCGTGACATGAACTATAATGTGCTTTTCTATCCTTCTTACTGTATATTTCAGGACCAGGATTCGGAGAAGAGGATTGGACTTGCTAAGGAGAAGAATGGACTCTACTATCTTGAAGAATCATGCAAATCAAATATTGTCCAGGATAAGTTATCTCTGTCATTCCTTTCATCATCCAACAAAGACACCATTTGGCTTCATCACTTTAGACTAGGACATCCATCTTTTGGAATTCTGAAAACTATGTTTCCCTCCTTGTTTAAAGGATTGAGTGTTGAATATTTTCATTGTGATGTGTGTGAATTTGCAAAACGCAAGCGTGTGCCCTTTCCAATCAGTAGCAAGAGAAGTTCAGTTCCATTCTTTTTGATCCATAGTGATATATGGGGACCCTCCACAGTTCCAAATGTGTCTGGCTCACGATGGTTCGTCTCTTTTATTGATGATTGCACTGGGGTCTCTTGGATCTTTCTTCTTAAATCTAAATCAGATGTAAGTAGTGTACTCCCAAATTTCCATAACATGATCCAAAATCAGTTTGGGGTCAGAATCAAAAGATTTAGATCGGATAATGCATAGGATTATTTCAACCAAACTTTATCCCCATATTTTCAAAAAGAAGGGATTATCCATGAATCCTCCTGCATTAATACTCCACAACAAAATGGAGTAGCAGAAAGGAAGAATGGTCATCTACTAGCTGCAACCCAAGCCTTACTTTTCCACCAGCATGTTCCAAAAACCTATTGGGGGGAAGTTGTGCTTACAGCCGCATACATTATAAATCGATTACCTTCGAGGGTGCTGGGATTTAAAACAACAATGGAAACAGTTTCTCAATTTTATCCCGATCTACATACAACAAATAATCTCACCCCAAGAATCATTGGATGCAAAGCTTTTGTCCATGTCCATACCCATAATAGAGGGAAGTTAGATCCAAGAGCCGTCAAGTGTATTTTTGTGGGTTATTCGTCCACCCAAAAGGGTTATAAGTGTTACCACCCACCTACTAAAAAATTCTTTGTCTCTATTGATGTCACTTTTGAAGAAAAAACACCATATTTCACTCAACCTTATCTTCAGGGGGAGTCCTTGTCATTCATTGAAGATAAGGACAGAGATTTGTTCCCGCTTGATCTACCTACAGTTTCTCAACACCCAAACTCAACATCCATGCCAATTCAATCTGTATCTGCACCTATCGAACCACCTCAAACTAAACCAACTTCTTCACCCATTCATACCAGACCCATGATAGAGAATGATGAACTTTGTGACTCTATGAGATTGTGGGTATATTCAAGAAGAAGAGACCAGGATCCTAATCTTGTGCAGGTTCAAGATTCAACTCCTAATCCTGAGAATGAGGTAAATACAGTTCCAGAAATTTCTACCGAATTATCATCTGACCAAGATCTTCCTATTGCCCTTAGGAAAGGCACAAGAGAATGCACTAAACATCCCTTATATCCCTTAGCAAATTTTGTGTCCTTTAAAAAATTCTCACCATCACATAGGAGTTTCCTAGTTAGTCTAAACACCATTCATATTCCTAATACTTTATCTGAGGCATTATCTGATGAGAAATGGAAAGATGCTATGAGAGAAGAGATGCAGGCTCTAGATAAGAATCAAACATGGGAAATTGTTGACTTACCACCAGGAAAAAAACCTGTGGGATGCAAGTGGGTTTTCGTAGTAAAGTACAAGTCAGATGGCTCTCTAGAAAGATACAAGGCAAGACTCGTAGCAAAGGGATATACACAAACCTATGGTGTTGACTATCAGGAGACATTCACTCCAGTGGCTAAGATGAATACGGTAAGAATTTTGTTGTCACTAGCAGCTAACTTCGACTGGTACTTGGAGCAATTTGATGTAAAGAATGCTTTTCTTCACGGTAATTTAGAGGAGGAGATATACATGGATATTCCTCCGGGCTTCAAAGGAAATCTAAAAGGAAATAAAGTTTGCAAGTTGAAGAAAGCACTATATGGTCTCAAGCAACCACCTAGGGCATGGTTTGGAAGATTTACTAAAGTTATGCTTGCCTTCGGATACAAACAAAGTCAGGGAGATCATACACTCTTTATAAAGCATTCGGATGCAGGGGGAGTCACGACTCTTCTGGTATATGTCGATGACATAATTGTGACAGTAAATGATGAAAAGGAGAAGGAAGCCTTGAGAAGATGCCTAGTCAGAGAATTCGTAATAAAAGAACTTGGGAGATTGAAGTATTTTCTAGGGATTGAAGTAGCTCATTCTAGAGAAGGCATCTTTATCTCACAACAGAAATATGTAGAATATCTTTTAAGAGAGACAGGAAAGTTAGCATGCAAACCATCCTCCACACTGATTGAGCCAAATCACAAATTGGGAGAAGCAAATGAAGATCTAGCCGTGAATAGGGAAATGTACCAAAGATTAGTAGGAAAACGTATATATCTTGCCCACACAAGGCCAGACATAGCATATGCCATGAGCGGTTAGCCAGTTTATGCACAACCTGAAAGAGGTTCACCTACAAGCGGTCCATAGGATGCTACATTACCTAAAGGCTAATCCTGGCAAAGGAATCCTGTTTAAAAGAAATACTGGATTAGCCCTAGAGGCATACACCGATGCAGATTATGTAGGCTCTCCCATGGATAGGTGGTCCACTACAAGTTACTGTACATTCCTTGGAGGAAATCTTGTGACATGGAGGAGTAAGAAGCAGAATGTAGTAGCTAGATCAAGTGCGGAGGCAGAATTCAGGGCAATGGCTCAGGGAGTATGTGAATTACTATGGCTCAAGATAGTTTTGGAAGACCTAAAGATCAGATGAGAAGGTCCAATGAGATTATTCTGTGACAACAAGTCAGCTATTAACATTGCTCACAATCCCGTCCAACATGACAGGACAAAGCACATTGAGATAGATAGGCATTTCATAAAGGAAAAGCTGGATAGCGGATTAATTTGCACTCCATACGTCTCAACAAATGGTCAACTGGCAGATGTGCTGACAAAAGGGCTTTGCAGTGTGGCATTCCAAGGACTTATCTCCAAGCTGGGAATGAAGATGCATATTCACCAGCTTGAGGGGGTGTGTTGGAAAGTAGAAGATTGACTCTCTGATTGATTCTCCATAATTTTAGGTCCATCAGTTTAGGAAACATACATAAGTTAGTTTCCTAGAATCATGGGATATCCTAAATCATGGGATATTAATTGGAGAATCTCACTGATATAGAAATTAGTTTTTTAGGAAAAGTTAGTTTCCTATTTTATCACCCTGTAAGTTAGCTCTGTAATTCTATATAAATTTGTGTATATGCTCCTTCCAAGACAATACAATCAATTCATTTTTTCTCTCAAATTCTGATAGTAATAATGATTGGCATTTGTGGCATAAACGCCTTGGCCATCCCTATTCTAAGAAACTTGATCAGTTGTTTGCTTCTGGTAGTTTACCTATTTCTGCTACTTCTTTTAAGAATGTTAACAAAGATTGCATTACTTGTGGTTTGTGAAAAGTCACATTTTACCTTTTCCTTCTCACTCTAAGCATACTACAGTTCCCTTTTATTTAATACATAGTGATGTTTGGTTGTCTTTTGTTATTTCACGGTTGGGTTATAAGTACTTTGTAACCTTTATTGATGACTGCACCCATTTTACTTGGGTTTATTTTCTTTGAAAGAAATCTGAAGTTTATTCTGTATTTAAACACTTTCATGCTTATGTTACTACCCAATTTGATTTCTAAATATGTGTGCTACGATTGGACTCAGGGGGAGAGTACTTTGATGAGGATTTTCAAACCTACTTAAAACAAAGGTACCCCACAACAAAATGGGGCAGCAGAAAGAAAGAATGAGCATATCTTGAGTGTAGTCAGAGCACTTCTATAAGATTCCTATGTACCCCCTTGGTTTTGGGTGGAGGTGGCTAGCACTACTATGTATCTCATAAATCATCTTCCTTCATCAGTCTTAAACAATTCTTTTCCTTTCCAATCTCTTTTCCACAAACCTCCAGATCTATCTAGGCTTAGGGTCTTTCGGATGTGCTTGTTTTGTTCACCTTCCACCTCATGAACGCACAAAGCTAACTACACAAGCATCTTTATATGCCTTTATGGGGTACAGTTCTGGACATAAAGGATTCCTTTGTTATGATCCTTCGGTTCATTGTATTCGAATTTCTCGTAATGTAATTTTCCTTGAGAGTGTGTCCTTTGAACATATTGTAAAATTTCCTACTCCCTCTACTTCCTTGTTGCACAGTTTTAATTCTACAGGTACTTCAAGCATACCAACATCACCTCCACAGCAACTTCAGACTTACTTCAGGAGGCAACGGTCTACTTTAGTCTCAATGCCCCTCTCCTTTCCATCACCAGTTGCTGATCTAGTTACTCCAACTACCCTAGTAAGTGCACCTGTTCCTCCTCTTGAACCTGTTGCACCCACCTTACGTCATTCCTCTAGAATTTCTTGCCCACCTGACCGCTATGGTTTTTCACCAAACCATAGCTCCTTTTTCTGCTGTTTTATCTACCACAGACATTTCTGGATCTTACCAGCAGGCTATAGTAGAACCACACTGGAAAGATGCCATGGATTTTGAGATTTGAGCCCTTCTTGAGAATGACACATGGAATTTGGTCAAAGCTCCACTTGAAATATCTCTTATAGGAAGTCAATGGGCCTACTGTGTGAAACTGAAATATGATGGGAGCCTAGATAGATACAAGGCTAGGCTGGTTGCACAAGGCTATAAACAGGAATATGGGATAGACTATGAGGAGATCTTTGCTTCTGTAGAAAAAATGACTACTATAGGACTTTTGATGGCTATATCTGCATCCAAACAATGGATGATTCATCAGATGGACGTAAAGAATGCATTCCTCAATGGGGAGTTGAAGGAAATAATCTATATGAAGTCCCTTCCTGGATGTTGTGTAGATCCACAACTTGTTTGTCGTTTGAAGAAGTACCTTTATGGTTTGAAACAATGTCCTAGAGCCTGGTTTGAGAAGTTCAGATCTGTTACCATTGATGCGGGTTTTATCCAGAGTTCTTCAGATTATTCTTTATTCACCTTATGGCGGAAACAAGGATTAACAATCTTACTTCATTATGTTGATGATATTCTCATTATCGGGGATGATGTAGAAGGAATTGCTGAACTGCAACGATTACTCAGTGAATCCTTTAAGATGAAGGACTTGGGCCCTTTGGTTTATTTTTTGGGGCTTGAAGTAAGCCAAAACTCTTGGGGCTACTTTGTTAACCAACAAAAGTATGTTGTTGATCTTGTTAAACTGGCCAATTTTAGTGACTCCAAGATTGTGGATACTCCATTGGAACTGAATTTGAAGCTCAGTAAAGATGATGGTTCTCCTCTTGAAGACCCTACTCTTTATCTTGAACTATTGGGTAGTTTAATCTATCTCACCATGGCTCAGCCGAATATATCATATGTAGTTCAACTGGTGAGCCAATTTGCGTCTTCCTCAAGACAACCACATTTATGTACAGTTCATCGGATTATTAGATATGTGTGGGGTACTTTATCACATTGGATATTCTTCTCTTCTTCATCCCCCATTGTCCTTACGGCTTATGCAGATGCTGATTGGGCTGGATGCCCTAACACCCAACGATCCTATATTGGCTGGTGTGTATCAAAATCTCTTATCTCGTGGAAGTGCAAGAAACAACCCACTATATCAAAATCTTCCTTTGAAGCTGAATACATAGCAATGTCTTCTGTGTGTAGTGAAATTATATGTCTCTGGGCTCTCCTACTTGATATGCTTAATGAACCATCACGTCCGTTCCTCTCCATGCAGACAATGTTAGTGCAATCAAAATTGCCTCCAACCCCGTCTTCCATGAACACACCAAACACATAGAAGTTGATTGCCACTTCACCCGTGATCTCCTGACAAAAGCAATGACTCAGGCCTGACATGTATTTCTCGTGGACAAACTGATGCTTATTCTTAGGCATCAGTTTGAGGGGGAGTGTAGAGACAGTGAGAAGATCTAACCAAAGGGCTATTTTTGTACTTTTACTTTTGTTGTACATTTATCTTTTTTGTACTCTTTTTCTTGTACACTAAGGGCAAAGTTGTCCTTTTACTTTCTTTAATATAAATATTTCTTTTAGGGTGTCAACAACCACTAGATGACACACCCACCAAACTGTTGTGTTCTCTTTTTCCTTTCTATCTTTTTGATTTGACTCTGACATCAGGTCCTCTATATCCTTATAGATGTTTTGGAATAGTCTTTTGTTCCTTTCTGCCTAAATGGTACTGATGACTGCAGCTGGAATGGACATCCACACAGCTGAAGCAAGCTTTGACAACCCCTATAACCCCCAACTCCACAGCATCTCCTTCACTGAAGCTGGCATAGTCCAAGCAAGACCCATTGAATAGAGAAAATGATTCCAAATTCTAGCAGAGATAAAGCAGTGCAGAAACAGGTGACTGTTGTCTTCCACTTCTTGACCACACAAACACAACTCTGATCCTGATGCTGGACCCCTCTTAAATATGTGGGTTAGTTAAACACCTGTCTAGAGCTGTGGCCCACACCAGAGCATTGTTTTTTGAGTGAGAGGTTCGATTCCAGATTCAGGAAGCAGGCATGTCTTCTGAAAAACTTGCTGTCAGGTGAGTGGCAAATTTTTCACAAGGTATAAAAGGGCTACCCAATAAATGATGCTCCCGCCAATGTGGAGTGTGTGGAGGGACAGATGTACACAACCTTATCCCTGCAGATATACAGAAAGGCTGTTTCCAAGATGTGCCCAAGGTTTTAAATGGATAAAGGCGTAGTTGAGGCGTAATGACCCAAAAAGGTGAGGGGTAAGCCTCAAAGTTCAAGGAAAATTAATTAATTTTTGTAAATTGATGAAAATAGCATATAATATGCCAAATTAAAATGATAGAAAGTAAACATGTCCATAAACTATAAGTTTTGGCATTTAAGCATTAAATAATAATAATAACTAATCAACTAATAACTATAAAATTTTACATTTCATATAAAAAAACCAATTTAGAAGAAAGGAAACAACTTAGTTGATTTGATTTATAATAATAATAATAATATTATTATTATTAAAAAAGATCCATTAGTAGAAGAAATGAGAAAAATAACAAACATGAGACATTACATTTAGAATAATAAAAAATTCTCACTTTATTTGTCCAAAAGAAACCAAGAACTTGATTAGTCCTTTTTGCATTGAACTCTCTTAAAACACTAAGAAAAACTAATAGATTTTGATTTGCCTTATTGGTTTCTCTTTTTTACTTTTTTTATCTGGCATATAATTATTGAAGTGTTTTTCCTATATGTTTTAAATATAAAAATGTATGTTTTTTTTTGCATTAAATCACTAAGTAATCATTGATACTTGAGGCTCGCCTTTTTATGCCTCAGGCTACACCTCACACCTTGAGGCTTGAGGCTTACGCCTCATTCTGACAAAGGCTTAAGCCTCACATCAAAGTTGTGAAGCTTAAGCCTTGAGGCAAAATCTGTGTGCCTCACCTCAAGTCTTAAGCTTTTTAAAACAATGGATGTGCCCCATTTATTAGAAATAAGGTGTGCCCAAATCATTACTAAGTTGGTTTTACTTTTTCTTTTTAATTTAATTTGCTTATTTATTTATTTATTTTTGTATCTCAGATTACCTAGTTATCTTGTCTGCAGGAAAAAATAGAATCCTCAACAGATGTCCTGAAAGAAATTTTAAAACCTGTGGTTCATGAAGCAGAGGAAATTTCCTGGCCCCCAAGAGATCCTGAAACTCTCATTCTGATGGAGAAAGTAATTATTACTTTTTGACGAGTCTTTTTCTAGTTTCCTCCCCTCCCCCTGGCTAGCTAAATCTGTGTAAGCCCACAAAGAACATAGTATTTCTTTAACTGTATATGTACACTTATTGATCTGGACAAGAACATGTCAGTGTGCCATCTTAACCTGTTTGGATACCCAGATATGTATTGCTTAGATCTCCAGTCCTTATTTTGTCTTCTTTCTCATCCATTGTATTGACTTATTGCCTAGAGAATTAAAGGAAGTTATGCCTGCTGAATGTTGCTTCTTTTTCCATTCTACACTGAAGTTCATTGTACCTGTTATTGATTTTCAATCATATTTATGCAGTTCAATACTTTTTTGTGGTCTATCAGGAAATAAATCAAAGGGAGAAAGAAGGCCAGCTAGATGAGGGGTTTCTTTCTGAAGTTAATGCTCAATTACGACAAGTGAGTTTTGTTTGTTCTCTCTTGTTTGTAAAATTACTGCCAATTATGTGTTCATGTTTCTCTTGAAGGATGACCTTTATGTATCCTACTTATTTGCTTAATGAAATGCATACAAATAAAGCAGTCTTCCCTGCCAATTACTGCCAATGCGTACAAATATTGCAGGTCCAGGAGATTTCAATGTCTAGTATTTGATCTAGGTCTTCCCTGTGGAGTGTGGAACACAATGATGACAGCTATGGGAAAAAGACAAGGACTAAAACATCGTAGAGCATCAAACATACTCTTATTTTCTAAACTGTAAAGGTTATATTATTATTATTATTATTATATTGATAGATAACAGAAGTAAATTCATTAATCAAACAGCTAAACTGCTCAGACAATGAACAGCAGGCCTACCAAGTACACTGTATTAGACAGAGGAAACAATTCAAACATTACAAACCAATGCTTTACAAAATACAGTCCGGCCCTGGGTTCACCCTATTCTAAATTTTCTTTTCCCACCCCATAAGCTTATAAGCTTATGTGGGACTGCCCAAACCTTGAGAAGCAAGGGGAACCACTGGGTATGGCACTAGATCCTAAATAAGATACCTCCCAAACTTCGGGTGATCTCAGTTATCAATATAGTTGATTCATGAAACAGAAAAAAAGGGGAAAAAAGTACAATTCACCCTACCATAGACCTGGCAAGATTGTCTACGAGTTGGCAGATCTATGAATCAATCTGAACATGACATTCACTCTAGAAGCTAGATGTCTAACATTTTTGATATGTGCCTCAAGCTCCAGGGACCTATGGAACCATCAAGAATCCACTCAATGAATACACATAAATGGCATTACCCTTGATACTCCTCCCTGTAGGCATGGTGGACTCCCATTTGGCAGTGGTGGTCTGACTCCGAAAGTCTGGAGAGAATGGCAGTGAACTATGTCAGTGATTCAGAGAGGAGAGAGAGAGAAAGGGGAGAAAAGGAGAGAGGAAATCTCAATTTTCCTCCCCATAATGGGTTTGATGAATGTAATGTTAATAGGTTTGATAAAAGTCTTAACAATGGGTCCCCATATGGGTATGGGGTCCTATTTGATGCAAATAAGCTTTGATTAAGCAAATAACTGGTTTGAACCGGTTCAGTCTGACTTGGGTTTATGTCGGATCAGCCAGATTTATATACTTATATAAATCCACTGTCTTACACTCCCATGTCAGGACCATTATCACCCTTAGATCAATCATCAAAGTCAGCTTGATTGCTCCATCTGGTGGAACCCACTCCTGTATCCTAATCTACGTGGAAGTTAAAGGAGAAGTAACCACCTGCCAACCTTTGACCTCATGGTGATGTGGGAACCAAAGTGGTCCTAAAGTTAAGTGTAGGAATTTTCTATTTCTCTTGAATTTTTCTTGAAATCTCAGTCATAAGGGTAATTTTGTTGTTTTATGTTTTTATGCGGTGTTGGAAGTTATAAGTTGGGTCACTGTTAGGGTTGTTTTGAAGTTTCAGTCATTTTGTCAATATGTTAGAAGCTGTAATGTTTTTCCTCTCAAGTGGGTTTGTAATTATGGTGAATGGTAACCCGAGCCACATTAGTGACCTTTGTATATTTGTTTTCTTTTTTCTCTTTGAGTCAGAATGGAATAAGAAATTGGGTTTTATGCTCTTGGATCCTGTTTTATGTTCTTTCCCTACACCCTTATTCTCTTTTTCTACTACTAATCTCTCTTTTACCATCTATTAGACGACATCAATTTCTTTAATTGGTTCTCAACCTCCAAATAAGTTTCTTTGCTTTCTTCAACTTTATTTGGTTTTTACAAAACTCTTGATAAGAAATTTTCTCTAAAAACCATCCAACTTAGATATATCAGAAAGCCCCATCAAAACCACTTTCTCTATACCAACCACAATATCTAATCCATTACCCATCCATGCAACCTTTCAGCCTTTTTCTGGTTGGTTTGTCATACTTTCCAATATATCAAAAGAATCTTTCTTTTGCCCACTTGAAAATTCTGTGTATGCAAGATTTTTAGCATATTTTCTCTCTCTAAAATCCTATCTTTGAATCCTAACCCTCTCTATCAATTCTAAACCATTTCTTAGACTTATCCTCATTTACATAGTCCTAAATCCTAGCATTAAACCCTATCACCAACTGATGGGTGGCTTAGTTGGTACATTTTCTGGTTCGTGCTGAGCTACTCAACGGGGCCCCTATGGGGGATTTGGATGCATCACCAAACATCAATAGTTCTCTTCACTGTTTCCTTTCTTTTCACAACAATCCCCTATCATTACTATAGGAAGGTTGGCTTTTCATCCCACATCACATGGCCAAAGGTGAAATCAGTAAATTTGTCCACATTTGGAATCCAATGGACAACTCTACCTGTACAAAGGCAACCATGATCTCTGTCAGAAATTTTACCCTTTCTCTCTTCTCAAATGCTCCATATATATTCTCTTTTTCATGCCCTCTTTTGCGGAACTTCAGGATCCATCAAACCAAGGGGTTCAGCAGGGACTTCCAAGCCTCTCTAAGAGGATGGCCGAGTCTTTATGGACCCAAGGATGCATATGTCACCCTTCCGGTGGCATTCTGAATCTTAAATTATCCTCTCAAAGTCTACCAAGAAAGACAATATAAGATCAGGACGAAGGGAAAGAAGCTAAGCTTTCAATAAATTGCTAAGCTAATAAGACATCTTTCTATTGTCCCTGAAAATACATTCAATTGGTTGTGTTTCTGATAGAGCACTAGTTAAAATTGACTTTAACAGCACACTTACTAAGAAGCTGTCACAAGCCTAGCTGGGGGAGTATGAGCCATTGTCATCGGAATAGAGAAAAAATGGTGCTCAACAAAAAGGTTTTACATGTAGGTTCAAAGACTTGGGGTTCAGAATATCAAACATGAAAACAAGATAAGAACGACCTGAGTAGTGAAGTCTGCCATGTCAGTGAAGCCCATGTTTATTGTACAATGGACTTGGGTTTATAGCTAATCTTCACCTGCTAACAACTAACCTCTGATTTTTTGCCTACTCAGAGAAGGGGTAAATGTTTCTCAAGTACAAAGCTAAGCTCATGTGAATAATGCGCTTTGTTTGATGGATGGTGAGTATTTTGTGTCTATTGAATATGAGCAGTCCTAAAGTAGGACAGGCTGTTTCCGGCAGTTAGAACAGGAAAGTTTCACTTCATATACATCAAGCCATTGAAGAGTGAAAATCCAGGAGGAACGTAGTAGTTGAAAGAAAAACAAACAGTGATTTAAACATTTACAGGGATTTGAGAACAATTAAATGCTTAACAAACTGTATTCAAGTGTTTCATTAATTGGTTGTCACTTAAACTTAATTCAACTAAAACCTATCCCATGTATCATGCGAGCAAATCAACAAAAGAAGGTAAAAGATGTGGATTTTCTGTAGGAAATGAAAAAGCTGAAGACTATGGTGCGATGTATTAGGATTGTATCCAGAGATCCATGTCTTACTGCACCACTTTCATGACTCAATTTCTCTGTCTTGGTATCAAATGTATGAAGAATTCTTCATTGCATTTTAAATTTGTTTTGTACCCTGTTTTGAATGCTATACTGTTTATAATTGAATGATTGATCAAAGTACTGATCTTTTTTTCAGTGATTTGCAGGCAAAAGAAGATGAAGATAAGCCAGGCCTTGAGGCAATGTTGCAAAAAGTCCTACAACTATATGCTTCAAGAGTTCTTTCTAAACGTAGTTATGCAAAGAAAGGTATTTGACTTAAAATTCAAATAATTATATGAAATAGTTGGGACCTTGGTGGTATCTCACTATCACAATGTATTTCAACTTGGTGAATATATTTCACTTACCCAATATGATTACAAATATTTCCTCCATGATGGTAGAGCATTGAGACAATACATTGTTAGATAGTGTGTATGCCCTCAACTCCAATTGACGTATTGTACATTATCTTTGTTATGAATAAAAGAACATTTATTTCCTATGTCATTAGTTTGTTCTGCTGAATCACCCCTTAGTTCATATTAGTATTATGTATAAGGCCATTTAGTTATTACATTGTGGACCTAAATGTTTACAATTAGTGGTTAGACATGGGGAGTCTATCTTGACAATGTTGTCATTCTCACACTACCCAAGGTAGTGGAGCAATGGGTCTCTGCTACTCGGGTCGTGACCTAAGGGGTGAGAATGAGTGTTTACAAGAAATATTGAACTAGACCAAACCCAGTGTGTTCCTAGACTTTGTGGTAGGTGGAACAACTGGATGTTGCCTTTTATCCCTAGATTTGATGTTGGTATTAGATTGAGTATCAGACTTGTCTACCTTTGACATGCCAACCAATGAGATCCTTCGTAGGGTCAAATACCTGGGTACATTGGGGTATTAAAGGATGGTATGTCAATTGATGATCAATGCGATAGGATTTTTTACTATGTCAAAACATTTTTTCTGATAAATAACTTAAATTTTATTAAAAAAACTTGAGGTAAACCTTACAAACATCCATTAGAGAGACACAAGGTGCTCTCTTTCAATAAATAAAATCAAATTACATTTGTGCTAGAACAAATGGACCTATTCACCCCTTGCTTAGCCAGAGCATCTGTCATCCCATTTGTTGATCTCCTCACCAATTGTATCATTAAATTTTATTTTCGGTAAGCCTTTTAAACTTTTTCATTTCACTCTTGTAGCACCAAATTATGGAATCTGGATTCTTTAACCATTCCACCACCACTTTTGAGTCCCCTTCGATCACCATGTTTACCAAGTTCAGCTCACTAGCGATCTGAACCCTTTGTATTGCAGCAAGCAGTTCTATATTCAGAGAGTCATCCATACCCACAGGGCTAGAAAACAATGCTACAAGTTTACCTTCTCCATCTCTCAGAACCCCTCTTATTCCAGAAGGGCCTGGATTACCTCAGTTGCTTCCATCAAAGCTCTTTTAACAAAACCTTCAATTGGAGGTAACCAATCAACCTCCACTTTGCCCTTTCTTGACAAACTTTTGGCAACTACCCAATTTCTCCATATATCATCGAATGAAAACTGGGAAAACAACTCAATTAAAAGGTTAGAGATGAAAAGAAGAAGATAAAAGGAGGAGGAGGAGGTTTTGTCAAGAATATTGGGTGTGTTATTGTTCATACCTAGAAAACATACACCAAACATATTATGCAAAATTACAAAGAGGCCTTTGAATAGGTACCCTAATACAAAAAACATAAAAGGACAAAAGTGCCCTTACACTCTTAACACTCTTCAAGCTAAGCTCATGCCCAGCTTGTTCAATGTTGTCAAGCTCTGATTTGGGGACACCTTTAGTATGACATATCAGCCAAATGATCTTCAAACTTCACAAAAGGTAAACAATTCTCTCTACTGGAAACTTTTTCTCTAATGAAGTGTTGATCAACCTCTATATCCTTCTCTAATGAAGGATGGTGGGCTGTGTTTATAACAGCATGATTGTCATAATATAATATCACTGGAGTATCAATCTGCACTCCCATTTCTGTCAATAAGTTCTTCGACCATAACAAGTTGGAAACCCCATGAGCCATAGCTTTGTACTCTGCCTCTACACTAGGTCAAGCAACAATTGATTGTTTCTTCTCCAAGATATAACATTACCACCTACCAAGGTACAATAGCCAGAAGTAGACCACCTATCATCAATAGAACCTGCCTAGTTAACATCATAATAGGGCTCTACCTTCAGATGCCCATGATCAGAATACAACATTCCTTTTCCTGCACACCCCTTCAAATAGGCAAGTATTTTCTTCACTGCTTGCATATGAGACGATCTAGGCATATGCATATATTGGTTGACCACACTCACAACATATGATATATCAGGTCTAGATAGACACAAGTAGAGAAGACAATCAACAAGTCTTTGATACATACCTTTGTTAGGAAAGGCATCTCCATCTTCAACACCCAACTTATGATTGGGATCAATTGGAGTTTCAACTGGTTTATAATTCAACTTTCCTACCTTCTGAAGCAGATCAAGGACATATTTCTTTTGAGAAATATAAATGCCTCTCTTTGACCTTGCAATCTTAATCCCTAGGAAATACCAGAGATTTTCAAGGTCCTTAATTTCAAATTTAGTAGCAAGAAAAGACTTCAGTTCATCAATTCTAGAGATACCGTCCCCTGTGATAACATTATCATCAACATACCTTAAAAAAAATATGATCGACATATAGTATCAACATAGTCACTTTTCCATTTACTCTGTGTTGTCAATTGTTTATGTATTCAGGTTTAGTACCATAATGGTACTATTGTAATTTCTCCTTTGTTTACATTGTTCAGCTGTACTAGTATAAATAATTATAGATCATTCTTTCGCTCCCTAAGTTGAGAAGGGGCTTTCAGTCCTCTCGGCTCTCCTCTCCTCTCTCCCTCTCTTCTCTCCTCTTGTCTCTTCACTTGCTCTTGCTCTTGCTCAACATGGTATCAGAGCAAGTCGTCCAGGCCTGAAGGGTGGTGTCAAGCAAACCTGTTGTTCAATGTCGAGCAGATAGTCTTTTCATCTCCCAGGGCTGTATCCATCGAACTGCTAATCAGTTGTATTCAGTTCGACCCAGAAGTTATAGAGACTTTTCATCTTCCAACCCAGAAGTGGTATTCATTGTCTATTCGACTGTAGAGAGGCTATCATCTGAGGTTCGTAGAGGGAGTTCTAGTTTACAGAGAGGCTATCATCTGAAGTTAAAAGAGGTACTGTTCATTTACTGTTCGGCTGCCCTACGGATTGACTGTTTATTGATTGACTGTTCATCCGATTGATGGACTATTAAGGGACTGAATTTCTTTAACAAAGTAGTTGTATTCAACTTTTTTTTTGTATTCCTTTACCCCTTTGATGGACTGTTGATGTCCTAAAGCAGATATTGTATTGATCTCAGTCATTGATTGTTCGGCTACTAGACCTGCCGATTAGGGGTGTGGTGAACTTCACCTGTTTTTTCTATTCTGTTGGAGGGTCATATGACCTCTATACAACTATAGGTCATACAGGCCTGATTGTGTATTGCAACTGCAGTGTTCTTTTCTTGGATTCCTACAAGACCATAGGTTATACAGACATGTTCCAGTACTGCAACAACAGTGTTCAGTCTTTGCTCCCAGTGAAACCGTAGGTCAGAAGGACCTGTTTCTATAATAGCCGTGTACGGAAGTACTCATTTGGTTGCTGTTTTTTTAAACCAGAAATCATGAGTAGTGAAGATTCAGCCTCATCTAGAGTTTCCTCAATGCTGAATGGAATGGGTGGGGGTGACCTATCCTTTCCTATGGCTGTTGTCCCTGTTGATGGTTTAAATTACCTAGAGCGGTCAAGAGGGATCAAGTTATACATCACTGCAAGGGGGAAGATAGGCTATATTAATGGGAGGATAAAAGAACCATCCTCCGGGAGTGCTGAATATGATAGATGGAATCAGGAGAACAGTATTGTTATGTCCTGGCTCCTGGTTTCCATGCAACCTCAAATCAGGAAGAATTTCATGTGGGCTGAAACTGCGAATGAAATCTGGGAACAAGCAAAGTCTACATATTCAGAATTGAAACACTATGCCAAAATTTATCAACTGCAGGCAGCATCTTCTACTTGTAGACAGGGGGAGAGGTGTTTATCGGTCTATTACTCTGACTTAACATCTGCCTGGAAGGAGTTGGATCACTACCAGAGTGTGGATTGGAAGTGTGATGAGGATGCTAAGAAGTACAAACAGATTGTCTCCCAGCAAAGGGTGTTTGCATTCTTACATGGTCTGAATCCTATGCATGAATCTATCAGAGTTTAGATTCTCAGCTCTAAGGATCTCCCTTCTGTTCAGGAAGTCTATGCTCTTGTACAATCTGAAGAAAACAGGAGAAATTTGATGAACAACCCTGGTGGGGATGCTGTTGTGTTAGTTGCAAAAGGGGGTGTATCTACTGGTGGGGGATCTTCTTCCCGGAAAGGAGATCTCCAGAAAAAAAACAGAAGATAAGGAAAAATTGTGGTGCACTCATTGCCAGAAACCCCGACACACCAAAGATACCTATTGGGATCTTCATGGGAAGCCAAAATGGGCTCAAGATCTGACTAAGAAGCAAGGTTCAGAGGTGAATAAGAAGTACGGGCAGCAAAATACAAAGAAACATCACATGGCCAACATGGCTACTTGGGAGCACCAGCCCACCATTTCTATTGTGACTCAGACACATCTCACTGAACCTGACCCGAGGGAGGACATTATGAATTCCTTCCGTGACCATTTAGAGCTCTATGGTAGAGCAATTCGTCAGATGGATACTCCTCCCTCAACTTCATTTGCATCTACGTCAGGTAACCCTGCCACTACTTTCCATGCTACTTCTCACACCCATGACTCTCCATGGATCATTGATTCTGGAGCATCAAAACATATGACTGGTACGTCCTCTTACTTTCAAACCTATCACCCTCTTTCTGGAAGAGACAAGGTATGACTAGCCGATGGATCATACTCTTCCATAGCTGGTCAAGGAACTCTCTCTCTTCCTCTTGGCCTTACCCTCTCTGATGTTCTTCATGTTCCAAACTTTCCCATTAATTTGTTCTCTGTTAGTAGTGTTACTAATTCCTTGAATTGCTCAGTGACTTTTTTCCTTTCTCATTGTGTGATTCAGGATCTGGCCTCGGGGAGGACGATTGGTAGGGGTCGTATGGCTGATGGACTTTACATGTTGGAGAATAAGGCTGGTCTTCATGTTACAGAGTCTATGAGTCAGTCCTGTAAGAAAATAGTCTATTTATGGCATTGTCGTCTTGGTCATTTGTCTTTTGAGTCTTTGAAAGTTGTATTCCCAGAACTGTTTAAGTCAATGTCTGTCTCCGACTTTTCTTGTCAAACGTGTCTGTTGAGTAAACATTGTAGAACTCATTTTCTTCAAAGACATAGTAAATCTGAATCTCCATTTCACATTGTTCATTCTGATGTGTGGGGCCCTGTTACTTTACCATCTGAGAGTGGCTACAAGTATTTCATTACCCTCATTGATGATTATTTTAGATTTACGTGGGTATACCCTATGCGAACCAGGGAAGAAGTACCAAAAATCATTCAAGATTTCCCACGGGTGGGAGACAGATTTTGGACAAAACACTGACAACCAAAGACACGAGGAGGAATAGAAAGAAGGGGAGCCTTAGGAAAGCGAAGTTGATGTGGGGCTTTGTACTCTAACCGATGAGAGGGCATATGGTTTATAAGGTAAGTGGAACAAAGAACAGCTTCAAGCCAAAAACGTTTGGGAACATTCATATGAAGTACAAACCTCGAGCCACTTCAAGGAGATGTCGGTTCTTCCGTTCGGCCACACCATTTTGTTGTGGTGTGCGGGCACAAGAGCTACGGTGAAGGGAACCATGCGAAGCAAAAAATTCCGTGAGGTCATTATGAAAAAATTCTTTTGCATTATCTGATTGGAAAATTTGGATCTCGTGCTATACCTTGCATATTTCTTGGTTACTCCTCCACTCAAAAGGGCTACCGTGTTTTTGATCCTGTTTCTCGTAAAATCTATGTCTCCATTGATATTTCTTTCTTTGAAGATAAGCCTTTCTATCCTGTTTCTCCTCAGGGGGAGTGTAGACATGAGGAGAAACTAGTTCAGCTTCCCTCTCTCCCTGACCCTCCACCTTTTCGTGTTTTTTCTCGTCGTCGCAAAGGCCAGCCAAATCCAAGAGCTGTAGAGAATCCGGAAGCTGTACCTCCAGTGCCACCAGACTCCTCGAGGGAGGATCATACTCACTCAGGTATTTTATCTCCCAATAATGTCATTGAATCTATTGAAAATGATTCCTCTACTGCTAATGATCTTGACCGTCCTATTGCTCACAAGAAGGGTGTTAGATTGTGCACCACAAAACATCCCATTTCCAACTTTGTCTCCTATGAGAACATTTCACCCTCATTCCGTGCCTTCCTTACCTCTATTGACAGTGTCCCTATCCCTAAGAATGTGGCAGAAGCTCTTTCAGTTCCTGAATGGACAAATGCCATGAGGGAAGAAGTTAATGCCCTTCACAAAAATAGCACATGGGAACTTGTTGATCTTCCTAAGGGAAAGGTTCTAGTTGGATGTAAATGGGTGTTCACAGTCAAGCATAAGGCTGATGGAACAGTGGAAAGGTATAAAGCTCGCTTAGTGGCAAAGGGATTTACTCAAGTGTATGGAGTTGATTATGCAGAAACTTTTGCCCCCGTTGCCAAGATGAATTCCATTAGAGTCATTTTCTCTCTTGCAGCCAATTTGGATTGGGTTTTACACCAACTGGACATCAAGAATGCATTCTTGAATGGTGACCTTGAAGAGGAAGTGTACATGATTCAACCTCCTGGGTTTCTAGCCCAAGGCAATGAACAGAAAGTGTGCAAGTTGAAAAAGTCCTTATACGGGCTGAAACAATCACCAAGAGCTTGGTTCAGTAGATTCCATGTGGCAGTTCAGCAGAAAGGATACAGGTAATGTCAATCAGATCACACACTATTCGTGAAAAAAGGAGAAGGTAAAATTGCTGCTCTAATTGTTTATGTGGATGACATAATTGTTACTGGTGATTGGGAGGATGAAATTCAGAAATTGAAAATTTTCCTTGCAACTCAG
Source organism: Nelumbo lutea (assembly GCF_056320005.1). Classification (NCBI taxonomy): domain Eukaryota; kingdom Viridiplantae; phylum Streptophyta; class Magnoliopsida; order Proteales; family Nelumbonaceae; genus Nelumbo; species Nelumbo lutea. The sequence goes on from NC_142689.1 coordinate 60,923,850, forward strand.
TTTGAAGTGAAGGATCTAGGACCTGCCAGATACTTCCTTGGAATTGAAGTTGCCCGATCAAAGAAGGGTATCTTCATTTCTCAAAGGAAATACATCCTAGATTTACTTCAGGACACTGGAAAGATAGGGGTGAAGCCAGTTGACTCTCCCATTGACCCCAACCATAAATTAGGTGACAACTGTGGTGAATCACTCAAGGATGTGAAACGGTTTCAGAGGCTTGTAGGGAGATTGTTATACCTTTCTATGACTCGCCCAGACATTGCATATGTTGTTGGTGTCCTCAGTCAATTCATGCATGCTCCTAGGTCTTCTCATCTTGAAGCAACAGAGAGAATCCTCCGATATTTGAAGAAGTATCCGGGTACTGGTTTGTTGTTTCTAAAGCATGGACATTTGAAAGTTGAAGTGTATACAGATGCAGATTGGGCTGGATTCCAAAGTGACAGAAAGTCTACTAGTGGCTACCGCACCTTTATAGGAGGGAACCTTGTTACATGGAGAAGTAAAAAGCAAAATATGGTAGCTAGATCCAGTGCTGAAGCTGAATATCGTGCTATGGCCCACGGGGTTGCTGAAGGCATGTGGATAAAGAATTTGTTGGGGGAGTTGGGTTTCCCAGTGACCAAACCTATAACTCTATTTTGTGATAACAAAGCAGCTATAAGCATTGCTGCCAATCCGGTGCTACATGATAGAACAAAACACATCGAAGTTGACAAGCATTTTATCAGAGAGAAAGTTATCACAGGCGAAGTGTGTACCCCCTATGTCACTTCTGAGAACCAGCTTGCAAACATCTTTACAAAGGGTTTAAACCTTTCCAGACATCATGATCTTTGTAACAAGTTGGGCATGATTGATATCTATGCTCCAACTTGAGGGGGAGTGTTGTCAGTTGTTTATGTATTCAGGTTTAGTACCATAAGGGTACTGTTGTAATTTCTCCTTTGTTTACATTGTTCGGCTGTACTAGTATAAATAATAATAGATCATTCTTTCGCCCCCTAAGTTGAGAAGGGGCTTTCAGTCCTCTCGGCTCTCCTCTCCTCTCTCTCTCTCTCTTCTCTCCTCTTGTCTCTTCACTTGAGATTAATATGGCAGCTTGAGATTATGAGAAACCAATTTTTAAGACAACTTTTCTGAATCTATCAAACCAAGCTCTAGAGGACTGTTTAAGGCCATAAAGGGATTTCTTCAAACAACAATCCTTCTTTTCACTCCCAATGATGTTCACTTATGTAAACCCACTTACATCCAATAGGAACTTTGCCTTCTGGGAGAGAAACAATTTTCCATGTCTGGTTTTTTTCAAGTGCCTCCATTTCCTGGTTCATAGCATCTTTCTAATGAGAGAACTACACTGCCTCAATAACACTATGAGGGATAAAAACAAAAGCAATGGAAGAAATATAAACACAATAAGAGGGTTATAAGATATCATAAGAGACATAATTTGAGATAGGCACATGTCCCTTTTTCTTTACGAATCGCAATAGGGAGGTCAAGGTTAGAAGCCACACTAGGAAGTGCAATAACAGATTCAACACAAGCATAAAAAACAAGAAGAGGTTCAGAATCCAAATTACTTGAGTCTGGGAAGTCAGATTGTAATGGACATTCAATCGTTGGAGTCATCCTCTTTTTCCATTTGACGAACCACTGGTGCCAAGACCGAGGAATAGGAGGCACAGGAGGAGCACTACTCCACCACGGGGAGGAGGAGAAGAGGAAGGATTGACAATATTAGTTGTAGTCGAAATAGGAATTGAAATACATAAAGGAGTCTGATATTCATTGGAACTCTCTCCTTGAAGAGAGTAGAAGATCAAGACTGTAATCAGTCTTGAATCCTAAAAGGTTTTAGGTTTGTAAAACAGAAAAGAAGATGAGAGAAAAGGGAGAGAATAGAAGAGAAGCAAGAGAGCACAAGTTGCTGAAAGGAGGGACAAATTCTAACAGATCTGCTGCCGCCACTCTCTTAATATTTATAGGTTTATGTTTAGTACATGATGAAAGGACACATCTGCCCTTGGTACTTACATAATAAAGAAAGTAAATAAAACTGGAATAAATAACAGTTGAATTAGCAAACTGACTCAAACTGGCACTACTATAATTGAAACAAATACTGCTGTCCTACGAACACAGTGGGGACCACTACAGTGGGGCCCACATCAGTGTTCTCTACACTCCCCCTCAAGTTGGGAGTAGATATCTATCATGCCCAACTTAGATAGGTCTGTCTCTAACTTCTTCCTCGGTACAGCCTTGGTGAGGATATCCGTGAGCTGCATATTGGATGTGATGTACGGAAGACACACTTCTTGTGATATAACTCTTTCTCGCACAAAATGTCGATCAACTTCGATATGTTTAGTTCTGTCATGCTGCACTGGGTTGTGGGCTATATTAATAGTTGCCTGATTATCACAATACAACATTAAGGGCTTTTCATAGTCAATACCCAACTCTTCAAGTAGTGACCTCAGCCATAAGATTTCAGCCACTCCATTAGCCATTGACCTGTATTCCGCTTCAGCATTGGAGTGGGAAACAACACTCTGCTTCTTACTCCTCCAAGAGACAAGGTTACCTCCCACAAGGGCACAATATCCAGAGGTGGACCTTCTGTCATCAACACTTCCAGCCCAATCGGCATCTGTATAGACTTCCACCCTCATGTGATTATTGTTCTTGAGTAATATACCTCTACCCGGGCATCTCTTCAAGTATGCTAATATTCGTTCTGCCACAAGAAGATGAGAAGTTCTAGGGGAGTGCATGTACTGGCTGACAACACTAACTGCATAGCTGATATTCGGCCGAGTGAGACAGAGATATAGAAGCTTTCCAACCAACCGTTGGAACATAACTTTGTCCTCAAGAGGGTCCCCACCCTCTGCACTAATCTTGTGATTTTGTTCGATGGGTGTATCGGCCGGCTTAACACCCAGCTTTCCAGTTTCCGCCAACAGATCTAGAACATATTTTCTCTGAGAGATAAAAATCCCCTGCTTGGATCTAGCAACCTCAATACCCAAAAAATAACGTAGTGCACCAAGATCTTTTACCTTAAACTCTTGATGAAGGAGCTGCTTGAGAGACTCAATCTCATGACTGTCATTTCCTGTCACCACAATATCATCTACATATACTGCTAATAGTGTCAGAGAGGACTCCATCCTTTTGATGAATAGTGTATGATCTGACTGGGCCTGTACATAACCAAACCTTCCAAGGGCTAATCTGAACCTATCAAACCAGGCTCTAGATGACTGCTTCAAACCATACAATGCCTTGTTCAGTCGGAAAACCTTCTTACCTGTCTCTATATCATAGAATCCAGGAGGCAACTGCATGTAAACCTCTTCTTGTAAGTCTCCATTCAGAAAGGCATTTTTAACATCCATCTGAAACAGGGACCAAGAATGATTTGCTGCAAGGGATAACAAAACTCAAATGGTGGTCATCTTGGCTACTGGGGCAAAGGTCTCCAAGTAGTTTATAGCATAAGTCTGAGTGAATCCCTTTGCAACCAGCCCGGCTTTGTATCTTTCAATAGAGCCATCAGCATTATGCTTCACAGTGAATACCCATCTGCATCCCACCGGTTTCTTTCCTTTTGGTGGGTCAACCAGTGTCCAGGTATTATTCTTCAACAGGGCATCCATTTCGACTTGCATTGCATCTTTCCATTCTGGAACCGATAAGGCTTCTTGCACTGTTCTTGGAATAGGGACATTGGCAATGGAAGTGAGATAGGACCGGTAAGATGGTGATAGACGATCATAGGATAGGAACTGTGAGATGCTGTGAGCTGTAGAAGTGGTGCAATGTCGTTTCCCTTTGCGAATGGCAATAGGGAGATCAAGGTCATCCACAGGAGGGAGAAAGTGGCAACAACGAGAGGTATCTCAGTAGGCTCTGGATCTGGAGCCGCAGAAGGAACTGGATCTGGCCGGGACTGCCGAAGACTAGGATCAACCTGCCTGCATCGCCTGTGATAGACTCTCAACTCTGGCTCCCTCTGACCACCCTCACCACTACAACCTTCATTACCCAATGGAATAGGTAAAGGAACAGCCCCATTTCCACTCTCACTGCTCTCCCCCTGAGGAGTGGACAGATTCTAACTGATCTGCCGCCGCCACTCTCTTAATATTTATAGGTTTATGTTTAGTACATGATGAAAGGACACATCTGCCCTTGGTACTTACATAATAAAGAAAGTAAATAAAACTGAAATAAATAACAGCTGAATTAGCAAACTGACTCAAACTGACACTACTATAACTGAAACAAATACTGCTGTCCTACGAACACAGTGGGGACCACTGCAGTAGGGCCCACATCAGTGTTCTCTACACTCCCCCTCAAAGGGAGCCGGAGTTGAGAGTCTATCACAGGCGATGCAAGCAGGTTGATCCTAGTCTTCGGTAGTCCCGGCCAGATCCAGTTCCTTCTGCGGCTCCAGATCCAGAGCCTACTGAGATACCTCTTGCTGTTGCCACTTTCCCTCCTGTGGATGACCTTGATCCTTCACTGTGAAGCATAATGCTAATGGCTCTATTGAAAGATACAAAGCCAAGCTGGTTGTAAAGGGATTCACTCAGACTTATGGTATAGACTACTTGGAGACCTTTGCCCCAGTAGCCAAGATGACCACCATTCGAGTTTTGTTATCCCTTGCAACAAATCATTCTTGGCCCCTGTTTCAGATGGATGTTAAAAATGCCTTTCTGAATGGAGACTTACAAGAAGAGGTTTACATGCAGTTGCCTCCTGGATTCTATGATACAGAGACAGGTAAGAAGGTTTGCCGACTGAACAAGGCATTGTATGGTTTGAAGCAGTCATCTAGAGCCTGGTTTGATAGGTTCAGATTAGCCCTTGGAAGATTTGGTTATGTACAGGCCCAGTCAGGACATACACTATTCATCAAAAGGATGGAGTCCTCTCTGCAGGCTGTGACAAGTCTTCAACTGCTGCGAACCTCTCCTAGTAATCTCCAAGATTCAGCCGCCGAAAAACTCCTTCAAGGCTTCCAGCCCTAGCTAGTTCTCATGTGATCGGCTGGACTAGATACACATGAGAAGCCCTAGATAGGCTCTGATACCAAGTAGAAGATCAAGACTGTAATCAGTCTTGAATCCTAAAAGGTTTTAGGTTTGTAAAACAGAAAAGAAGATGAGAGAAAAGGGAGAGAATAGAAGAGAAGCAAGAGAGCACAAGTTGCTGAAAGGAGGGACAGATTCTAACAGATCTGCCACCGCCACTCTCTTAATATTTATAGGTTTATGTTTAGTACATGATGAAAGGACACATCTGCCCTTGGTACTTACATAATAAAGAAAGTAAATAAAATTGAAATAAATAACAGCTGAATTAGCAAACTGACTCAAACTGGCACTACTATAACTGAAACAAATACCGTTGTCCTATGAACACAGTGGGGACCATTGCAGTGGGGCCCACATCAGTGTTCTCTACAAAGAGAAGGACGAGAGAAGGAGAAGAAAGGAGTAGAGTCAAAGAATGTGACATCTTTGGACACACCTAAAGACCTTAAGAGGAAGATGGAAGGCATCCTCCTCAGTAAAAAGAAGCTGATGAGGAGATTGGAGATGAAGGGTTCGCGAGGGAAGTCTGTTAATAAGATGTACCAGCTGTTTGGGCAACATCCCGCCCAAAACCGAAAACCAAGTTCGGACATGCATCTGGAATAACAATCATCTGGAAACTTCAATCACATGTCTGTTTTTCCTCTCTGATACCCCATTTTGTTGGGGATTATGAGGACATGAGCTCTAGTGAATTACTCCTTTCTCTTCAAGGAAAGTTTGTAATTTCTTCTCAAAGTATTCCTTGACATTGTTCGATCTGATAATCTCAATTTTCTTCTCAAACTGTCTCCATTATATTGAAGAAGCCTTTTACAATTAAAGGAACTTCATCTTCGCTCTTCATCAAATACAACCAAGTATACCGCGAGTAGTCATCAACAAAGACAATGAAATATTTATAGCCACCCATACATGGAATAGAATAAGGTTCCCAAATATTAGTATGTATTAAATGAAAGGCAACATTACTTCTTTTGTTACTTGCAAAATATGTGGTTCTACATTGCTTTGATAGTTGACAAACTTCACACTGTAGACCATAACTAGGCAAGGACTCAAATTGACTAGGAAACAAAAATTTCAAAGAACCAAAAGACACATTCCCAAGGCAGTGGTGCCACAATTTCAATTGACTTAGTTTCTTATCATGACAGGACTCAAACTGACACATTAACCCTAACTTTGGAGGCTAGTCAAGAAGATAAGCTCCATTGGGTTCATATCCACTGCCATTCATCTTCCCCATACTCAAATCCCGTAAGACACAATGAGATTGGGAAGAAGGTTACAGAACAATTATGGGACTTTGTAAGTGAGCTAACAGATAAGAGATTTCTATGCAATTATGGAACATGGGGTACAAAGTTTAGAGAAAGGTTGTTGGTAAGTTTAACTTCACCCAAATCCGCAATTGGGGTCTAAGATCCATCAACAATGGTAATCTTACCATTTCCTAAAAATAGTTTATAAGTGGTAAAGTAGGAAGGCATACCAGTCATATGATCAATGGCTCCTATGTTAATTATCCAAGAGCTAGAGGGTGAGGCATGACAAGCAAGTGCAATACCTAATTTTGCAAAGGCCCTAAAAGGTGTATGTGAACCAGTAGATGTAGGCAACCTACCCTTTTCAAGATGGAGTAAGATGACTCTCAATTTTTCCATCACATTAGAGGTGTCATGAGTAGATGCCTGAGCAGGAGGATTTACCCCAAGCATGAGTCTGAGAATCATGACTAGCTGTAGCAACATGAGTATTTACCCTCTTTCTAGTTTAAACTTCTCACACATCAGGTGGGGATTTAGTTTCCAACACCTATCCTTGGTGTGCTTTGTCTTCTTGCAATATTCACAAAATACCTCCTTAGGTCTACCAGAGCTCCATTTGAGCTTTGTGGATAGACCTGTTCATGGGCCGTGTCGGGCCGGGCTCAAGTCGGGCTTTGCCTCTTTATCAACAAAAAATGTGTAGGCCCGAGCCCGAGCCTGAACCGACCATTGGGCCTAGATCTTGAGCCCGATCCTGGTACTTATATAAAGCCCGAAGCCCGAGCTCAAGCTCGAAGCCCGGCCTGCACACAAAATGTCTTATTTTTAGTGTACTTTTATAAACTAATATTATATTAATTTAGTAATAATTTAATAAATTAATAAACTAATTTGTATTTCCTAATAGTAAATTAATATTTATTAATAATTTAAGAAACAAATATTATATATATATATATTTATTATATATAACATAAATGCTTTTTTATTATGTGTAATTGTATTCGGCCAGGCTTGGGCCCGAGCCGGGCTTATTTGAGAAAGCCTGAGCCCGGCCCGAAAAATGACTATGTTGGGTATTTAAAGCTCGAGCTCGAGCCTATGGGCCTGAAATTTTGTCCAAGCCTAAAAAATAATGGGCCAGGCTATCGGGCTACTTGGCCCATGAACAAGTCTATTTGTGGACATAAAGAACAATGTGCTTACCTACAAGTACTTGCATCATAGCATTCCTCCTACTCTCTTCATTCTGCACAAGAGAATATGCTATGGAGAGTGGCAAAATATCAAAACTAAAGATGTGTTGCTTGGTGAAGTCATAATCAACATCCAACCCAACAAGAAAATAAAAAACTCGGTTTTTCTCAATGTACTTGATGTACTTTCATCATCAATAGGATCCTTCCACTCCAAAGCCTCTAAATGATCAATTTCTTCCCAAATTGATTGTAAGGAAGAGAAATACATGGCCACCGATTTCTCCCCGTGTCTCATGTTACATGCTTCTCTTCACAACTAATAGATTCTAGCAGTGTTCTCTGCTTGAGAATAAGTTGCAGTTAACCTATCCCAAATATCCTTGGCTATTGAAAGGAACATATAGTTATGGGCGATGTGTGGCTACATAGAGCATACAAGCCATGACATAACCACCAGATTATCCTGCTCCCATATGGAATGATTTGGATCTTCGGGCTTCGACTTAGCTTCCTTACCAGTAATAAACCCAAGTTTACCTCTTCCATTGATTGTAAGCTTAGCTGATTGAGTCCATTCAAGAAAATTTGTTCCATCAAGTTTTATAGTAGTAATCTGCCCTCCGACATTGTCATTACTTCCCGAGAGGACATAGGTAGGTACACAAACATCTCTATGTGAGTCCATCGATCACATCCCCTCTAAAAATATCTTTCTCACCAACACCACAGTATCCCATCACTACTTGAACATCCAAACACGTTTCCCACAAGGTTAAACACGGGCAATAAAACTAGGAAAAATAGGTGTTGGCAGCAAAATAGGGGAAGGAAAAAATTTCCTAAAAATATTTTAGGGCTCCAAAAAAACTGGGACTACTTCCTGCAGTCTTAGAAATTTACCACAACTCAAACACAAGAGGTTTTAATAGCAGACAACCCACCATATGAACATGCAAGCCCTAAGCTCCAAATCTGGATTTTTTCGCCAATTTTATCCAATAAATCCAAGAAAAATATAAAACAACTTCAAACCACCATGAATCCTATACCAAAATTCCTCTAAAAACAAGGCACATCAACGTTCATCAGAAACACACACAGATGCCACCGACTGTACAGGCTGCTAATGTCAACCAGCGGCGTGCTTACGTCAATAGGTCTGTCTATGAGTCATGATCAGCAATAGTTGATTTCCTTGATCTTACAATGCTCTAATACTAAGTTAAAAGGTTAGAGATGAAAAGAAGGAGAAGAAGAGGTTTTGTCGAGAATATTGGGATTGTTACTGTTCACACCTAGAAAACTTACATTTAACATATTGTGCAAAATTACAAAGAGCCCTTGAATAGGCACCCTAATACAAAAAGCACAAAAGGACAAAAATTCCCTTACACTCTCAACTGCTACGTGTTCAAGCCATGTTCAACTCTACCAACAAGGATGGTTTCAAGCCACCCAAGGTAAGTGCCTCCAAAAAGATTGCTTCATCAATCTCAAAGATCACAAAATCAATGGTGGTTTCCCTGAAGAAATCCACCAAAGCAAGGGCTAAGGCTATTGTCCCTACCCAAATCATGATAGGAACCATTCCAGTGAATCTGCTAGTTCCTCCTACATACTGTGTTGTAAGGCTTACTTAATTGTTACTTTATAGCTACTGTTTGTAGGCTGTTGGACAGTTACAGTTACTTGTTTTTTCTTCTTTATTTTTTCTTATTATTTTGATTCTAGGATATGCCTCCAAGGGCATACTTGTAATTTCAGATTCTTTTATGAAGTTAATATAAAAAGAAAACTGGCGGCAGCCAGTAGACACTTTTTTCTCTCAACCATACCTCTCTCTTCCTCTCTCTCTCTCTCTCTCTCTCCCAATCCCCACGAATCACCACATGGTATCAGAGCTGGTTCTTTGGGTTGAAAAAGACCTATGATCCCTCATGCCCTATCCTTAAAAGTGTTTGGACGTGGCTGTTTCTGCAGAAACCCTAGCTGTGTCTGGCGGTAGTTTTTTGGTAAACCCTAGCAGTTTCTGGTGGCAGCTTTTGTGATTTTTTTTCCTGGCCGTAATAGCAAGAAAACCCTTGTCGGAGAAGGGTGATGCTGGTGCAGACTCCTCTGTTCGATGCTGATCGGGCAGGAGCGTGGATGATAGAAAGTCCACTAGTGGGTATTGCACATTTGTGGGAGGAAATTTTGTGATCTGGAAGAGCAAGAAGCAAAGTGTGGTAACAAGGTCAAGTGCTGAAGCTGAATATAGAGCTATGGCACATGGGGTGGCTGAAGTCCTTTGGCTAAAGAACCTTCTAGGGGAGCTTGGAGTTGTTGTTCATAGTCCTATGCCCCTTTACTATGATAACAAGGCTGCAATAAACATCGCCAGCAACCCAGTCCTACATGAGAGGACCAAGCATATTGAGGTGGATAAACACTTCATAAGGGAGAAACTGGGAAAAAAAGGAAATTTGCATCCCTTATGTCAACTCCAAGGAACAACCTGCTGATGTCCTTACAAAGGGGCTTCCGTGCTCGTGGCACAATGAGTTATGTGGCAAGCTGGGCATGATAGACATCTTCAGCCCAACTTGAGGGAGAGTGTTGTAAGGCTTACTTAATTGTTACTTTATAGCTGTTGTTAGTAGGCTGTTGGACAGTTACAGTTACTTGTTTTTTCTTCTTTCTTTTTTCTTATTATTTTGATTCTAGGATATGCCGCCGGGGGCATACTTGTAATTTCAGATTCTTTTATGAAGTTAATATAAAAAGAAAACCGGCGGAAGCCAGTAGACACTTTTTTCTCTCAACCGTACTTCTCTCTTCCTCTCTCTCTCTCTCTCTCTCTCTCTCTCTCTCTCTCTCTCTCCCCCAATCCAATCACCACATACCGGTTATGATGGTGACTATTTTTTGTAGAAAAATCTACTCCTAAAGCCTCTACTAAGGCTACAAAAAAGGAAGAGACTAGATGTTCCTCCATCTACACAATTGAGGCCTTGGGTAGTTGAACTTGGAAGTTCAAGTGGGGAATTCTTCCTCTCATGAGAAGAAAGTCATTTTTAATCAGAAGTCTCCTACTCTTACTAAAGAACTTCCGCAACAATCTTCAATTACTATTAGTAAAATAGGTCCAAGAGACCTCCAAAGGCTAGAAGCCACGAAGTAGTGCTCCCATTTCCCTTGTTTATTTTTCTATAGAAAGATTAAAGAAAGAAAAGTCATACATGGAAGCTAAAAAATGGGCATTCATCTTTGGATACATATTTTCTAAACAAGCATGCCTTTACTTTGAAAGGGTTGAGAGATCCATCCCATGGACGCCCAAAGATTGCGGAATAAGGGGCGAATTTCAAAAATTTTTCTCTCCCTTCAACTGGGAATCACATTCCCTATTTAGAAAATCATATTTTCAAGGATCAATCTTGAACCTTAAACTGAACCAGATCTGAACCAAAAGGAATGGGAGAGAATAATACCTGATACGGAGAAGTAATATCTCCCAACGAAGGTGTTCACGCCCAAGGAAGGATCCAAAGACTGCTCCCACTGAAAATGGCACAATGCAGGATGGAGCAGAATCAGCAGTGTTCTTCCCAAGAACTCTGTCCTTCACAAGAAACAGCAGGATGGAACGTGAGCACAGCTTCCCTTTTCAGTCCTTTCTCAAAGAACTGATGTCAAGATCCAATCTTGACTTCTCCCACAGCTGGAGATCGAACTGGCAAACAGGGCGGCAAGAGCAGGGAGGCGGCAAGAGAGTATTCGCAGGGTGCAGAATTCTCTCTTCTTGATTTCAGCACTAAAGAGGATCTGATGTGTTTCTTGTTCTCTCTCAAGGCTGCCTCCCCCTCCTTCCTTTTGTTAACTTGAAAAGATCAGCTCCTAATCCCATTAGGAGGTGCTTATCCAAATCATATTTGGATCAGCCTTCTCTTCTAGTGATAAGGATAAACCCTTATCTTATCTACAGATTAGATTAGCTTTATCCTAATCTTATTAGGAGGTTTCTAGATCTGAATCACATTCAGATCTGGACTCTCTGAGTGGATAGGATTAAGACCCTATCCTAACTGCTAATCCATCTCAGAATTCGCCCCTTTAATTAACTAAATTAATAGCCCAGTTCGAAATGGGATTTAGGCCCATTAAGCTTATGTGCTCACTTAACCTTCCTAATTGCTGCCCAGTTGGGCTTCTTTGTATGGCGTGGGACCCAAGCATTGATCTACACATCAGCCACATGGGTTCGGCCTAGCCTTTGTTAGAAGGCCTGGTCGAATACACTATTAAGACAGTGCACCCCTTGAAACCCATCAAATGGGATCTATGGGCCCAACACTTACCCTAAGTGGTCCCTGGGCCAAGCCACCTTGTAACACCCAGGGACTGTGGGCAGATGCAAGATTAGCCCATCAGGTATTATCCTCAATGGTCTTACACTTAACCTCTCAGCCCATAATGATCATACACTGCCCAACAAGAGAGGACCTCTCCCTCGGCTACAAGGAACAGTGTTGCACTCTCCACTTATATGGATCTCGGGAATTAAAACCTTTTTGCAAACATTTTAGAAACCATAATATATATACTTTTATATCTCATATAAAATATACTTTGCAAAACAAATTTCAACGGTTGAAATGGGTTGCCGGCAGTCTTGGTTTCCAACAGTGAGAGCGCATCCCCGATCATTACCTTTGTCCGACAAAGGGGCTGATCCTGTCACTATGATCACCCACTCAGATGAATTCTCGGATTGTCCCAACATACCCAGGTTTTGACCCCCGCTAAGGATCTCACTGATTGGTACATCAAAGACAGCCCGATCCGACACCTAGTGTAGTATCATAATCGAGTCTAGGGGTCGGGTGTAACTTTCCAGTTTTGCCCATCAATCTCCAAGGTCCAGGGCAATACTGGAAATCTGGTCCAGTTCAAAGATTCAATTAATCCCACACTATATGTGCCTAGGGTCTCACCCCGATAGCTGAGACAAGCCACCCCAACCGACTTGGTGGCACCACTGTGTCAGCCTTGTCAGGATAGGTCTCCCCAGACCGACCCACTGGCTGTGAACATTCTAAACTAACACGAGTCTCAATAAATGTCCAGTTTAAGGGTATTACACAGAAACATACCAAGGGAACATGAATCAAATATGTACTTTTATTCATTTACAATAAACTCATAAAGTACATCAATTTTGATTGAAGTTAAGGGCATACAAAACTGTCTAACAGCTCCTACTTGCACTTAGCTCCAATCAGGTACTAGCCAGAGTCCCATGCTTTCCACGTGTTTCTCAAATACTTTCTGTGATAGTGGCTTTGTCAATGGGTCTGCTACATTATCCTCTGACGCTACCTTCTGAATCAGGACGTCCCCTCTACCAACAATCTCCCGCAGTACGTGGTACTTCCTCTCGATGTGCTTCGACTTCGAGTGGGCTCGTGGCTCCTTAGCCTGAGCAATGGCTCCATTGTTGTCACACAACAATGGGATGGGTGATGTGTCGGACGGAACTACTCCCAACTCATGAATGAGCTTCTTCATCCATACGGCTTCTTTGGCAGCCTCACTTGCGGTAATGTACTCGGCCTCGGTCGTGGAGTCTGCAGTGGACCCCTGTTTGCTGCTTTTCCAGCAAATAGCACACGATCCTATCGTGAAAACATATCCAGATGTAGACTTTCTATCATCTGGGTCTGACTGGAAATCGGCATCTGTATACCCTTGGATCTGTAGTGAGCTACCATCGAATACTAGACAAAACTCTTTTGTCCTTCGAAGGTACTTAAGTATGTTTTTCACAGCAGTCCAATGCTCCTGCCCTGGGTTGGCCTGAAATCTGCTTACTACACTCACTGCCTGAGCTATGTCAGGACGAGTGCACAGCATGGCATACATGATGCTTCCTACGGCAGAGGCATAGGGAACGTCTTTCATGCCATCAATCTCCTCAGAAGTCTTAGGAGACATCTTCTTGGAGAGAGTGACTCCGTGCCTGAAAGGAACATTTCCTTTCTTGGAGTTTTCCATGCTGTATCTTTTGACTATTTTGTCAATGTAGGCAGATTGGGATAATCCTATTATCCGCTTCGATCTATCTCTATAGAGTCGAAGACCTAGTATATAGGAGGCTTCTCCAAGATCTTTCATGGAGAATTGCTGTGATAACCATACTTTCACCGTAGTTAACATACCTACATCATTCCCAATGAGTAGAATGTCATCTACATACAGAACCAAGAAGGTAACCTTATCTCCACTGTACTTCCTGTAGACACAGGGTTCATTCGGATTCTGCTCGAAGTCAAACGATTTGACGGCAGAGTCAAAACGGATGTTCCAACTTCTAGAAGCTTGCTTAAGTCCATAAATGGATCTATTAAGTTTACATACCATGTTTTCCTGACCTGCAGCAATGAAGCCTTGCAGCTGCTGCATATAGATATCTTCAGTAAGATCTCCATTCAGGAATGCAGTTTTGACGTCCATTTTCCAATTCTCATAATCATGGTATGCTGCTACAACTAGCAGGATCCTAATGGATTTAAGCATGGCCACAGGCGAAAAGGTTTCCTCATAATCGATGTCCTCTTTCTGAGTGTACCCTTTCGCCACCAGACGAGCCTTGAAGGTCTCAACCTTACCATCGGGGCCCTTCTTCCTCTTGTAAATCCATTTGCAACCAATTGCTTTTACCCCGGAGGGTGGACCTACTAGAGTCCAGACTCCATTGGTCTTCATTGAGTCCATCTCTGCTCTCATGACCTCCACCCACTTCTGGGAATCTATGTCCAACATAGCTTCCGTGTAAGTCACGGGATCCTCCTCACTAGTCAAGGTTTCCACCAGGTAACTATCCTGGTCATAACCATAACGGACTGGTGGCCTGGATACCCGAGTGGATCTTCTAGGTTGGTCACTACCTGGAACTTGTGGGACATCTCCCACTGCTCCTGAGCTCTCCTCATCAAAAACAATTTCCTGACGATGGGTGTCCAGGATATAGTCGGTTTCCAAGAATTGTGCATTACGACTGCAGAACACTTTCTGCTCACTTGGGTCATAGAATAGGTAACCTACAGAGCCTTTTGGGTAGCCTACAAATAGGCAACGGCTGGTCTTGGATTCCAACTTGTCTGCACTCGTTCTTTTAACGTGTACTGGACAACCCCAAATCTTCAAGTGTCTGACACTTGGTTTCTTTCCGGTCCAAAGTTCATATGGAGTATTCGGAACCAATTTGGTTGGAACCCGATTCAGCACATAAATCGCAGTCTCTAATGCGTAACCCCAAAAGGATGTGGGTAACTCTGAGTGTATGAGAAGCGACCGGACCATATCCAATAAGGTCCTATTCCTCCTCTCCGAAACACCATTAAGTTGTGGTGTAGCAGGAGGAGCTAATTGTGATACTATCCCATTGTCCTTTAAGTAGTCCCTGAATTCGTCAGAGAGATACTCGCCACCTCAATTTGATCGAAGGGCCTTAATCTCTCTCCCTAACTGTTTCTCGACCTCTTGTCTAAACTCTTTGAACTTTTCAAAGGATTCAGACTTGTGTCTCATTAGGTACACGTAACCGTATCGTGAAAAATCATCTGTGAAGGTGATGAAATACACGTGTTGATTTCGTGTCCTAACACTCAGGGGACCACATACATCAGTATGTATTAGGTCAAGTGTGCTCGTACATCTTTCAGGCTTACCGTTAAATGGCCGTTTCGTCATCTTGCCTTGTAGGCAAGGCTCACAAGTGGGAAGATCTTCTACAGTTAGAAAATCCAAAGGACCATCCTTTACCAACCTTGTGTTTCGGTCAACACCGATGTGGCCAAGTCGATAATGCCACAGACACATGGGATTAACTGTATCACGAGCTCTCTTCTTAGGGATTTCAGCCGACGTAGTTTCGGTTATGTTAGTTTCTAGAGAAGGATGTAGAACATAGAGACCGTTCTCCAGTTCCCCGTATGCGATGAATCTGTTGTTTCTTTTAATAGTAATCGTATTACTAAAGAAGACAGAATAACCATCTGCACACAGTTTTGAGACAAATCAAATTTCTCCTTAAATTTTGTACATAAAGACAGTCTTTCAGTACAATTATTCCTTCTCTAAAAATTAATTCCACGGTTCCTATGGCCACGGCTGCAACAGTTGCAGTAGTCCCCAAGAAGAGTGTGACTTCTCCTTCACTTAGCCTTCTGCTTACCTTGAACCCCTGCAGTGAGTTACAAGCATGAGTCGAAGCCCCGGAGTCAATACACCAGGAAGCAGAAGCTACCAACAAATTGGTTTCTATAACACAAGTTTCGAAGTTACCTTTCTTGGATTCCAGGTAGGCAGGACAATTCCTTTTCCAGTGGCCGGTCTTCTTGCAGAAGTGACAGGCATCTGATGCTTTGTCTTTCTTCTGCTTCTTGCTCTTAGTGGCTTTCTTCTGAGGCTTCTTTGCCTTCCTCTTTCTCTTGCCTGTCTTGCCAGCTTCAACAAGCATGGCTACAGGCTCATCCTTTCTAATCAGTTCCTCAGCTCTTTGCAACATATTGCTGAGCTCTTGTAAGCTGACATTCAGCTTGTTCATGTTATAGTTCATGATGAACGGATTAAAGGAAGGAGGCAAAGAGTTAAGGATAGCATCTATCTGGGTTGCAAGGTCCAGCCCGGATCCAAGAGCCTCCAGTTAGTTGATGTATCCCATCATCCGAAGACAATGGTTGTGAACTTGTTGACCCTTGGACATTTGTGCGGTCATGAACTGTTTCAAGACCTTTTGTCGAGTAGAACGATTCTGCTCTTCATACATTGTCCTGAGACTATCCAATATGTCTTTGGCAAGTTCGATCTGATCGAACTGCCTCTGTATCGGGTTGTCTAAGGAGGCAATGATGTAACATCGGGCAAGGGAGCTTTTCTCCTCCCATTCTTGATAGTCTCTCCTTCGGGCCTCAGAAGCCCTATCACCCAGACGCTCCGGAGCAGGATTCTTTTCCAATTTGTCCAGCTTTTCAGAAGCTAGGACCAGCATAAGGTTCCTGTACCAATCAGCATAGTTTGGGCCCTTCAACTTGTTGTCATCAAGTAGTTTTGCAAAAGATCTGTTTGCCATTTTCTGATAAAAGAGCAAACATCAGTCCACAACCTAATTTGATTCATGTTCATTTCATAGATATGGATTTTAATCTACGATCCATTTCCATTTATTCGTCTCTGAGATTTCCCTCCTCTCTCAGTGACGGAGACTACGGGTTGTCTCTGGAAATCACATAGGGTGCATGGAGCCAACTGTTTTAGCTGCATAACCCCACCACCTTTCTGTGAAGGATCACATCCACTCATCATATGAGTTTTCCCTTTGGCCTCTGTCAGACAAGGTTCAGAGCCGTTTTCAGGTAATCCTTTCTGTCCAGTGAGTGCTCACCCATCATATTCGTGAACGCCAAGGTACCGTGAGAGAGTTCCCATTTTTTGGTGAAGCCCCTCCCACATCGGTATATGATGCCCCTATCATCTTATGAAACACTCAGACAAGCTCAACAGCAAATGGATAGCCCATTTTCTGGTGCGTTTTCTCATTACTGAAGGACCCATCCTCATGTTAATGATGGAAGGCCTTTAGAGAGTTCATCATATGAATCTCCCTATCACATGCACTCATATTAGCTGGAGGGAACAAAATTACGCCCTAGTTTGATTTAGGTCAAACCAAAGTGGCTCCCACTGACTTTCATAAAGCCAGATTTCAGTGGGCCTTGAATCGGCTAGGGTTCCGCACGTAACCTCTTGATGAGGTGTGGGGCCCACCACTGAAGGAAGTCATCCAATGACCAAAAGGGACACCATGGCAATGATGTGCATTCAGCCATGGTGTGCGCAAGAGCCATTGTCGAATGAGCATGGGCCAAGTACTTATGGCCCATGTACGCAGCACATCACACATCCATACATCACATGCAGGGATAAATTGATCCAATCAATTAATTATCTGTAAGGCCCGTTGGAAGCCCGTTAAAATTCCATAATATTAACCATTGATATTATCTAGGTATATGGGCTGAATTAGGGTTACCCAGTTCGGCCCATATAGCTTTATCCTTTAAAATGGGCTTTTGCAGTTTTAACTATTTAAAACTGGGCCTTTACAGGCTGGGCCGAATTAACCATTTAATTAAATATCAATCCTTAGGCCCATTAGTGGGAAATTAGGGCTGACTTTCAGCCTTGATTAAACCCTACAATTGGTCCAATCTTGGTTCGAATGGGTGTAGGGTTTGATTTTTAATTAAATCCTTAATTCAAGAAAATAATCTGAAATTAAATACTGATAAAAGGAAAAACAAGAATCAGTCAAACAGGGCTGTTCGCACAATCCTTCCTGCAAAACAGAGGTTAGATCACAGAATGCAGTTTCACAAACTGCAAATCGCAGATAGCATTTCTCTCATCTGCGAAATCTCCTTCTCTGCGCCGCCATCTTCGATCCAAAATAAAAATAAATAGAAATCCTATTTCTATTAATAATTACATCAGATCGAATACCTATACATTGAGTCTAGAAAAAAAAAATTATTTACAGACCCAAAATAAGTCAAGAACTGCAAAAGCGCAGGTTCCCTGCGCAAACCAAGAATTCGATCTCCTCTTATACGAACAGCCCATAAATCAAGAAAATTATAAAGAGCAATTCTAAATAATAATCAGATTTATTTAAAATTAATTTCAGATTATTTGCCCATCTGATTTGGGAACAAATTTCCCAAAACCAAATCTACGCAAATTGGGTAGAACGCCTTCTCCCTAATTACACAGGTTCAGATCTGAAACAGAATGGTTCAAGATTTGAACTTGTGGCTCTGATACCACTGAAAGGGTTGAGAGATCCATCCCATGGACGCCCAAAGATTGCGGAATAAGGGGCGAATTTCAAAAATTTTTCTCTCCCTTCAACTGGGAATCACATTCCCTATTTAGAAAATCATATTTTCAAGGATCAATCTTGAACCTTAAACTGAACCAGATCTGAACCAAAAGGAATGGGAGAGAATAATACCTGATACGAAGAAGTAATATCTCCCAACGAAGGTGTTCACGCCCAAGGAAGGATCCAAAGACTGCTCCCACTGAAAATGGCGCAGTGCAGGATGGAGCAGAATCAGCAGTGTTCTTCCCAAGAACTCTGTCCTTCACAAGAAACAGCAGGATGGAACGTGAGCACAGCTTCCCTTTTCAGTCCTTTCTCAAAGAACTGATGTCAAGATCCAATCTTGACTTCTCCCACAGCTGGAGATCGAAATGGCAAACAGGGCGGCAAGAGCAGGGAGGCGGCAAGAGAGTATTCGCAAGGTGCAGAATTCTTCTTCTTGATTTCAGCACTAAAGAGGATCTGATGTGTTTCTTGTTCTCTCTCAAGGCTGCCGCCCCCTCCTTCCTTTTGTTAACTTGAAAAGATCAGCTCCTAATCCCATTAGGAGGTGCTTATCCAAATCATATTTGGATAAGCCTTCTCTTCTAGTGATAAGGATAAACCCTTATCTAATCTACAGATTAGATTAGATTTATCCTAATCTTATTAGGAGGTTTCTAGATCTGAATCACATTCAGATTTGGACTCTCTGAGTGGATAGGATTAAGACCCTATCCTAACTGCTAATCCATCTCAGAATTCGCCCCTTTAATTAACTAAATTAATAGCTCAGTTCGAAATGGGCTTTAGGCCCATTAAGCTTATGTGCTCACTTAACCTTCCTAACTGCTGCCCAGTTGGGCTTCCTTGTATGGCGTGGGACCCAAGCATTGATCTACACATCAGCCACATGGGTTCGGCCCAGCCTTTGTTACAAGGCCTGGTCGAATACACTGTTAAGACAGTGCACCCCTTGAAACCCATCAAATGGGATCTATGGGCCCAACACTTACCCTAAGTGGTCCCTGGGCCAAGCCACCTTGTAACACCCAGGGACTGTGGGCAGATGCAAGATTAGCCCATCAGGTATTATCCTCAATGGTCTTACACTTAACCTCTCAGCCCATAATGATCATACACTGCCCAACAAGAGAGGACCTCTCCCTCGGCTACAAGGAACAGTGTTGCACTCTCCACTTATATGGATCTCGGGAATTAAAACCTTTTTGCAAACATTTTAGAAACCATAATATATATACTTTTATATCTCATATAAAATATACTTTGCAAAACAAATTTCAACGGTTGAAATGGGTTGCCGGCAGTCTTGGTTTCCAACAGTGAGAGCGCATCCCCGATCATTACCTTTGTCCGACAAAGGGGCTGATCCTGTCACTATGATCACCCACTCAGATGAATTCTCGGATTGTCCCAACATACCCAGGTTTTGACCCCCGCTAAGGATCTCACTGATTGGTACATCAAAGACAGCCCGATCCGACACCTAGTGTAGTATCATAATCGAGTCTAGGGGTCGGGTGTAACTTTCCAGTTTTGCCCATCAATCTCCAAGGTCCAGGGCAATACTGGAAATCTGGTCCAGTTCAAAGATTCAATTAATCCCACACTATATGTGCCTAGGGTCTCACCCCGGTAGCTGAGACAAGCCACCCCAACCGACTTGGTGGCACCACTGTGTCAGCCTTGTCAGGATAGGTCTCCCCAGACCGACCCACTGGCTGTGAACATTCTAAACTAACACGAGTCTCAATAAATGTCCAGTTTAAGGGTATTACACAGAAACATACCAAGGGAACATGAATCAAATATGTACTTTTATTCATTTACAATAAACTCATAAAGTACATCAATTTTGATTGAAGCTAAGGGCATACAAAACTGTCTAACATACTTTGCATCAGGGGCATATACCATGCCCAATGAAGAAGTTAAGCCTTATGAAGGCCCTATCACTCAAGCAAGGGCTTGATTGTTGCAAAGTTTTGAAGACATTTCAAGTTCAAGTTTGACTAGTGAGTCTATCACTTCAAAAGTTAATCCAATCCAAGAAGCTTATAAATCTTCAATTCAGGAAGATGAATTTTTGGATGAAATAACATCCCACTTACAAGAAGTGGTCATGTTCTCAGGAAAAGACTTGGAACCAACTTCTATGATGGTCATGGTGGCCAGTACTTCAATTTTAGAAAAACAATTTCAATAGATGCACCAAAAGATGTAAAGAAAAAGGATGCAGAAATTGCATCTCTTGTTGCTCAATTGGCGGCTCAAACAAGTACACCTACTAGAGAATTGTCTCAATAGGCAACATCAATTTCCGCTCTTACTCAAATAGATCCAAAGGCACTTATCACAAAGGGAATAAAGGAGTTCCAGTTGTCTCTTATGCAGCCAGTACTTGGTTTCAGGAAACCATATCCTACCCATTATGATACACTCCCATTTCCTCTAGGATATCAGAAGCCTAGTTTTGAGAAATTTGATGGAATAAATGGGTCTCATGAACATTTTGGCTCATTTTTCTTTTGCATGTGGTGAGTCAATGATGTTTAACACCTTATTAATAAGGTAATTTGTGCAATCACTAAAAGGAGCGGCTTTTACATGGTACACACAGTTGGCACTAGGATCAATTATCACATGGGATGATATGCAACATGCTTTCTTAGCATAATTCATTGGCTCAAATAGGAAATTTTCTATCATAGATCTAGATGAAGCAAAACAAAGGCCAAATAAAAGTTTAAATAAGTTCATTACACGCTGGAGAAACATGAATCTTCAATGTATTGAGTAGTTAAAGGAAACTTCAGCAGTACAAATGTGTGCTAATAATCTCTTGGGAGAGACTGCTACTTTTATAGGTATTGGTGAATCACAGTCATTTGATGTACTGGTTTCCAAGGTTAGTAATGTTGAAAGTTAAAAGGTTGTAGTAAAGAAACCTAACCTACCTCTGGAAATGAAGAAAAATAGCAAGAAGCCTACAGTAAAAGGTGAAGCAATGACCACTTTTGTTAACCTCAAGAAGAAAGATAAAGGAAAAGGGAAGAATTCATCTCAATCCCTAACCCTTAAAGAAAAGAAATATTCATTTGATAATGAGGATGTGGAAGGAATTTTTGAACATATCTTAGCGGCGAAGGCAATTAAGTTGCCAAAACCAAAGAGATTATCTACGGTGAACAAGATGAATGATCCAAAATATTGTCAACATCATAGGATGGTCCGCCATAATATCAAGGATTGCTTCATTCTCAAAGACATCATTCAGTCAATAATAAATAAGGGAAAAATTGAAATCGCAAAACCTCCTGTAATGATAACATGTGGGTTTTAAATTTAGGCCCAATTAAATGTCCAATACAACCCAATTAGGCTCATTAAATTTAGACCCAATTAAATAGTCTTATTCAGTCCAGTCAGGATCATTGAAAGGGCTTAGACAAATGTTCAAGGGGATAAATAAAAAGAATATATAAGCCCAAGTCATCTTAAACACGTTAAGAGGTTGGGACCACACCTAAAAGGGGTTAAATGAAAAGAAAATATAGCTTAAACCCTCCTACACACATTAAAAGAAAATATAAGCCCAAATTTCTAATAGGCTTCCAAATTCAGACCCTTCTAATATTTCCAATTCAAGTAGACCATTAATACCCTCAAGGGCCCACTTGTTGTTTAAATTTTAATTAAAAGCATCAATCAATTAAAAAACAAAAAAGGGAGGGAAAGGGAAATAAATCATTTCCATCTTTGGATGCTATGTTAGAAGAAGCAGAGTCCCTATCATTCAGGATAGAGGCACAATTAGGCCCTAGTCACTTTAGGTTTCCAATGCAAGGGAGTTTTGTTCCACTCTTCGCTTCATAGAAATTGCTCTTTGTTGTTTCTATTGATACAAGAATCCTATTCAGATTAGGGCTCTTCTATTTTCAGCCAAAAAAACAAAAACTAATTACATCATTATTTTTGTGGAGCAAAAGAATCCTTTTCAAGCTACGGCTCCTCCACAAAACCTACCTTAAACAAGATTCTTACTTTATGAACCTACAAAATAATCATCTTGGTCAAAACAACTTAGGATCAAGATTTAAAGGTAAATCAAAGGTGGTTTGATAAAATCAAGGAGACCTGCTTCAACTAGGATTCTTCAACTAGATTTAAAGGTAAACCAAAGGTGATTTGTGATTAACCCTCAAAATATTCAAATCAAATCACACAATTAATAAAGTCAAGCATAATGAAATATAAGGATCTTGAGAGTCCTAGTTGGACTAGGATTTCTCAATTTAACAAGAGTTAATATGAAGCCTCATCAAATCAATCTAGTAATTAGATTCTATCAGATTTTGTTTGATGAGAGATACTCTAAGAGCCCTAATTATAGTAAAACTTCTAATTTAGGCGCAATTCCATTATAATAATAAAATTTCCATAAGTTTTGATTCTAATCACATATTTAAGCCTTGTATGCCCATTATTTTGGGCTCACTGTGCTCAAGATGGCACTGTTGAAAGTAAATTTTTAACAAGCCCGGATAAACTTAAAATTGTTTATAATTCAATTAAATAGGTTGGCTAGTGTCCTACATAAAAACATCAAAACTAAATAAGGTGTCCTATATGGGTGTTCCCTCTCTTTAAGTGGAAAGGCGAGGTGTCCTTCACATAGGGGGAGGGGGTAGATGCATAACTACCCCAATCCCTATTTAAGCTCCTTAGAGGGAAACTGAAGGTGTCTTTGGAGAAAATTGTGTCTTAGATCAAACCACTCTTAGAGATTCTTAAGAAAAGCCAAAGTAAAGAGAGAAGAAAAGCAAAGGTCTTGTAAAAGGGAAGGGGAAGATGGGGAAGAGAAAAGGAAATCTGACTAACACAGGTTGGTTAAGGGAAGTCCTCTCTATAAATGCCTCTTATATGTGTCTTTTGCTTTCATAATATGTATCCTTATTATTGCTTTTGTTTTACTTCTAATAAAGGAAATAGAGTAAAAAAAAAAAAAAAAAAAAAATCTACGGCCAGGTGCTTTTACTTGGTTGATTATGGTCCCTCTATCAAAACAGGTTAGGGATGAAACCATCTATAGTCTTATTCCCAAAGGCTGATTCTGGCTCCCTTCCTTTGAAGATGAGATAGAGGGATAAAAAACTGATTACATTCAAATAGCCAATTTTACTGACTATAGTTCCCTTCTCGTAAACAAAGTCAATTTTACTGATTGACTGTGGCTTATTGTGATGAAAGGAGTGAGAAAGAAATTTGCTTTGTAGAAAAGAAAGAGAGAAATGTCTTGTTATAAAGTTTGTTGATTGTATCTTTCTGTTTCTCATTCTCGTACACTTGAGGTATGCAAAGAAATGTAAATGAAAATTTCTTTTCAAGTACTGTATTATTCTTTCTTTTTTGTTGTTCTATATGTTCATTTCTCTAAGTCAGAATCAAAAGGTGTTTTCTACTTTCTTGTAGAGATGTAATTAAGGGGAGGAATCTGTACAATTCCTTGAATGGGCCTTATCCAAAAAAACAAAACAGACAAAATAATAACTCAATCATTTGATTGAGTGAATTATGTAGCATGAGAATTTCTTAAAATTTTCACACCAACAGTAGTATATCTCCTAATTTATCTCTTCTGTTTTTCTTTCTTTCTTTCTTTCTTTTCTTGTCTTTATTTTTTCGGTGAGGGGGTGTTGGCTGGTAAAAGCTGAGATATGTGCTGAAGCCTGGGACTGTCAAGCACAAGGTAGTTAGTTTTCTCATCTATGTTGGTTATATTACTCCAAAAGAAGAACAAATCTCAGTTTGTCTTGGATAGAGATAAATAGCCTATTTGGTCTGGACTTCTATGTAGGTGGATTTGGATGCCCAATAATGATTGAAGTTGATTCCTTCATGGTCATTGAATCATGCTTCAATTTTTTCTAATCCTTCCTTCCTATGCTGTTAGTGTGTATAATTAATTATATTTATAGATGTGATATTTCTTCAATGAGGTGAATGACAAGTTCTAAAACTAGTAGGAAAGGAATGATATAAACGATAATGTTGTTGTGTATAGTTTAACTTTGTTTCTTAGATTTTGCATTTGCGATCTTTCCCATTTTTGTCTTTTGCTGATTATTAAGTTTAAAATGTAAAGGGTGCTGTATAATTATTAATGTTGAAATGTTATCCTACAGATTTCCCATTTTCTTTTCATTCTCTCAGATGAATTATTAATGCAAGCAATAACTTTTCGCCTCCTAATCATACATTTTATCATCCAATACTTGTAGCTTGGTCACTTGCCCACATGTAAATTTCTTTTGGATTAAGCAAGATAGGTAGTTTTTATTTGTTAAACTGTTTACTATGGATTGGTAGTCTCAGTTTATATTTCTGGAACAGGAAGTAAAGTTTTAAAGGCTGAGGAGTTTCTTGAGAACATAATCAGAGGTACTATTTCTGTCAAAGTTCTACTCTAAACTATTAAGTTGACTAGTTTCAGAAGAATGTAAACTTGTCAAATTAACAAGTGGCCTGCATTGTCAGCTTTTATATAAATAAAATGTTCTCTTTTCACCCATTACTTGTTTGTGTGGTTTATCTATCCATGGAAACTTGGCATTGATCCATTGAGTTAATTCCAATTTCAGTCATAATTTTCTTCCCACAGAAGCTGTCCATTTGGCATTTTCTCTTGGTGGGTGTGAAGGAAAACCTAGCTCCTATAAATTGGCATTAGATATTGAACTCCATAGCAATTAAGATTTGGATTTAACCAGAAGTCATGGGACCATTCTTTGCTTACCTTGTGCTGGGTAACACATGCTACAAAATACACACAGTAATCACTAAGGCAGAACTTTTAGAGAATTTCCCTGAACTGGATGTTTCATCTTATCAGTTCTTTTTGGTAGGTGAACTTTTTTTATAAATTCTTTTCTCCTTTCTGTATTGTGTTTTAGAAGTTGAAACTGATGTTGCATATCCATAAATATACCAGTAGAGGCAGAGATTGGCTGGGTTTGGACGGGTGGTGTGTAGGTTGTGGTACAACCCACCCATTTAACCCATCAACTCATTTAACACCTATCTAAATAGACGCTAAGAGCGTGCACCCAACCCAACCTTCACCCACCCACTGTAACCCAACTCAATCAAGCCAGATGCAAGCTCCAATCTATCTCATTTGAAGTTGACTCAATGCATACAACTTACCCAACCTAGCCCATCCCATAAATCAATCAAATGGATGATTCAACCCATTTCTAACCTAGGTAGGTGACTTGGGTGGGTTATATGGGTTGGATCAGAAATTACCCCCTCTAAACTACCAAGGGCTTAAGGCCTTATCTTTTGATGAAGAACAAGGTAGTACCTAGGTGGACCAAAGGGTTAACCTATCTATATTAATATTAGCATGAGCCTCGTGCAGGAAGTGATGTTTTTTTATTGTTCTCTTATGGAAAACTAGTGAGGGAAAAAATGAGCCATACATAATGATTCTACGTGCATGTATATATTTGAACCAAACATGTGATGGATGGGACAGCTTGAATCATGGCGTTGGATCAGAACTTGGTTTTGAAAATTTCCTTGTTTATCAAAAGATCTGGAATGCGTTCAAGAACTTCTAGCCATTCATCGACTGTGTTTACGGTTTGTCTGGTGTAATCATAGAATTACTTTTCTCATCAACGTTAATAATGTGTGTAACTGGATGAGGGGTATGGAGCAGAATGTTGGGTAGTCAAGAAACATGTCCAAAAAAATGAGTGTGACAGAAATGCATATGCTGAGATGGACGAGTGGAAAAACTAGAAATGATAGGGTCAAAACTGAAGCCATTCGGAGGAACCTAGGAGTATCTCTAATAGGTGATAAAATGAGAGAAAGTACACTAAGATCGTTTGCTCAGATGCATAGAAGACCACCTACAGCAGCCATAAGAAAAAGCAATCTGTTACAAGTTGAAGGGGCTAAAGGGCTAGGGGCAGACCAAAAAGGACATGGGTCGAAGTAGTAAGAAATGATTTAAGCGCCCATTATTTAATAATGGATGTGCCATTACCTAGAGTGGAATGGCTACACAGGATTCATGTAACCAACCCCATATAGTTGGGATAAGGCTTATGTGATTATGATGATGATCCAACTGGATGAGGTTCTTCCATGGTGTTGCTAAACAACCATCTTTTTCTTTTTCTATTTGTGCTGCAGCACCTGAGGAAGAATGGAATAGGCTGCTGATAAATGGTCTCACTGTTGGCAAAGGAGAAGTTTCCCCAGATCAATTCTATGCTGTCATTAAGAAACGAATTGAGCGGATTTTGATCCGAACAGTAAGACCATTCAACAATCAGGTTACAGCAATTTCAAATGCTCCTGCATTGTTGATGTTGTTGTAACTTTCTTTTTTTGGGTGCAGGAAGGGGGATCATACCAGCAGCGTATTCTGGTTGAGTATGTAAAAGGTATCCAATCAAGAACAGAGGAAATCATCCAAATACTTCAAGGTAAAACACAATGATATACACAGTTTGGAATCGAATGCCAGACAGGCCAAGGCCTTGCAATTGTTCTGTAATTTGAATGTGAAAGTGAATTGTCTTAAAATTTTGGAAGATGAATTACACACTATCAAGGAGGCAGTGGGCCAGGAACTTAGTTGAGAAAATATGTATCCATTTTTCTTGGAGAATCCATTTGTTGGAAATCACTCCATATTTGTATTATATAAGCAATACAGGTGATTACTGATTAGCTGATGATGTTTCATATGCAGCAAAGTTGCAAGAGATTATTATTAGCCATCTGTTTATTGCATTCCTCCAAAAAAGTGCCCTGTTTTTTGTGTTGCTATTTTTTTGCTAATTTTTTCCCAACCAGTATGTCAGAAATAAAGGCATTCGGATTAGCTGAACCAATGATAATGCCCCACGCCACTGACGAAACTTATGGGGCTCACACAGCCACACGGAAGTTGAATGGTTGTGGGCCCCATGCATTTTATGATTGGTGTGGAGTGTTATTATAATATTATTAGTTCCACAGCCTGCAATAGCTTAATCCTATCTCGATACATTATTCTTGGTGAAACAGAGATTTCAAAATTGACTGAAATACAGGAGTTGCTGTGTATATATGTAGAATGCATAATGTTAGTGAGTTAGGACGTGGAAGTATTCTTGTCATAGGACGTTCATAGTTGATTGAATAGTTATGTTTCAAGCAAAAGAACATAGTAGACGCAGTAGGAGCACGGGAAATGGTCAATAGACTCTTTGCAAAATTATTGGGATCCCATGGTTGAGCACTACTGCACTGTACAGATGACCTTTGTTTGAGAATTTGTCTAAGGGCATTTTTGAAAAGTAAAAATTTCAAGTACACGATCGCTTTGGTTGGTTGCACATGAAATGAAGGAAAACGACTGATTCCCTTAACAAATCATCATACTCAATATGAAAGTAAATCCTACTTTAGTTGTTTTGGTTTTGAAAAATAAGCCTCAACAAAAATAAATGATAACATTGCAAGCAAGATATGAATTAGAAAATCAATCTCTGCTTGTTGTTTGGAAAATGACTTGGGATTTGGGAAAAATCAAAATGAATAATATTTTTTTTCAGTCATTACTTTCCCATCAAGGATTATGGAATGTAGCGATGTCCTGGTACTTCAATCAATGCATTTGGTCCACTCAATGGCCAAATCCAGTCCAAAAATTCAGCACTCCGGGTCCAGTGCATTAGCCATTTGGAGGAGCTTCTGCTCGAACTGACCACCACATGATTGGGTTCAGTACAAATGTAGGTCTGGATCGATCAGATTATTCAATTTGTGGAAATCTAAGGGTCTGTTGGGTTGACAGTTAGAATTGGAACCGGAATCAGAATCAAAATCCCTTAAAATTTGAATCAGAATAAACTATTCTCATTGTCTGATTCATTCAGATTTCAGCACTGTTTTCATCGGACTGGATCAGACGGTCGGACCAGAAAAACGGGGTCCATTTTCCTCTAAAATTGTTTTTTCCCCAAAAACCATTGATTTTGGTCAGTAAACCGTTGAACTGGCTGGTTAATCGTTCGAATGGTTTTGACCGTTTTTTAATATTTTAATTTTTTTTGTTAAAACAGGTTGGCCGTTTGAATTGAACGATTGGACCATTTGAACCAGTAACCGAACCCTTGACCGGTTCGGTCACCGATTCATTTTAAAAAACCATGGATTTCAGACATAAATAAGAATCTAAATCTATATTAGTTGGAATGGGATTTCATTCTAATGGAAGGGGAGGGAATGGCGTAATGAGAATGGGCTTTCGATTCTGTCCAATCAAACAGTCGGTTACTCCAATTCCTATTCTAGTAAACCAAACAGGCGCTAATATTGGCAGATAGCAGTGATAACGTATGGGCTCTTGATTGGACGCATGGTCTCCGGTAAACCAAACAGGCCCTAATATTGCAGATAGCAGTGATAATGTAGGGCTCTTGATTGGACGCATGGTCAAATTGACTATGGGTATGGGGTCTATGGTATGGGCCCCATTCGAGATTGACGAATTTATAAGTTCTTAGATAGGTCTGATTCTCCGATTTTTAGTTTTTATGGAATATATTGCGATGCACGATGGAATATCTCCGCTTCGTTGCAGCTTCTCGACGAATACACAAACAAAAGATACTAGATATCGAAGAATTGGTCATGAAGTTAGGCCCGACCCTTATACTTAGAGATGGAGGAGCCGGAGGAGAGGTGGCTTTGAAGGCTGTCAATACCATTCCCTTTCCATATCGAAATCTAAGGGCTTTTTGTTGCCTCCCGCGCGGATACCTTCATCATCGTCACCTCCACCACCACAATCGGATTCGGGGGGTGGAAGCAGAGATGGCTGATGCGGCGAAGAAGAATAAACAAGATATGCTGATTGAGAGAAACGATGCCAAGGATGAGAACAAAGGGGCGGCTGAAAAAATTCCTCCGCCGCCGGAAAAGCCATTGCCCGGTGATTGCTGCGGTAGTGGGTGCGTTCGATGCGTCTGGGATGTGTACTACGAAGAGCTGGAAGATTATAATAATCGCTACAGAAACGATTCCCAGGAAAAATCCGAATCCAAGTCCAATTGAGAGACGGAGACTTCAACTTCCGCCTGCTGATAGATCTGTATTATTTGTTGGAATTGTTATTACGCTTTTCCTGTAGTTTTTGTCGAAGAATTTTCTTTGTCTGATTCCACGATTAGATTTATCATTCAGAATGGTTTATCATCTTCTACTAAATTGATTTATCAAAAATTGATGAAGCACATGTTTATATGCCCACACAAACAATTAATCTGATGTTACTTTGATTCGACGGAATATAAGAGCGAAGCAGAAAATTGAGGGGAATTTTTATTTTCTATCAAACCAAACACAGCTTAATTGTGACGATCGGAGGGAATTTGCATCGGCGCCCCACTGCCCATCCCAGCCATGTGTTGGGAACATTTCCCCATGATAAGGAGATGTTTCCAATGAACGCTGAGATGTGTATGTGAGGCGCGTTCGGTGGGCACCGATCTGAATTCGATCAGGGGCTATTTTAAGGGTTGAAGCCGCTGAGCTGGAGGATTTATTGGGCCTTGGGAGTGCACTTTTGCAGGCTGGGCCGTGCTGACATGTGGGCTATGTCTGCTTGGCACAAATCCTCTGAGAGGGGAGTGGGCTGTCATTGATTGGTACAATTATTTAAAAAATAAAAATATAAAAAGATAGAATAAATTAATAAGATCAACAAAAAATTGAAAAAATACTATCGAATTAGAATAAAATAATATAATGAATTTGAAAATAAAAATTTGTATGCCTATATACCCATTAATGTTTTACTATATATTAATATGTATTGTGCCTGTTTTGAAAAAAAAAAAAAATATATATATATATATATATATATTGTGGGCAGCATGGCCCACTTTACAGCTTTAATTGAAATGTAATAGCTTCTGTCCTTATTAGATGGTCTCAATATAAGACAGCTTGGTTAGAGAACTCTATTTAGTTGTCATGCAACCATTTTTTTGAAGCAGCTGAAATGAATTTTCAACTCAGCCACCACACTGGTCCTTATTGAAGTGGATTAAAAATCTATTTCTAAAACAAGTAATCCACCTACATGCCAAACAGCATTTATACAATTAAACGGACCTTTGTGTTTAGACTGTGTTTGATTGCAGTACAAATTTCATTTGCACTAGTGTAAATGTATGGGATAATGAGAGTACAAAAGGATTGTATAAATGCTGATTTACTTTTGTTCCAGATTTGGCTATCTTATTTATTTTGTCAGAAGTACAATAGGAAGTAAAATGAAATGACCTCCAAGCATGATGTGGTAATAAGGTAGGAAGGTCACCTGCCTTGTAATAAGGTTGGGTGCAAGATGATGTGGTCTCCGATCTCCCCTTCCGAGAAAGAACTGAGATAAAATGAAAGTGGTGTGAATTTTGTATTAATTTCTGGGATGCAAAATTTGCACTACCAATAAGTGCAAAAAAAAATAATAAAAAATATAAACTTTGTATCAGATAAAAATGCAAATGATAATTACAAACAAACAAAAGCAAAACCAAAGTGAGACCAAAATTTGCACTACAACCAAACACAGCCATATGGTCTTTGATAGAATTTCATTTAGTTTAAAAAGAAGACCAACATGCCATTAATTTTGAAAAGTAAAAATGACTATTTTTTTAGTATTTTTAGTGATGTAGTAATACTGTAATAGTAATCACTCACCAGGTGTAACTTTTGAAGGTGTTTGGTATAATGGCCTTTTCTACTTTTTGCCTTTAAGTAACTTGCCACATCAACAATTTGGTTCAACAATGAAAAATGCTAAAATGTAACGAATCCCCAAGTAACATATAGGCATTTGCTTCAATTGTCAATATAAACTTAGTAGGTATTCATTACCAATGACGTCTCAGCTACTTTCTGTCATGGTGAGACATGAATACATCGAGTTCATATCTCCACCCCACAGCACATTCTCGCCATGTATCAGGAACATCTCTCGATGATAGTATCAGTCACAATAATGTCATCATCGGGAGATGTTCCCAATACAGGGCAGGGATGTGCTGTAGGGTGGAGATGTGGTCTCGAATACATCATCCTGTTTATGCATTATTTCTTTGAAAAATCTGGTTGGTTCAACTATTTAAAGTGCTTTATTCTTAAGTTTTTTGGTAGATAATTAGGGTGCTTTACTCTTAATTTTTTTTTAGATAATTAGTGATAGCAACAGGGTGGTTTTGGGTTTTGTAAATTCTATACTCCACCTGCCTCCTTAAGCCTCTCAATTCATACCTACTCCAAAACTCATAATGGGTTGGGTTTTGAAAATCCAAACTTTTTCTACACACGAAAATGCAAAACCCTCTTTGACCCTATCCTTCTTGCATTAAAGTGTAGGACGGATTGGGTTTAGAATCCACATCTAATTTCTTAGTATTTCTTGTTATATATAAGCAATAAATAGTAAAATAACATAAACAAACAACAAGATTTCCAATTATTTGATTACAACATGTAAAAAACATACAAAATATCAATTATCTTTCACATAAAATTCAAAATATTATTAAATTCAACATCAAATACATAAAGTTATATATGATTTCCAACAATATGTAGGTCAGGGAAGATTGGGTTTAGCCTACTCATACCCATACGAGTGGTAGAATCCCAAAACCCATCTTTCAAGCAAAAAAACCCGAGATCACATCTCCGCCCCACAATGTCCCATAGCACATCTCCGTCGTGTATTGGGAACATCTCCCTATGGTGACATCATCAAGACTGGTACTATCATTGGGAGATGTACTCAATTCACGGTGAGGATGTCTTGTGGGGCATTGTGGGGTGGAGATGTGAACTCAAAAAACCTAGTCCATTGAGGTGGGCTCCCACCAGGTGGGGTAGAAATTGCATCCCTATATATAACTTAAAAAAGAAAAGAAAAGAAAAGAAAAACACCACTAGTTGATTATAGGCAAACAAGATTCATCCCCAATTCTACATGAATGCCTCTAGGCAGTGGACAAAAAATGATAAATGATAATACAATATGTTGGCCTAAACCTAAAAATTGTCTTACTAAATTAGGGCCTATTTGGATAGACTTCTACTTTTGTACTTTTTAAAATGCCAAAGTACAAAGTACATAAAATACTTTTACTTTGGTATTTTTTCTTTGAAAACCATTTGGGTAAAAAAATTGAGAAGTGTCCCTTCCAAAACAAAAGTACCATTTTCTATTTGGCAAAAGCATGCTCATTCATGATTTCTGTGAGGCAAGCAGAGGTAGGGTTGAGAATTTTATCAAATTGTGACCACTAAAAAAACATGAAAATGGAAGCACTAAAAAAACATGAAGTATGAAAAACCGATTTCATGCTTTTAGGATTTTTCATACTTTTAAAAAGTATGAAAACAAAAGTATAAAGCATATAATATAAATGCTACATCACGTTTTTCATAAATTTGTACTTTCTACGTACAAAAGTACTTTATAAAAATCTATCCACAGCACATTAGTTTCCTACCCCAACAATAAGAGCTCATTTGAGCTTAGATTTTCGATCCCTAGGGTGGGTTTGGGCCCAAGAATTTAGGCCTTTTTATTTTTTGGGTTGGGCCTTAGCCTTGCTCTTAGCTAGCCCAAGTCTAGCTTAATCTTATCCCAACTTGAACTTAGCCTGATTATACACATTCATACATACATACATATTTGTTCGATATCATAGCTCCACCAGAAATTGGAGGTTCTGGTGGAACAACCTAACGTATGATATCATAGCACCTTAAGATCAAACCATATTTGTTCGATTTTTATAACCGCTCAACCAACATAAGCAATAGTTGGTGGATCCAGGAAGTAGCGTCTACCGTAAATTGATTGCGGTTTGGTGGAACCACAAGATGCATTCGAGACAGGAAAGTGTCCATATAGATAGCTACCAATATCCCAAACCCAACCCGAATGCATCGAATTATAATGTATGCTGACTCAGGCTTGACTTCATGCTCAATTCGGGCATGGACTTGGGATGACCATAAACCTGGCCCAATCCACCCAATTTGCAAATTGACTCGGAGACTGAACCGGTCAGGGGTCCAATTTGCAAAACCATTTGAATGGTTAACTACCTGGGTCAACGGTTGCTGACCAAAATCAACTGTTTTTTGGAGAAAATCTGATTTTAGGGAAAAACGGATTTCAAATCCGACGGTTTTTTGATCCAACCGGTCCGATTTGGTTTTAAAAACCATGCCTAATTTCATTCTATTTGATTTCAAATCCGATTCCAATTTGAATTTTAGGCCATAATAATAGACCATTCCAATTCTACTTCCACCTATGAACCAAACAGACCCTAAAATTAAAAAATTAAAATGAGGATTGAGGAGGGCCAAGCCAACAAATAAGATTCCTCGCTGGGAACAGCACAAGGCCCACCGACACCACACCACGGATACAAAGCCTCGGGCCGATGTGGGTCATTTTGAATTGGGTTTTTGCCATTTCCAATATCCAATTCCGAAGCCAGCCCATTTCTTAGCACCCTCCCTTCTTTTCCAAATTCCAATTCCAAGAAGAGAAATAGCTCTCCTCTGGCTAACTGACTTGATGAGATTGACGACAAAAGTAAATCAAAATAACAGTTGGACCAAAGACCACGTACTAGTCTCAATTTCTTCCTATCCTAACCCGATCGGGTCAATTTTCGATCTGATTTCGGATTACATTTTCTTTTTTCTTAAGAGTGAAGGGTTTGAATGGGGAAAATTCTCCCTTCAATCCAACGGTAAAAAACACTCTTGACAGCACCATAAGTCACATCTCTACCGTTGATGATCCCATCCTATATCTCATTCTCAGATAAGCACCTTTGTGACCAAGAAAGACGACTCCGGAGCATCACGACCGTCTAAATGGTAAAAATTGACAACAGAGATTCCTTAGTGCTTGTAGATCGGAGAAGTTTTAAATATCGCCTACCTTAACACGGTGGAACCAAAACATTTTTAATTCGCGTGTCAGTACCCTCTTTCTCTTCGATCTGTGAATTTACAAAGAGAGAGAGGGAGAAAAATCATCTCCCTGGCCTCGTTTATTTTTGATCCTCCGCCTCGTTTTCCTTCTTTCTTACATACAAACATACACACAGGGATACTAGTCGAGGCTAGATCTGCCAGAGAACTGAAAATCTTTGCCTCTCTCTCTCTCTCTCTCTCTCTCTTCTCAGGGTTCCCGATCTACGTACCTCTTAACCGGCACTCTTGCCTCTGCTTATCCTACGCGCCGTTCCTCACTCACTCTCCCTCTTTCTTCGTTCTCTGCCGTTGATTGTGG
Source organism: Nelumbo lutea (assembly GCF_056320005.1). Classification (NCBI taxonomy): domain Eukaryota; kingdom Viridiplantae; phylum Streptophyta; class Magnoliopsida; order Proteales; family Nelumbonaceae; genus Nelumbo; species Nelumbo lutea. Next base: position 60,958,766 of record NC_142689.1, read on the forward strand.
CCACTGCAGAGGCGTCCAGAGGGTCCGCTTGATCCGACTTTCTCCTTCTCAGATCTGAGGTAAATTATTTTCATCTATTTTCTTGAAATCTTTTGTCATCTCGAAAAAATTCATCCTCGTAGATCTGTATCTGATTTGTACTCTGCGGCATCTGGATCAAAGTGTTACGGTGGTTATTGAAACAAGTTCTGGTTGACAATTTTGAACTTGGTTTGATCTGTGGAGTGGTTGTGGGTATGCGTTAGTGTGTTCCGTGATTGAGTAAGTTGTGCTGAAATTCGTTTTATGTTTCGATGCAGTTCATAGTCATTAGGGTTTAAAATTTAATTGCAAACGATGCTGACGAAATTCGAAACGAAGAGTAATCGAGTGAAAGGCCTCAGTTTTCACAGTAAAAGACCATGGATTCTTGCGAGTCTTCATAGCGGTGTGATCCAGCTTTGGGATTACAGGATGGGTACTCTTATAGATAGATTCGACGAGCACGATGGACCTGTTCGTGGCGTCCATTTCCACAAATCTCAGCCGCTCTTTGTCTCCGGAGGTACATAATTCTGCTATTCTGTGAACATTTGGTTCTCGTCTTCCATGCATTTGTAAATTCTCCAATCACAGTTACTTATAAGGCCCGTTGTTTGTGAATGCGTTGGATTTGCTTAAATTGCCTCCATTTTAATCTTAAATCTCAAGCAGATTCATTGATGGGATTTATTGCTCAAGTTGTTGATTGGTATTGCAGGAATAGATCTAGGTGTCAGAAATTGTTCCTTGTTCTTCATTATATTGCATGGGTTACCTGTTTTGACACCCAAATTTAGCATTTCGTTGTTGATAATTATATAAATAATCAAAACTCTAACGAATGCATAAAATGCCCTTAGCATTATGCATTATTTTTGGTTCTTTTGTGATGTGATTGTTGTGTTTCTGAATGCCTGATCTGCTTTCTGGAAGGTTATAGAGGCCATTGGTCTTTGTTTTATAGAAAAATGCTGGCTTGTGCAGGAGACGATTACAAGATTAAAGTTTGGAATTACAAGATGCATCGATGTCTGTTCACTCTTCTTGGGCATCTGGATTACATACGCACTGTTCAATTTCACAATGAGTACCCATGGATTGTTAGTGCAAGTGATGATCAGACCATCAGAATATGGAATTGGCAATCTCGCACTTGTATTTCTGTATTAACTGGACACAACCATTATGTCATGTGTGCCACATTCCATCCTAAAGAGGATTTGGTTGTATCGGCATCATTAGATCAGACTGTTCGTGTTTGGGATATTGGTGCTCTGCGAAAGAAGACGGTGTCCCCTGCAGATGACATTCTGCGGCTTAGTCAAATGAACACAGACTTGTTTGGTGGTGTTGATGCCGTTGTTAAATATGTCCTAGAAGGGCATGATCGGGGAGTCAACTGGGCTGCATTCCATCCAAGCCTGCCTTTGATTGTGTCTGGAGCAGATGATCGCCAAGTGAAACTTTGGCGCATGAATGGTAATGTTGTGAGCCACCCCCCCTCAAAACAAAAGAAAAAAAAGTTACTCTTCAATTTTGCCTTCAGTCTTTTCTTCTTTATCTGATTTTAGAACTTTGTGGAATGCTAGCAACAACTGAAGTGAAATAACCTCTCTTTTCAGATACAAAGGCTTGGGAAGTTGACACATTGAGAGGACACATGAATAATGTGTCATGTGTGATGTTCCATGCTAGGCAGGACATTATTGTGTCAAATTCAGAGGACAAAAGCATTCGTGTGTGGGATGTAACAAAGCGGACAGGTGTTCAGACTTTCCGTAGGGAGCATGATCGCTTCTGGATTCTTGCAGCTCATCCAGAGATGAACCTTCTAGCAGCTGGTCATGATAGTGGTATGATTGTATTTAAGTTGGAGAGAGAACGACCTGCTTTTTCTGTGAGTGGTGATAATTTGTACTACATCAAAGACCGGTTCCTGCGCTTATATGAATTCTCGACTCAGAAGGACAACCAAGTTATCCCAATACGGCGGCCTGGTTCCACCAGCTTAAACCAAGGCCCTAGGACTTTGTCTTATAGCCCCACAGAAAATGCCGTCTTGGTATGTTCAGATGCTGATGGGGGTTCATATGAACTTTATATTGTACCCAAAGACAGCATTGGAAGGGGTGATACAGTGCAAGAGGCAAAAAGAGGAATTGGAGGTTCAGCCATATTTGTGGCTCGAAACAGGTTTGCTGTTCTCGACAAGAGCAGCAACCAAGTATTGGTTAAAAACCTTAAGAATGAGGTTGTGAAGAAAAGTGGACTTCCTATTGCTACAGATGCAATATTCTATGCTGGAACTGGCAATCTGTTGTGCAGAGCAGAGGATAGAGTGGTCATCTTTGACCTGCAGCAAAGACTTGTTCTGGGTGATCTTCAGACTCCTTTTGTTAAGTATGTTGTTTGGTCAAATGACATGGAGTCTGTTGCATTGCTGAGCAAACATGCTATCATTATTGCTAGTAAGAAACTAACGCATCGTTGCACTCTTCACGAGACCATCCGTGTAAAAAGTGGAGCTTGGGATGACAATGGTGTCTTCATATATACAACTCTGAACCATATCAAGTATTGCCTTCCTAATGGGGATAGTGGGATCATCAGGACCCTTGATGTCCCAATATACATTACCAAGGTTTCTGGCAACACCATATTTTGCTTGGACCGGGACGGAAAGAACCGCACAATAGTAATTGATGCAACAGAGTATGTTTTCAAGCTCTCCCTTTTAAAGAAGAGATATGATCAGGTTATGAGCATGATCAGGAGCTCACAGCTCTGTGGGCAGGCCATGATTGCCTATTTGCAGCAGAAAGGTTTCCCAGAAGTTGCTCTTCATTTTGTAAAAGATGAGAGAACTCGATTCAACTTGGCACTTGAGAGTGGTAACATTGAGATCGCTGTTGCTTCAGCTAAGGAGATCGATGAGAAAGACCACTGGTATAGGTTGGGGGTAGAGGCCTTGCGCCAGGGCAATGCGAGTATTGTAGAGTATGCATACCAGAGGACAAAGAACTTTGAGAGGTTATCCTTCCTGTATTTGGTAACAGGGAATATGGACAAACTGTCTAAAATGCTGAGAATTGCTGAAATAAAAAATGATGTGATGGGCCAATTTCATAATGCCCTGTACTTGGGTGATGTCAAGGAGCGTGTCAAAATTTTGGAGAATGCTGGTCATTTGCCCCTTGCATATGTTACTGCTGCTGTCCATGGTCTCCAGGATGTTGCTGAACGTCTTGCAGCTGAATTGGGAGATAATGTTCCAACCTTGCCAGAGGGGAGAGTATCATCGCTTCTGATGCCTCCATCACCTATTCTCTGTGGAGGAGATTGGCCTTTGTTGAGGGTTATGAAAGGTATCTTTGAGGGTGGGCTGGATAATGCAGGGAGGGGTGCAGAGGAAGATGATGAAGAGGCTGCTGAGGGTGATTGGGGTGAGGACTTGGATATTGTTGATGCAAATGGCATGCAGAATGGTGACATTGCTGTGGAGGTAGAGGATGGAGAAGTGTGTGGAGAAAATGAGGAAGAGGGTGGATGGGACCTTGAGGATTTGGAGCTCCCACCCGAGGTTGTTACTCCAAAGGCTACTGTTGGCTCCCGTTCTGCAGTATTTGTTGCCCCAAGCCCTGGCATGCCTGTAAGCCAGATTTGGATCCAGAGGTCGTCTCTTGCTGGTGAACATGCAGCTGCTGGCAATTTTGATACTGCTATGCGCTTATTGAGCAGGCAACTAGGCATAAAGAACTTCACTCCTTTGAAGCCCATGTTCCTTGATCTACATACTGGCAGCCATACCCATCTACGTGCTTTTTCTTCAGCTCCAGTGATAACACTGGCACTTGAGGGAGGATGGTATGAGTCAGCCAGCCCTAATGTGAGGAGTCCACCAGCACTTGTGTTCAACTTCTCCCAGTTGGAAGAGAAGCTTAAGGCTGGGTACAAGGCAACAACAGCTGGGAAATTCACCGAGGCTCTACGCCTCTTCCTAAGTATCCTGCACGCCATTCCTCTGATTGTTGTTGAATCAAGGAGAGAGGTAGATGAAGTCAAGGAACTTATTATCATAGCAAAAGAGTACGTACTGGGATTAAAGATGGAATTGAAGAGGAGGGAACTTAAAGACAACCCAGTACGCCAGCAAGAACTTGCTGCTTACTTCACCCACTGCAACCTTCAGATGCCTCATTTGAGGCTTGCATTGTTGAATGCCATGACTGTTTGCTACAAGTCAGGGAACCTCAGCACAGCTGCAAACTTTGCTAGACGGCTTTTGGAGACTAACCCCACTGTTGAAAACCAATCTAAGATGGCCAGGCAAGTCCTGCAGGCAGCTGAGAGGAACATGAAAGATGCCAGCCAATTGAACTATGATTTCAGAAACCCATTTGTGGTTTGTGGGGCAACATATGTACCAATATACCGGGGGCAGAAGGATGTCTCATGCCCATATTGCAGTTCGCGGTTTGTGCCAGCCCAGGAGGGACAGCTCTGTAATGTTTGTGAGCTTGCAGTTGTTGGAGCAGATGCATCTGGCCTGCTCTGTTCTCCTTCTCAGAAAAGATGATTGAGCTGCTGAATCAGGAGCCTTTTTAAAATTTTCCTGCTGGTAGTGGCACCAATTATGTTGGCTGTTCATCTTTGCGGGCAAAGGTAGGAATATTCAAAAGCAAGAGTTCAGTTTCGTTAATTGTTTGGTTATTTTCTTTCCTTTTACCCCTCTATTTCTTTTTTTTTTTTCATTTCTTCTTTTGAATTCCGACAATTATGATTTCACTGTAATAAGCAATTTAAGAATTTTGACTTTAGCCATTCTTGCTAGTTGTTCATGAACAAGAATGGCAAAAGACACTTGAAAGGTTCAGTGATAGGTAAGACGACTGGTCAATGTATGCAGGTGCAGAAAGCAATTTACTCCATCCTGTGAGTTTGGTGGATGGGGTTTTAAATTGGTTGTAGTAATAGAACTTTTACCCTTTTACTATCCTTTTTCTCACAGCAGCAGCCAAAGTTCATTTCAATTCTTTGATTACAATGTAGCATGCCTGATATTAAAGTTAGTATTACTTGTTGAAGTCAGTCCCGATCACGATCATGTCGCAGAACCCAGAATCGTATTTTCATTCAATTTCTGTGCAAAATGTAGCCAGCCAATTTGTCATTGTCTTGGTTCCTTTGAGATTTGAGGAGTGCAAAAATGGCGTTGTCCCAAGTGACTGAGTTGTCGACTCCAGTGGATTTCAGATTTTTCTACTGGTTATACCATTTATTTGTTTCTTACCTGATATTAATGTGCCTTGTCAATTGTCATGTCCTTCTTGAGGTTAAGGTTTTGGAGGGGTACGCATGGTTGCAAGTTGCAACAGCGTGCTACATGGTACTTACTGGATATTTTTGTTAATGGTGGCATATAACTCACTTTGTAATTTGTATAGTATCAGATCGGCAACCCTCATTACTCTGCCAAATATGACCATGTTTCAACTACAAGCATTGTGATTCACCAAGCAGCTCACTTGCGCTAAAATTAGCAAGCATTGGATATCATGTCATAATCAGATCCATCTGATAAATGAAAAATAAAAGTGCAAACCTAATTCGTTCTATTGTCAATTTGTGCCCAGAAGAATATTTTCCTTTTGCTGGGTAGCCTGACGGGCCAGCCTGGACTGAGGCTTGGACAAGATTTTGGGTTCGCGGGCTTGGGCTCAGGCTCAAAACTCTGGCCCTGATTTTTTTTGGGCCGGACTTACAGTTTTCTCAAAAGCCCGACTCGATAATGTTATATATAATAAAAATATAATACGTATTTTTTTCTTTGTTTCTCTTATCTTTTCTCAAGTCATACTGAAATCTTTATATTTGTGTTTTGAGCAAGGTTCAAAATATCGATACGCTCGATACATCGGTAGGAGCGTATCGGGTGACATCGATAGTGTTTTCACCCCTTTTTTTATTTTTTTTTTCAAAACCAGTTCAGAAGGGTTGGTTTAAGGTTCCTCCACCCCTGAACCGGTTAGAACCCCAATACACCCCCAGTAGGGTGTATGAGGAAGCCACCGGCATGATACGTATCATCTGATACGGGCCAATACGTATCGATACTTTGAACATTGGTTTTGATGTTGTTTAATATAAATAAATTGGTTTTATAGTTGAGTAAAAAAAAAAAAATCCTTGTCTAAGTTTCTTGGTTGGGCTTTGAGCTTGGGCTCAAGATATAAGCCCAATAATTGGGCCAGGCTCAGGTTTGGGCTTGAATATATTCTGCTAATATAGAGGAAAAGCCTGGCTTGAACCTGGCCCGGCCCAAACAGGTGTTCTGAGAATCTAAAGCCAAATGCGCCCTTAGTAGGATTTGCCAGAACTGGATCATTCTGGACTTCTTTTTTGGTAATAGATCATTCTGGACTCTATATTTTTTTTATTGAAAATTTTATAAAAGGATATTGTTTTAATTCTAGAGTAGAGCAAGGATCAAAATTTCGTCATGTATCGGCCTATATCGGCCAACACGTATCATATCGGAGCCTTCCCGATATGCCTCTATAGGGGGGGTGTTTCAAGTTGATGAGTGGTTCAGGGGTAGATCGGCCTTAAACTGGCCCCTCTGAATCAGTTTCGAAAAAAAAAAACATAAAAAAAAGTACTAAGACATATCGACTTGTATCGATATTTTGAACCTTAGAGTAGAGAACTTTATACAATTTTCTTTTTTATTTTCAAATCTATGCTTTGTCCTAAATCTAGCACAAATTTAATTTTATATTTTTATATTTTTTATATTTTATTTGTTTCTTAATATTCTCTCTAGTATGATTGAATCATGTTATCGCCAACCTAAATGTTTTGGTAAGAGTGGAAGAATGATTAAATAAATATGTGGGATGAAAATATAAGAATATGTATATGTATATATTTGTTATATTGATTTTATACAAAAGTGCAAAAACACGGAAAAAAAGTAACAACTACTTTACCTTTGAAAACAATCAAGATAAAATATCATTGGAAATCCAAAATCCATTGTAAAATTAACATGGTGGGGCTTTAAATACAAGGAGCACCTAATTAACACAAACTGGTTAAGTTTGTTTGGTTGTTTGTTTGTTTTTTATGCATTCTGGCAAAATATTAATTCAACTCAATGGACCAATACATCAGAAGATATAGAAATTACATAGGAAATTTGGTGGTAAAGACCAAGTGACTAGGCCTATAAATGGATCGAATTCGAATCGAATCAGGCTAGATTTGAATTCGAAACCGATTATAAAGAAAAATATTCGAATTTGTTTTAATATCCGATGGATATCGAATATTTTAATTCGAATTTGAATTCGATTATTAAATCGAATATTTGATTCGATTCAAATTCGATCAATTACTTGATGCGGGGGATTGACGGTTGCAATTGTGGGTTCCTGGCGGTGGGCCAAGTGTGAGTGTGTGATGGTAGCAACTGTGGGTTTCCGACAGTGCGAATGTGATAGCAGTGAGCAGTGTTGGCCGATGATGCTGGACTGTTGCAACACAGTGGCCAGTGATGCTGGACGATTGAGGGCCTTGAGGCGTTGAGCAACGACGAAGGAGATGGTAGTGGTAGGTGACCGGTGCTCGATTGCTATCACTGACGCTGCCATTGGTGATGGTTGTTGCTTGGGCGGCAACAATATTGAGTCACTAAGAGAAGAGAGATAGAGGAAAGACGGGAGATGACTGGCAAGAGAGTACAGGCAGAGCAACAAAGGATGAGGAGTGGTGTCCAGTGATGGTGGTTGTGCGGGCGGCATTTGGCGACAGCGAAAGGAGGGACGAAGGATTAGGAACTTAGGGTTAGGGTTTGAAACTTGAAAGATGGAGAGTGGAGACTGGGGAGAGGTAAGGTTCAAAAGTCAAAACTTGGATTTCAAACTCATTTCTCATTTTCTCAATGAAATTGTTTTATTAACCATTTTTATAATTGGTTCGGATATTTATCGGATCAGATCAATGTATATCCGAATTTGATACAATAATTTATTAGATAAAAAAATGGTATTCGAATTCGATCGAATGCCTGATTCAAATTATCTGAATTCGATTCGATTATGCCGAATCTAAGATTCGAATTCGGATTTTTGAATACCATTTACAGGCTTACTAGGAACTACGAGAGCGCGACGTGCCACCTTATGAGCTATAGTATTACAACCATATCTTATAAAAACCACTGAGTAGTAGGAGATTTTGGAAAGAAGTTCTCTACAATCGGCAAGAATATTGTGAATCCGCCAAGGAAGTGAAAAGTCTTGTCAACAGAGAGTCAATTACCTGTAGAGCATCTCACTCAAAGATAACAAAGCCCATTTAAAACTTTAAGACCAAATTAATAGATTCAAGAAGAGCCAATGCCTCACATTGAACCGATGAGTGAATGAAAAACAGAAGCCACGATAAATGAGCCACAATGATCTCGAATAACTAACCCTTCTATTGCTTGAGATGTAACGCAACCACCTTCAAAATTCACTTTGATCCAAGTACGCGGTGGGCAAACCCAACGAGGGTGTGAAGGGAGTTGAGGAGTTGCAATAGTAGAATTGACTGGATTCAAATCAATCAATGAAGTAAGTCCTGAACAAAAGAATGAATTGAAACAACCACGTGATGAGGATCGAATTTAATTCCCTCGAATATCAATGTGCACCTAGCCTTCCAAACACACAAATAGTGATTGTGCATTTTGCAAAAGTAGAGACAGAATGTTCAAGAGGATTATCCAAACGAACCCAATTAGTGCATGTCGATACAAATTTCGCGCTAAATTTGGAGCATAAAAATTAATGCGGACAAATTCAAAGAAATTTATTTATTTTTGCAGAAATGTAAATAGGATACAAACTCTTTTTTTTTTTTTTTTTGACAAAGAAAATCCTTTGATTCTCTTGTCACGAACACAACCTAAACTTGTATTTGTAGCTTGTCGCGGACACGATCCAAAAAGCTTGATAACTTGCAGTTGTAGAAAGAACTTGTAACGATCAATTGTATGTGCACAAGATAGGAAAACTTTCTTTCTTTATTTTGATTGTAGTAATTTGATGAAGCTTTTGATTGCAACAACTCAATGGCCAGAATCTTTCAGCCAGTGTTGCACGGAGCTGTAACGGTTTCGGAGTTTCAATGGTTGAGGATCCAAAATTCTGATCCTTCTTCTCTTGATCTTGGTGCAGTCGTTCCTTCTTTTTCCCCATTTTTTTGAAAGAAATAAGAATAGACAAAGGAATTGAGGAACTGAAGTGTAAGAACCGAAGAAAGGGTTCGAAGGAAGAACCAAAGGAGGGCTAGAGCTTCATCTTGTTTTTTCCTCTATTTATAGAGATTCTCCCTTAGCCGATGAGCTGGTCCTTGATTTGAATCCACCAATAATTGTTTGAATTTAGTGCTGATAGACATGGGACCCACAAATTGATTTGAAAGGGATTATCATAATTATAATTTTGTATTATTTAGGAAAATTGGATGGTTTGAGATCTCCAATTAACATATCGGTGATCTTTGTATAAATAAGGTTGGTTGGAAGAGGTTTTTAAAGGTGCCACTTGTCAAGAAATTAGGGTCAACATAAGGAAGAAAATCCATTAATTGAATGCTAATCCTTCTTGAATCACCTAATCAAAATTTCCTTTTAACCAAATTGCTAATTAGGCATGGTTGCCAATCAACTGGGTGCCACTAAAATTGATTAGAGAAAACCTCTCTAATTGATTTGAGAGTTTAAGAAAATCTTTTTAATTGCCATGAATGGTGGGCTTTCTCTCAATATTCAATCCTCTATGTGGTAGGTGTGGGCCCTACCTAACACATTCTTGGGTTTGGATCTAATGGTATATTCTCTCTCTCTCTCTCTCTCTCACTCTTTTAAACCTATTCAATATTGTTTTGGGAATACATTAACATCCAACATCTTTCTTGGGCTCATTTTTTTTATTCTTTTCTTAGTGAGCCCAACAACTCCTTTTCATTCAATCTCATATTGGGATCTATTTACTTCACTCAAAATTTTTATACTAACAAATGCCCCCCAAGTTGGTGGTTGTTATTGTAATTGGCATTCCAACTACCAACTTGCAAAGTTTGCACTCTTGCAAGCGAGAGTAGAAATTTCTTGAATCATTTGCAATTTATACTCATGCTGACTAGGAGTTTTTTTTTTCTTTGGTTTTTTATTTTGTTGGTCACAATTTATAGTCATGTGGGCCAAGAGTTTTTTTTTTCTTTTTTTGTTTTTGATTTTGCCATTCACAGTTTATACTCATGTGGGCCAGGAGTAATGCAAATATTTATTTTGTGACAGCACCTTTTCAGGTTGCTTATGTACCTTTAGAATGATCAAGTCATGACGTAATTCACAAGGTGATTTGTACTTGCGATTTGGGGCTTTGTAGATAGTTTAGACTCTTATCTAGGAGCGTTTAGTGGATAGTTTAGGCTCATGTATGGGTGTAAACTTTGAGTTATTTTGGAAGTTGAATAGTTTATACTCATATTCGAGAGTCTTGTAGACAATTTATGTTCGTATATAAGAGCAAACTTTGAGTTATTTTGGAAGTTGAATAGTTTATACTCATACATGGGAGTCTTATAGACAGTTTATGCTCGTATATAGGAGTAAGCTTTGAGTTATTTTGAAAGTTGAATAGTTTATACTCATACTTGGGAGTCTTGTAGACAGTTTATACTCGTATCTAGGAGCAAACTTTGAGTTATTTTGGAAGTTGAATAGTTTATACTCATACTTGAGAGTTGTAAACAATTTATGCTCGTATCCATGAGCAAACTTTGAGTTATTTTGGAAGTTGAATAGTTTATATTCATACTCGGGAGTTTTGTAGACAGTTTAAGCTCATATTTGGGAGCAAACTTTGAGTAAAGCAATTTATACTCAAGCCCTAGAGTCTTGTAGACAATTTAGGCTTGTATATGAGCATAGATAGTTTAGGCTCATATTCAAGAGCGAAATGAGTGGGTTTTTCTTTCTAATAGATAGTTTAAACTCATATTTGGGAGCATAGATAGTTTAGGCTCATATCCAGGAGCGAATTGAGTGAGTTTTTATTTTTTATTTTATTTTTTATAATAGACGGTTTAGGTTCATATTTGGGAGCATAGATAGTTTAGGCTCATATCCAGGAGCGAATTGAGTGAGTTTTTTTTTTTTTTTTTCTAATAGACAGTTTAGGCTCGTATCTGGGAGCACAGATAGTTTAAGCTCATATCTAAGAGTGAATTTTGACTCATTTTCTTTTCGTGTAATATGTGATTGTATGCACAACTAGACATCCTCTAGAAAAGAATTCTTTTTTTATGTACTCTTGGAGAGTAATTGGAAGTTGAGGGACTTGTTTCAAAACTTCATTAGTTATCACTCACGGTAGTTGGGTAACAGTGTTCTTGCCTTGTCTTTTCTTGCTTTTGGGGGGTTTCTGTGATTGAACCTTCCTTTTAATTTGGTTTGATTGTCCACAAGGTAGAGTGGATTGGTGTGCCACATGATGCTCTCGACATGTAATGATGGCCCAATCATCTTTTGAGAGTGACATGGCAGATCAGGGTGAAGGAATTTTCTTAGTACTTAAGGTTTGTATTTGTGCTCGATTTAGTATTGCCTCTAGTATATAGCCACAAGTAGAAGGGTCACTGGGGATTTGTTTTTGTTTTATTGATGCCACCGGTGTAAGTTCATAGATGACAGGATGATGAGGGCATTGGAGAGCTTCAAGTTCAAAGGATCCAAATGTAACGGTTGTCATATTGGTGGTCGCTACGTCCTCACTTAGATCTAGTTTGATCATTCCTGATTTGGCCAATTGCATTATCTTATCTTTGAAAGCAAAACATTTCTCAACTGGGTGGCTAATTACTCGGTGGTATCGACAATACTTCGGATGATCAATTTTCCCTTCCTCTTCTGGGCATTTACCATCAAGAAGCTCTATAAGCTTTCAGTTAGAAGGGCATCCAACATTTCTGGGACATTTGAGTCAGGGAATGGATACACCTTCGCTTCCAATTCCTTAAGAGTTAGTTTTGGAATTTCTTTCTCTTGCTAATATTTGATTTTATTTATTTCTTGCTTTTTCTTCTTCCTGATAACCTTGAGAGGGGCTATTGAGGTTGCTAGAACTTGCATTGGTCTAGACAATTTCATCTCATTTTCACCATCTTTCTTTTTCCTTTTCTCTTTGGAAATCATCTAGGTGATGTTCTCTAAATGTTTGGGTTTTATTCCCTTGAGGATGTAATGCAAAACCCAATGCATGCCTTGAATACAAGTATCAATAGTTGAAGCTTTTGAGAGCTTGTCTTGATGGTTAAGATAGAGATTTCTCCACCTATTGATATAGTCAATGGCTGGTTCATCTTTCTTTTGTTTTGTGGTGGTGAGTTCATATATGCTTACAATACATCGAGTACTGTAGAAACGATACAAGAACTCTCTTTCTAATTGATCCCAACTATCGATTGATCCAGAAGGGAGGTTAGTGTACTAGTCAAAAGCGTTTCCTTGTAGAGATCATACAAATTGCTTTACCATCAGATCACCAAAGGTCCCGACATTGTTGCATGTCTCCATGAAGTGCGCAATATGTCACCTACGGTTACCTTTCTCGTCAAATGGTTGAAACTTTGGGGGTTGGTACCCTAATGGCATAGGCATATGATCAGTGTGCTCAATGTATGACTTATTATACACTGATGATGACTGTAGAACACCCCCATAGTGAGCACGTATTTTGTCAGCTATCATGTTTTGGAGTTGTTGTACTGAGAGGGAGGCGACCGAAGCATGTTGGGCATCTCATATGTTTGTACATTCTGGAAACTCTTCTCGGGGAGGGTCTACTTGTAAGGTGTACCCTAGTGGGTGTGAAGGCTCCTAGTTGGATGCTATTGTTTGTATTTGTTCCATTCGGTTCATGAGAGAAGCAATTTGAAGGTCATTCTCTTCCACCGTCTTTGTTAACTTAGTGATGGCTGCAACCATCTCAACAAGTTGTTCTTCCATTGTAGTAGCTCCCGCCATCATAACGGGTGCTACCGAAGTGTAGGAGTGTGTCTGTATATAATTAGACCCTTCAGTCTTAGGGGAGTTGGGATGAGAGTCGAACCTTGAGCCGGTTCTAGATTCCGTGTTCGACATGGGTAATCCTTCTCTTGGATGCTCAAGTGGATTTGTTATGATGAATTCTTTCATTGGGGCTTCCTCCTTCATATTAATGTCCTTTGCCATTGGCAACCTTAAATGTCATTTTTTGGCATTTCAGACTTTTGAAGGGACCCCTTGAGTTTCATAGAAGGCGAGAGGTGCAACCAATTGTGATCTCTGGACCTTGTCATAAGGCGGGTGGTTGCCCTTTCGTAGTTGGAGGCTAAAAATGCCCTTGATCCGGATGAGCTTGAGTTATATGTGGCATTTTTCTTGTTCCCGACGACGCTTGAAACGGTTTTCTTTGGAGCCATATGTCCAAACCACTTGCAAAAAATTTGATGTGCTGACTTGAGAGATGAGATGAAAGAGAGGTCCCATCGGGCGTGCCAGAAATTTGTTGACACAAATTTCGTGCGTAAATTTGGAGCACAAAAATTAATAAAGACAAATCAAAGAAATTTAATTTTTTTTTGTAGAAATGTAAGTGGGATACAAATTCTCTTTTTATGGCAAAGAAAACCCTCTGATTCTCTTGTCACGAATACAACCCAAACTTGTACTTGTAGCTTGTCACGGACACAATCCGAAAAGCTTGATAACTTGTAGTTGTAGAAAGAACTTGCAACGATCAATTGTATGCATACAAGATAGGAGAACTTTCTTTCTTTTCTTTTGGGTTGTAGTAATTTGAATCTTCAATTAACAAATTGGTGATCTTTGTATAAATAAGGTTGATTGGAAGAGGTTTGTAAAGGCGCCACTTGTCAAGAAAATATGGCTCACATAAGGAAGGAAATCCATTAATTGAATTAAGCTAATCCTCCTTAATCATCCAATCACATTTTCCTTTTAACCAAATTGTTAATTAGGCATGGTTGCCAATCAATTGGGCCCCACTAAAATTGATTAGAGGAAATCTCTTTAATTGATTTGAGAGTTTAAGAAAATCTTTCTATTTGCCATGAATGGTGGGCTTTGTCTCAATATTCAATCCTCTACGTGATAGGTGTGGGCCCTACCTAACACACTTTTGGGTTTGGATCTAATGGTATATTTCTCCTTTTCATTCAATTCTCAATATTCAATCCAATATCTTTCTTGGGCCCAATTTTTTTATTATTTTCTTAGTGGGCCCAGCAACTCCTTTTCATTCAATCTCATATTGGGATCTATTTACTTCACTTCATGGGCCCAAAATTTTCATACCAACAGTGCACCAGTCTTTGAAGTCCCAAGAAAGATTTGCATCAACATTCATCCCAATAGCAGCATACCACATATGCATAACAATTGGATAGGAGAATAGAAGGTGTTGTAGTAATTCTTCACTGTGACCGCAAATGCTACATAGGGAGTCAAAATTGGCTATACGCTTAGCAAATTCAATTTTTACATGTCAAGCATTTCCACACCAAAAAAAGGATGGGCCCGAGGTGGAATATGTTTAATTTCTAGAATGATAACCATGTTACTTCTCCAAAAGCCATAGATGCAATTGAGGATTACAGTTTGGAGGCTATTAATAATTTAGATGGAATTTGATAGTGTGTTCATCTCGTGGATGGTCCATTTTGGTCCACGCCATGGGGTGAACTCACCATTCTGCTGGTCGTGGACGAGACTGGTCCACAATATACTATGGACTGTCTCCGTCCACAGCCCAAAATCTCAGCCACACTTATATTTCATGGATGTGGTGGGTCTACGACATTTCCACACTGTATTTTGATACAATATATCTCTTCTACATACTTTTCTTTCTTTTTAATTTTTAAAATTTAAAATAATATTTTTTAATTTTAAATTTTTAATATTTTATCAATAAAATAATATTTTTAATGTTAATTCTAGCACAAGACCATAGGTTCTCATTTTTCACTCTTTCTTAATTTATTTAAATATTAATATTTTTAATTTTTTATCAATAAAGTAATATTTTTAAATATTTAAATTATTTTTTAGTTATTTTACTATCATTTTTATTAAAATTAATATTAATTTATCAATGCCTTTTTTCAATATATTTATCATATAAAATGCAAAAATTAGACATTTATGATCAACTATGTAGATCATTCATAAAATGTATATGAGATATATGGAATAAAAAAGTGTGGTATAGACTAGGGGTGATCATGGGCCTGGCCGGGCTGGGCTTTGCACTTATGATAAGGGCTATAGCTTAGGCCTAGGCCCGCCCCAGCTTGGGGTTTCGGGCTTGAAACATAAGCCCTAGCCTAGGTCTACACGGGCTTGGGCCTGATTCTGGGCCAATGACTTTTATATATAAAACATTACATATCTATAATATTTTATATTAAATGATATAACATGCATATAAACTTATTTTATACATTATATAATATAAAATATTACATATAATATAAATTATACATGTCATGTTATAATATTTATATATAAAATATATAATATAATGTAAAATAACATGTATATGTATACATTATACACAAAATGTGTATGTTTAAATCTTTAATTGATTTGACACTACTTAATTCATCACATTGTGAAGCATGGTTCGAAGGGAGGTAAGTACTTCGGATTGCTTCTGCAATTTCCACTAGGAAATGATGATTTAATAAATCCTGCTTCCCTGTATTTGACTGTTGATCAATCAACAAAGCAATCTTTGCCCTCAATGTAATTCTAGCAATTTGTGAATCCTTAGGTGTCTAGCCGTAAGGTCATGGACCTGACAGAATATGGATTTTCCACATTCCAACATGATTGCCTAAACTCCAGACTTCTTCCCCTTTGAAGGTAAATCATTAAAAGAATGAGCAAATTTCATATATTTAGTATGTAGAACCTAAGTCCATAAACTGTTTGAGGTAAAAAAAAATGCCACACTAATGTATTTCCCTTTAATATATATAAGATTCTTCATTGAAACATAAGGTTTGACTATCTGGTTTGAACAGACGACCCATTTTTACAACAAAAATTATGGAATCGTTCTGGCCACCGTTTTTCAGGTCGATGATTCAATCGTCTAGTTTGAATGGATGGCCCGTTCTAACAACAAAAATTACAAGTAAAAAATTGAGTGTGTGAGGTCCATTAAGCAGTATCATACGTGTTATGTCATTCAAGCATGTGACTCATACAACCCGAAAATGGAACTGTTTTGGCCACCGGTTTTTGGGTCGACTGTTCAGCCTTCCAGTTTAAACGGATGACCCGTTCGGGTAATAAAAATTAAAAATATAAAAAAATAACCAAAAACCATTGAATGGGGTCAACATTTTGACCACCCGGGTCAATGGGTTATTGACCAATTCAACGATTTTTAGCCAAGGACCAGGGTTGGGATAAAACGAAACCAGTTTCCTAGATGGTTCCCAATTAAAAAATAAAAAAACAGCCAAAAACCATTGAACGGGTCAATGGGTTGACGGTTCGACCACCTGGGTCAATGGGTCATTGATCAATTCAATGGTTTTTGGCCAAGGATTGAGGTTGGGGTAAAACGAAACTGGTTGCCTAGACGGTTCCCGGGCTGAAATGTCCATCCGTCCGGGTCAATGACAGTTCAAAAACCATGGTTTTTATGCTTTTGGATTTTCTTTATTCAAATGTTTCTTTTACTGTAGGCTTTATTCGAGTGTGTGTAGTTATGTTCAAAATGGTCTAGGGTTTACCACAATTTTATTTCTTCCATTTTGTTTTTTTCTTTGGGTTTTCTTGTACAATGTTTTATTTTTCTTACAAGATGATCTGCTTTGTCTCTTTCTTTGATTGCATGTATATTTAGCTTTGTTTCAAAGCAAAACTTTGGACTCGGTTTTCTGATTTTTTCCCTTGATTTTTCCAGTTTGGTGGATTTACTGCATTTTTTTTTTGTGTTTAAGGTCACTTTGGATTTATCTTTCAAGGTTTTGGAATCCCTTGCAATGCTCACCCTTTCCATGACTACGACTACAAAGTTATTTCGTCTAATTATTGACATCTAGAAAAAATAATCTGGAAATGGAACAATTTTGGCCACCAGTTTTCAGGTCGACGGTTTGATCGTCCAGTTCGAACGGATTTCCCTTTCTCACAAAAAAAAAATTAAAAATAAAAAATGGCCAAAAACCGTTGAACGGGTCAACGGTTTGACAGCTCAGGTCAACGGGTTGTTGACTGATTCAACGATTTTTAGCTAGGGACCGGGTTTGGGGTAAAACGGAACCAGTTGCCTAGATTGTTCTCGGGTCAAATGGTCGTATCGTCTGGGTCAACTGGGAGTTATCAATGTGAAATAAAGGACAACTATGAAGTAGAACTCAAAACTATCACTGTATGATCGTGTTCTTTTATATGAGATGCTTTACTGAAGCAATATTTAAAAAAGAGTACATGATGATCTCTTTTAAATCTTTATATGAGTTTCAAGACATGAATACTTATAATTGTAAGTTTCTTATTAAGAAATCATTGTCTTTTTTAATGCAGCAAATAGCAATATTACAATTCCATTCCAACCCTTGTGAAGCAGGGGCCCATCCACTAGTATTAAGTATTTTGAAATCTATGAAACCCAGTCCACCCACTTCCTTACTTTGAATGCAAGAACTCCACTTCTTCAAATAAATAAAATTAGACCTACCAATGCATCCCCACAAAAAATCCCGACATAGGAATTCAAAGTACGTGCAAATTGTTGAGAAATCAGAGATGTAGATAAAGCATAGGAAGGAATAATCTCTACAACACTCTTAATAAGCACACCTCTAGCAATAACATCTCTCCAATCATCTTTATTGGTAAAGTTGAACTTGAACCAGCATGTTGGTTCTTGGTTGGACCAAGACAAAGAGCTCCGAGTTTAAGCCAAGTTGCACCAAGTCAGTATAGAAGTTGGTAATAACCATGCTCTTGTAATGTATTATGTTTATTTTGGTTAATTTAGTTTTCGATTTGATTCGGTTGAATATTTTCTGAAACCAAATCAAAATCTCTAAACTCATAAAATCGAATCGAACTGAAAACTGAAATAATCAGACTGAATTAGCTTATTCTATTTGGTTTAATTTGGTTGTTGGTTTAATAACCGAATTTGAACACGCCTATAATGAACCTACGAATGATCTTGGATAAGCTACTAACACATAGTGCCAAGTGGGTAGCCACTGAGGATTCTAAATTACCTGCCAATAAAAGACGTTCCAATACCCTCCCAACATCATCTAACACCGCACATCTTACATGAGATTGGAATCCACCATAAAAGTGGAAACTGCCATGCATGAGATGTGCGGTTTCGATCATGTTGGAACGATCTTGGAATGTCTTTTGTTTGCAAGCGATCCCAACTTGTCATCGAAGATTGAGCTTGTTTCATTATATCGTTATCCTAATGTCTTTTGAATTGTGAACGAGCGAGCAAGAGAGAGAAAGACCGCACCAAATGAATTAAGATTTGCTCCTTATAAAGCGCTCCTCACATTGACATTTGTACAGAACATCATCTACTCCAATAGGGTTGTCGTCTTCTCCAAATCCTACTGGTTGTAGCTCTCTCTCTCTCTCTCTCTTTACATGGTCATTATTGTCATAATAATGAATTTCTTTATGCCTTAGAGTTCATTGTATATTCACAAATCAAGTTTCTTGAATTGCTAGAATTTGGACTTAGGGGTGTAATGGGGTATAATTTTCTAGAGTTTTCATTGAATTCAATTTGAGTCATCTATAGGGTAAATTTGTATTTTGATAAAACTTTAAGTAAGATGATGAGAGCCGCTTGGTAACATGTGTTATATTGGCTACGGTCTATTTTCTTTATTTGTCAAGGAACAGTAGTGGAATGCTTGAGACTAGCTAAAATCACACTCACAAACCTAAGAAGGTTCTAGAAACTACATTCATCCTTGTCAAATCCATGAAACATCAAACATCATGGTTGTGTATAACTTTTTTGCATTCTTTCCATTTGACCCTCTTGTCATAATATTTATTTCTAAGGTTTTTCTTTACCCATCATGTAAATTTTCGCACTAATTAAAAAAAAAAAAGTTACGTACTCTTTATGAGTTCCTGGTTTTTTACTAACTGCAATTCAATCTGAGGATGCATTTTCTTGTTGGAGATTTAATGTGGGGAGTTTACATTTAGGAGCAACAGCTTGCATATACCATCCAATGGGTGCAACAATAGTCATCCAAAGAATATAATGACGTTTATAATTTTAAGACAGTCCTCATTGAGTCTTGAGTGTGGTTTGTTTACTGAAGTTGCACTACAAATTTAGGAGTCAAGGAGCTTGCTTGATGATCACTTTGTCTTGGATAAGCATTGGGGAGTTCAAAAATGTTATATTGGTACTATGCATTGCTGGATTTCATCACCACTGAAGGTGATACCGATGGAATGTTGAAACAAAACAAAACAAAAAAAAAAAAAAAGTTGAAAGTTGATTTAGCTTATTTCCTAAAACAAATGAACTATCATGGACCAAGAAAAGGTTAGAATGCAAGGGAAAGCATAGTAAAATTAGGAGATTCGACAAAGTACTATTAAACTAGAGCTCTTCCCTCCATTTTCTTTGCCTTTGTAAGTCCCTAGTGATAGAGAAGCATCAGATTCACTTGAAATGTTCAGCAAAAATAGTTCACCTGAAATGAAACTTTTTTTAAGCTTCTGTTTGACTCCACCCTCTTGGATCTTCTTCTAATTTTTATATACATTTTTTTTTTTTTTAGTTTCTCTTTTACTATTCATTTTCTTGTAAATTTCTATTGTAGAATTGCTAGCTCTACGAGAGGTCAATATGAAAACATGGTATTGTGTTTTAAGTTTTAAGCTAGAGAAAAGAAAGGATGCATGGATTATGGATTACTTGTTTTCATAAGTAATAGCAAACTTAAGGTCTACGATGAAAAGGCAATGGGGGTATTGGAAATACTAAGAAGTTTGTATTGAATATTTTATGCACTATAAAATCTACTAGGGAATACTTTTTAAAGCCAATGTTCTTTGTTTGTTTGAAGCAATGTTCAAAAGCATAGTGTAAAGACAAGCACTAGGGCCTTCTAGCAACAAAGGCCAAACTTGTGTGAATTTCTTGTTTTTCTTTGTTCTAGTAGGATTAACACCCCTATTAATGTCTCAATGACATTTTTATATAACACTTGTTAGAGGAAAAGAAGAAAGAAACAAACTTAGAAACTATTCTTCAAAACAATTTGAAGAAGGAAGAGAAGTCCAAAGTGTCAATTTTTCAAAACATAACATAATACAATCCTAACATAATGTGAATTTATAAGAAGCTTAGAAAATGAAAATTACAATTAAATCCCCGCAAAAATAAAAAGTACACTTAAATTCTTATCAAATATGAAAATTACAAATAACCCCTTACTAAGAAGTAATTTTACAATTAAACCCAAATTTTGCATTAATCAGAGTAAAGTCTAAACTAATGTTGTCTATGCCTAAAATTCTACTTGGTGCTTTGGTCTCAAAGTGATCTCCATCAATTCTCCTCGATAGAAAAGAACTCCCCTCAAGAGAGGTAAGAGAATGATACTGCGCCAATGGATATGGGTCTAGGTGATGAAGTTCTTCTGAAATCCAAATAGCACTAATGTCAGCGCGACCTTTCCATTTCAAAAGATAACATTGAAAGCCACCTAATCTGGAAGTGACAATTTCATCTTGGAGAATACTCTCAATTTGCTCAGCATGTGAAAGCTGAGCTCAGGGTAGAATGGGTATGGGTACTGAAAGTGAAGCAGTGCTGATTGTGCACACCTACGGGTAGAGTAGGAGGTTCAAAGGTGCCTCAATAAGGAAACAAATCCTTCACATTGAAAGTTGAGCTAATTCCCATGTCCGAAGGTAAATCAAGTTCATTTGCATTAGGTCCTATATTTCAAATGATGCAAAATGGGCCATTGGTAGGGGTGAGCAAATGGTTTATTCGGTTAAAAACCTAACCAAATAAACCGAATTTTTAAATGAAAAACTGAACCGAAACCAAAATATTGAAAAATGGAAATAACCGAAATATATATTATATATTATTTAACGTATACAATAAATTATATATTTTAATACATAATATAATACAATATAATATATTTTATACATATCATATATGTATTATATGCTAATATATATATATATATATATATATATATATATATATATATATATATTATAGATAATAAAGTTCGACTAATTCATTTTTTTTAATTAACCAAATAATGCTCACCCCTAGCCATTGGGTTGAGCATATAACTTTTTAAAGGGTTGTTTTGGATAATGCTTGGGCTGCACACAAACCATGACATAATCTCCTTCATTGAATTATTGATTTTTGCGATGTGAATTTGCATCAAGTCTATAGTTTTCATTACCTAGAGGAAATTTCATTTTATACTAGCATGAAAATCACAGATATGTTGGGAAAAATTAGTAGAAGAAAAAGTATGGGCACCAAGAGGCAAGAAAACAAGGTTAAGGAGTGTATGATGGGTAAAGACATAGACAATCTTAAAAGGTGTTTTGTCAGTAGATCGTTTGACTTAATTATTATAAGCAATTTCTGTAATGGGAAACATTGAGTCCCAACTACCTAAGCGCTCACCAACTAAACATCTAAGTAAATCTCCTAAACTTCGGTTAACAACCTTAGTTTGACCATCAGTTTGTGGGTGAAAGCAGTTAAGAATTTCAACTTAGTACCCAAGAGTTTCCACAATGTTTTCTAAAAATAATTGACAAATCTAACATCCCTATCTAACACAATTGAAGTAGGGAAACCATGGAACCTAATAATTTCCTATAAAACAATTTGGCCACATTTGAGGCATCATCGATTTTATGGCAAGGGACAAAATGGTCCATTTTGAAAAACCTTTCCACAACCATAATGATGGAATCATGTCCTCTAGCTGTTCTAGGCAATCCAAGAACAAAATCCATGTTAATATCTTTCTAAGGAGTGTGGGGTATAGGTAAAGGTGTGTATAATCCAATGTTCCTCTTTTTGGCTTTAGCTAGTTGACATGTTCGACATTAAGACAACTTTAGCTACATCCCTTTCTAAAGATGGCCAATAAAATCTATCATCAACAACAAAAATAGTTCTATCTCAACCAAAGTGATTAGCTATTCCTTCGGCATGTAATTTCCAAATCAAAAAGTCTTACAATGAGGTATGGAAACACATAACTTAGATCCTCTAAATAGGTAACCATCATGAATAACAAAATCCACATAATCATGTTGATTACCACTTTGCACATCAAGAAAAATGATACCAAAATCTGGGCAAGAAGGGTATTTATCACATTGATGCTCATGGTTTGGAGAACAATGAGTACATGCCTAAGGGCATCTGTTGGTTTATTATCAACACCTACACGATGTTTTAGAACAAATGTATATTCTTGAATACATTTAATCCACCTTGCATGTTTGGCATTAAGATAGTTTATGTTGTGAATGCAAATACCTTAAATCATGATGGTCAGAATACAATACAATTTCTTGAGATAATAGATAATGCCTCTAGTGTCAGAGTTCTTACACCACTGCATAAAACTCCTTATCATAAGTGGAACATTTCTGTTTAGTATCATTGAGATTCTTACTAAGATATGCAATTGGATGGCCCTCCTAGCTTATAACACCTCCAATTCCAACTCTTGATGCATTACGTGCTACCTCAAAAACTTTATTAAAATCAAGAAGTTGGAGAATAGGTGCCTCAATCATTTTCTTTTTGATCTCTTTGAATTCCTTAGAACCAGATAGTGTCCATTGAAATTTCATTTTCTTAATACAATTAGTAATAGGAGCCATAATGGAGTTGAATCCTCTAATAAATCGCCTATAAAAGGTAACTAACCCTTGGAACTCCAAATTTCAGTAATGGGTGTGAGTTTTGGCCAATCTCTAATTGCTTTCACTTGAGAAGACTCTACAACTACACCTTTAGAAGACACAATAAATCCTAGAAAAATGGGGTGTGGATTTCCTACTCACCTATTTCTACTATCTTCTCTACTAACCCAATTAAATCATACCACGTGTTCCTACCCGTGTGTCAAAAAGATTTAACATTTCCAACAACTCATCAAATGTTAACTTCCATTATCTTATTTCATTTTTCAAAAATATTATATCTATTTTTAATTTTTAAAAAATAAATCCCTACTTTTCACTTTTTTAGTTATTCATGGCACGACCGTTTATTCTCATTGGAAACTAGAAAACCAATTGTCAATTGCTGGCCTGAAAAGATCCAACAACTCAAACTTGAACAATTCATTTTCTCCTCTCCCCCTTTCTCTCCACGACGGTGGCCCAAGCTTGAACATATCAAGCGATTCAAGCCTGAACGACCAATCAAATAAGGTGGTTAAGAGATTTGATTGTTCCTTGTCAAATCAAATGAGGTGGATAACAAATACGACAACTCAAATAAAGTGGGTAATGGATCCATTATCTCCTCTCCCCCTTTCTCTCCTCTATGGTGGCTCAAGAATAACAGATCCGATGACTCTGAACAGAGAATCAAATAACAGTTTAAAGCTGGGCAGCCTATCAAATCAGGATTGATCTTTGTTGTTCAGAGGTGGATGCAATCCCTTTCCAGAGAAAACAAACTCCTTTGTTTTTTTAGATCTGCCTTCTTGTTTATTGATTTCATCTAAATTTTCTATACAAACACTTTCATTTGCTACCATTAATGATTACTTGCTCTATTTTTTTTTGTTGGAATGATCTAAATTTGAGGTGTATATCACAACATTAAAGCTTATTCTTCCATTTCCTAGATCTACTACTAGTATTATTCTTTTGTTTTGGTGTAAATTGGGTATTTTATTTATCAAAGCTCCTTTATTGTGATTTGATTTGGTTTGGTTGAATGTTGGTGGGGGTAAATGAAGACTTTGATTTTTGTAGGGAAACTCTTGGCTTGACAATAGTAGTAATGAAAATGGTGGGAACTAAAAACTATGAGTTGATTTTTCCCAAAAGATCTATGCATAAAATAATAGGTAACGGAGGTTAAGGTTAACATTTGTTGGGTTGTTGGAAATATTATGACACATTGGTTTGGGACAGGTGGTATAATTTAATTGGGTAAGTAGAGTGGAGAGCAAATAAAGTTAGTAGGAAATCTGAATTGAAAAAAATGACCTCCAACTACAAAAAATAACATTTCTTTAAATTCATATATAGATTTTGAGCTCGAATTGTCTCAAGAACTAGCCATAAAATCTGAGATGGTCTTCTTTAAAATGACTATAGATTAATAATTCATCAAAATAGGGGCCAAGGGCATGACTAGTCACTTATGGGGCCCATACTTTGTTTCAAAAGTAGTATTCCATTCATCACCAACTCTAATTCAGATCTAGTGATATCCACTTCAAAGATCAACCTTAGAAAACCATTGTGGCCATGAGATCCAACATATCATCAAGTTGAGGTATCGAGAAGTTATATTTAATTGCGATCTTATTGATTGTATGACTATCGATACACATTCTCCATGATTCATCTTTCTTAGGAGTTAATAGAACTGGCACAACACAAGTACTTAAACTCTCATGAATAAAACCTTTTTTTTTCTACAAATTTGTTCACTTATTGCAATTCAATATGCTCCTTTGGGTTTATCCTATAATGCAGAAGGTTAGGCAATTGAGATCTTGGGAATAAGTCAATGGCATGTTGAATATCCCTCAAGGATGGCAATTCATATGGCAATTCTTCTAGGGCCACATCCTTGAGCATGTTGAATATCCCTCAAGGATGGTAATTCACATGACAATTCTTCTAGGGCCACATCCTAGAATTCTTTCAATAGGGTTGCAATCTCAGGTGAATTTATAGTTGATTCTACAAAATCAACCCTAGCATCTTCTTTAGCCACAATAAATAAAATTATACTTGACTCTCTCTGCCTTCCCTTTGAAATTATCTTCGAGTTAGAATGTGCAAAAGTTTCCTTTTTGGAGGGTTAATTGGGAAGACCTTTTTCGGTCTTTCGCAGATGGTTTAACTGGTTTCACAAAGATAGATTTCCCATTATGCTTGATGATCTATGTATTTGATTGACCATAATGGGTGACATTCCTATCATATAACCATGGACACCCCAACAAAGACATGAGCAACATCTAGAGGTAGAGCACCACATCGGATCTTATTTGAATAATCACCCATTTAGATGGGAACCAAATATCTCTCAGTTATGGGTAAAGAAATCTCATCTACCCAAGCTACTCTATATGGTTGTCGGTGTGATTCAGGTTTAAGTTTCTTTCTTGATATGGTAGATTTGGATACGACATTTATGGAACTACCCCCATCAAAGACGATTTTGCACACAACATCCTCACATTTAAAATAGGCTTAAAAAATGCTAGTGTACCTCTAGTCATTTGTCTCAATAAGAGTGGATAGAATACACCTCATAACACTAAGGTGATGATCACAACCTTGGTCCTCTTCAAATTCAGCCTTAGAGGGTTCTTCTAAAGACTCAACAACTTGATCAACATCTTCACCCTCAAAAGACTCTTTTACATACACCCGTGCTTATGGATGAAGTTCGATTTAGATAATGTGAAGCAACATGTCCTTTACCATGACAACTAAAACATTGAATGTTAGTAGGGGTGGCCATGACCCAAGCTTCTCATAAACTATTCAAGCTCAACTAGTGAAAAGCTCGATTTGGCTCGGTTTAAATCGATCGAACTTTGAGCCAAGCTTGAGCCCAGTGAAGTTCAACTTGTGAGGCTCGCGAGCCTAATCAAGCCTATTATAATAAATACATACATACATATACATATACATATACATATAATAATATATTTTATATATAATATTTTTATTTTTATGTATAATAGTAAATAATTTTCATAATTCTTAATTTCTTGTGTGTAAAATAAATAAATTATTTTTATATGTATCATTTTTATTTTTTAGAAAAAGCTTGGCTTGCAGTCGAGCTCGAACTTGCGAGCTTTTGAATCAAGTTGAGCTCGAGCTCAAGTCTCTAGCTTGAATCGAGCTTGAGCCTAACACTATTTTTGCGAGTCGATCTCAAATAGTCAAATATTCGGCTTGGCTTGGCTCTAATCCACCCCTAAATGTCCAACCCTTTTTGTTGTGAACTATTAAGTGTTACTATTGGTTCTTTGGATAGGACTGTTACTACCACTAGACATCACTAGTTATGGCTATGCAAGCCTATTGGTCCTTTGAAAAGACAGCAATTTGGGTGCTTGGGCCTCTCTAGCTAGGGAAGACATACGATGAATGGTAGACAACTTTTGGAATTTTTCAAGCTCTAAGGTCTTATGGCAAACCTCTTCTATTTTGTAAGGATAATATAGATTCAATTCCCTTTTCAAATCAAGTCTTAAACCATTAATGAACTTGGTGAGAGTTGCCCATTATTCTTCCCTTATATTACATTTCATAGACAAATCCTTAAATCGGTTAAGGTAATCGATCACACTCGACGATCCTTGTTTCAAATCCATCCATTACTCTAATAATTGTATTTTATAATATGTAGGAAGATATTTTTCCTTCAATTTAGCTTTTATTTCAGCCTACAAAGTGATGGGTGCCTCACCTAGACACTCAATGTCCCATTGCACCCCTTGCTAGTAATGCTTGGCAGACCCTACTAACTTTATCTTGGTAAAGAGAACATGTTGGGTATCAGACATGTTATACCAATCAAAGTAATCTTCTATATTTGCTAACCAATCAAGGAAAGCATTAGGGTTTGACCTACCATCATAACTAGAAATATCTACTTTTGACCTTCTTTGTGATTTCATCATCGTCAGGGAAATTTCTTCGATCATCTTGGGCCTAACATTAACGCGGAGAGAATTTATCCTAATGTCTATCATGATACTATCTATGTCTAGGATAATCCTCAAAGTCACATTCTAGAAATTCATCGTCATCAGCTAATTCTTGTGGGAGTTGGGAGGATGCCCAGTTGTTGAGCACTAGGACCTAGGGGTTGACTATTTCTATAATTATTTCCTATGGTAGAATCTTGGGAATCATTATTTGAATCTTCAATAAGATGCTTGCCCATGGATATAGATGTTTTTTTCATTAATTCAGTCATAAAATCTTTAAGGGTATTTATATCTGAACTAAGGGTTTGTATCTTCTCTTCGAAAATTTCTTTTGTTTCTTCTTGGGCTTTGGTCAAGTTTTCTTAGCTCTTGGACAAGGCTTCTACCCTAGTAGAAATTCAACATTGGTAATGATAGGGTATTAATGAAAGGTTAATGGGATAAAAGTATAAGAATGCAATGCCAATACAGATAAAATATCACAAATAAGTAATCAAAATTCTAAACTAAGGCAAGGCACTCTTAGAAAATATAAAATTCTGAAAAGAAACTATGTTATTCTCATGCAATAATATAGGTGTGAGATATATGTAGGAAATAAGAAACAAGAGGCTTGTTTTTTTTTTTTAATGAATGAATGAATGAATGAAAGATGAGGGCACACAATAATATGCAGGTTATTGATGGTAAGAAGGTATATGTATTTTTGGCTTTTGAAAAATTGCCAAGGACCTGATAACACTAATTTACTTACTCAATAGATTAATGAATTAATCCAAAGCTCAAATAGAGGAGATATCTCGAAGTGCTTAAATTACCTTCCTATTCAACTTTGATGGTTTTTCTGGAATTCTGGCTATAACTAAATACAGGATTCTTTGGACTGGTGACCTCTAATTTCTAGATTCAGCTATAGCAAACACTTTTGTGGTTTTGGTGAAGGAACACATGCTGTTGGCTAATAGCAATGTTGAAGACAAAGGCCTTGGGCTTCATAATCTGATGTAACTTTGATTCAATTTGTAGAGAATGAAGACATCTTTCCAACGTTGTTTGAAGCTTTGTTTCAACCCAAGAAGTGGTTGTTTCATCTGCTGCTACACTAGGTTCTTTACTTAGAATTAGCTACTAGTTGGAATAGAAAGAGAGGGGAGAGAGATGTTGTTGCAGGGGCATTTTTAGCTTGGTTGCAGAAATAGAGAAAATAAAGGAAATAAAGGGAAGAAGAAGGAAGGAAGGAGAGAGGGGAAAGTAAATAAAGAAAGAAAATAACCAAGGGGATAGGAACGGTTAAGCGTGGATTTGAGCCGAATACCTGGCTATTTAAGCTCAACTTACCAAAACAATGTTAGGCTCGAGCTCGAATTCGGCTTGGCTCAAAAGCTTGCAAGTTTGAGCTTGACTACAAGCCAAGCTTCCTATAAAAAATAAAAATTATTTATTGTTATACATAAAAAATGAAAATATTATATATATATATAAATATTACTATACATATAATAAATATTATGTATTTATGTATGTATGTATGCATTAGGCTCGATTAGGCTCGCGAGCTAGATGAGTCGAGCTTCATTGGTCTCAAGCTCAGCTTGATTAGCAAATCATCCTATATATTGTGATTGAGTTCAGCTTGATGCTCAGTTTAAA
The DNA here is from genome assembly GCF_056320005.1 of Nelumbo lutea. Taxonomy (NCBI): domain Eukaryota; kingdom Viridiplantae; phylum Streptophyta; class Magnoliopsida; order Proteales; family Nelumbonaceae; genus Nelumbo; species Nelumbo lutea. Next base: position 60,987,497 of record NC_142689.1, read on the forward strand.
CCGAGCCAAATCAAGCTTTTCTTGAGCCAAGCTTGAATAGATTGTGAAAAGATTAATTTGTTTCCACCCCTAGGAATGGTGCTGAATATTTGTAACATCAAGAAAGTGAAAAGAGGGAAAGTGGGGAATAGGAATGGAAGAAGAGGAAGAAGAAAAAAGAAGAGAGAGGAAAAGACAAAAAAAAGAAGAAAAAGGAAGGGAAAGGTGGGAGAGAAAGAGGCAATGGGAAAAGAGAAAGTGGAACAATAGGAGAGAGGAGGGTGGATGAGAGATGGCTACTGTTAAGGTTCTTTTGCTGAAAACATAATTGAGGAAGAAGGAGAAAGGGGAAAGAAAGAAAGGAGAAGCAAACCAAAAAGAAACAGAGAGAGAGAGGCGATGACTGTTGTAGGGTTCAGATGTAGATTGGAGAGAAGAATAAGAAGAAGAAGAAGGAGGAGGAGGAGGAGGAGGAGGAGGGGGAGAAAAGGAAGACAGAGAAGGAGAGACACATCTAACCTTTGTTCAGTCAGTGGAAAGAGACAAAGGTTGCAGATTAAGTTGTAGATGCTTTGGTTCAATGGTGGAGCTAGACAAAGACGTGGGACTGAACCTTAGCTCTGATACCAAATTGATGGAGCACCTATTAGAGGAAAAGAAGAAAGAAAGAAATGGGGGAAAGTAGAGAGGGAGGAGACAACTCTAAGAAGGAAAAGAAGTCCAAAGTTTCTATTCTTCAAAACATAACATAATACAGTCCTAACATAATATGAATTTATAAGAAACCTAGTAACTAAAAATTAAAATTAAACCCCTACTAAAAATGAAAATTACACTTATATCCCTACCAAATATAAAAATTACAAACAACTACCTTAACAAGGTTTGTTAACAAGGTTTCCCCCTTGGTTTACCTGGTCATGGACCTTCAAAAGAGATTATATCACTGTTGGGGAGACTACACTACACCAATGCTTATACGCTATCTTCATTCATCAACTACAACTCTTCCTCGATTGGTTTATAGTTGTACAACTCTTACGGATTTACATGCAATCTGCAAAACAAAACAGATGCATCTACCTAGCCGGATTCGTCGAATTTAACTTACCCTACAAAGGATGAGAAGCACTACTTTCATCAGGCTTTCCCTTGGAAATACTGGTCAAAATCTCCATATACCATGAGGGCTACTACAACTTCCGAAAGTCAAGAAGAAGCTGAATATGTTCTCGGTCGCCAATCAGATTTCTGGGCACTAAGGATTCCTTCTTGATCTTTTGAAAAGATTAAGCGAACTTCCCAGTGGAGGGATTTCAATATGTTCTCAACTTCGCCCACAATGCTGGACTCATCGCGGACAATCAGTTTACCTCCTGGCTTGACTATCCTATCGATCTCTGCCATCACAGGCACAACGTTGCACCTTTGAAATCCAAATCAGTTAAAACATGGTAATGAGAAGGAGAAGAAGAAGAAAAATATAAAATAATTTAATGGCAGCAAGTAGAAGACAGAATCCTACCTTTTCTTCAGCCTGGAGAAGAGGTGATCAGCATGCAAGAGATCATAGCTTCTGGGGTAAGTGCTGAAAGATTCACACCAATCATGATATATCCCAAAAAGACCGCGCTCATAGATGATGGGAAGTGTATCTGGGGAATCTATGGTCACCACATTCATCACCCACAGTTTTAGGTCCTTCAGTGCAGCTGCAAACCTGAAGTACAAAATATGAACATATCATTTTTCCATCAGTTCTAATTTAAGTAATTAGGGTCTGTTTGATCACAGTCGGAATCGAAATGGTCTATTCCTGTTTGGTTCAGACAATAATCGGAATGAAAATTGGAATCGGATTTCATTTCAAGGGAGGGAAGGGAATGACCATTCCCTAAATTAGGGAAATGCCATTCCACCAGGAATAGGCATGGGATTCTGATTCTGCTCAACCAAATAGTCAAAATTAGAACGACTCATTCCAATTTCTATTCCAGTCCCCAAGGGTCCCTTGAACCAAATGGGCCATTGGGGAAGTTGATGGTGCCTTGATGATTGTTATACCAAACCAACGAGACAAACAACAGATTTCCTTGATCCTTACCCCCCATAAACAGCTCGCATGTCCATCACATTTCTCACGTTGGACCAACTGATACCAAGACCACTAAGATAGGACTTTCTCACCACTCTTTTCCAGTGCTCATAGTCTGCAGCAAAATCATCAGAAGCTGGTTTTCCATAGATTCCGATCTGAGATCTGTTTAACCAGTAGGGAGGCGTCTCCAATCTTTGAGGCCACTCCTCAGGCCACTGGGAGCCCCTCTCAGTCCCAGCAACAGGCACCCACTGCAAGCACGACTGCAGAGGTACATACCTTAGACATACAGCAGCAGTACCCAGATGAGTGAGTGAGAAGCATTAAGAGACGACAGAGACGGATTCAAATTCTATGAAAGAAGGAACAGAACGAATTCCAATGTGTAGGACTGATGAAACCTACCACGCTGCATTTGGGTCATCTTCATCCTTGCACATGGGAGGACTGTTGTTCTTTCTGTGGTTGTAGCATTCATTAGTGATGGGTTTACGGTATATCGCCGCACCAATAGAATTCAGTTTGTCTTTCTTGATGGTAACAAGATTCCAACACATTGATAGTGTAAGTGCCGACATTGCTGTTATAACAAGAAAGAAAGGTTGGTGATAAACTGCATGTGCTAATAGAAAAAGCTATTCGATTGTAAGGGTAAGATTGGGAGTGTTTAAAAATAAGTGATTATTCAAATAATCACTTATTTTAGGCTGCAATAAGCGGACTTATCTGCATTTGAAAATAAGTATTTATTTGGAAAACGCAAATTCTATTAGGAATGGAAATGAGTAGGGTACCTATGCAAAATGCTCTCATTTTGCCAAACCTTTCCCAAACCTGTCTAATGTTTCCTCTCAATTTCTCAAATCTGTCCTCACCCGTCCCACCTGATTTGAAAGGTTAATTAACACTTTCTACTTAAAAAAAGTTTATTAAAATTTAAAGCGTGACTTGAACCCGAATCAACTAATGATGGTGTAGAAACTCTTAACACTACTTTAAAGCCACTAATAAAATAAGTTTTATTAACTTTTGTATTCATCCAAACATATAATACATATTGAAGATTAAAAATTCCAAATAAAAATTAAAAGCAATAATATTTAAAATTAAAATTTTATAACTAAATGAAATAAATAATCTATCAAATCCAAATTTACATCAAATGATGATTTTAAACCCAAGATATTTATACAAATAAAATAATAATAATAGAATAATTATCTTAATACTTAAAATTTATAAATTTGTGCATGATATATATATATATATATATATATATATATATATTAATTACAATTTTTATATATCTTTTTATAATTATTAGTTAATATTTTAATCTATTAAATAACACTATATTTATCATTTACAAAAAAAAAATAAAAGCTTTGTATACAAAACATTCAAGAATATAATATTAATACAAAAATAAAAGATTTGAATTTATCAAATCCACTAATTTACATGTATATGAAAAAAATCATTTTTAGTTTTAAAAAATTTATAGAAGTCTAATTTTTAAAAATGAAATAATTATTTTAGTAATTAAAAATTATGATTTTGCATATGATATGTATATGTATATATGATTATTTATGGCTATTTGACCTTAAATTTAGTGTTATTAATGTATTTATGAAATTTGTATGTATTTCCATAGTGTATCTAAGATTTTCCATATTTTTTGTTTATATTCATGTGTTTCCAAAGCATATCTGTATCCGTATCTATATTCAAATTGCCTGATACAATACTCAATATTAATACTTTAGTCCTTGTTTCAATATTAAATATATAGAAGAATGTTCTTCAAAGTTCATTATCAACCAACAACATTCAACAAGAACCAACATTATATAGAACACTTTCATATAAAAGAGCAAAATAAGATAGTATAAGTCAAAAAATAAATAAAACTAAGTGAAATAAGAGAATGGATAAACAAATAAGTTTGTAATTTCAAAGAACCAAAAAAAAAAAAAAAAGCGAAGAATTACCCATCAATAACTCTTGGACTCTTGTTCTTAATTGTTAAACCATGAGGGTAAATGGGTAAACCAATAAACATGAAGGTAGGGTATTGGATATCCTAAAGTCAAAATGCATACTCTATAGGGTTTTGATAAACAAGTCCTATTTAGAGTTAAGACGGGTTAGATACCAAAAAATTCCTACAAAATTGTCATCCTTATAAATTATTCTTGTTTAAAATAAGTATTTTTTCACCAAATGCTGATAAGCACTTATGAAAATAATCACTTATTTTTAAGCATGGCAGAGCTAAGAATTTTTATTGAAGGGGGCCAAAAGCTAACAATCATGGATCGATGGAGAGTAAAAAAGCCAATAAACTTAAGTAGGGCCAAAATCTAAGTGAGGTTTAAAATTGGTATTATGGGATTTTCACCGCATATGGGTCATGGCTCCCCACTCCCCCCCTCCACCCACCCACCCATAAAGCTCCTAAGCACTAATTTATCAAATCAAATATAGCCTCAATTATAAATAAATTAAGATGAGATATAAGATTCTACCCTTCCAGATCTCCACATCTTCTTTCAGATTCTGGTACACAGGGGTGGCTGACCAAACAAAATAACCGCCAGGGCGTAGAACACGATTTATCTCCAAAAGAAGAATACCGTCTGCAACAATTAATGCTCCAAATTTTTAAATGATCAAAAAAGCAAAAGCAGCAAAGACTAAAGGAAAATTTTCCAATTAGGGCCCTGTACTTTGCGTCTACTATCACTTTGATAACTTTAAAATGCCACAATTCACAATTCAGTACTTTAAAAATTGCCAATCCAATATCTATTGTTAACCATCCCATTAACCAGCAGTTAAATGGTAATCGAAAAGACACAAATACCCTTTTAAGTGTCATTTAATTTTTTTTATCAACTATTTATTAAGACAACCTCAACTTTCTTAAATAGAAGAGGTAAGAATTTGAAATTGTTCATTTTTTTTGTCAACTTTTGAATGGTTTATAAAGAGAATTAGATGACCTTTGAAAGACATTTATATCTTTTCAAATGACACTTAAAGCTTAGTTTGGAAGGTATATAAATACAAATTTGTACGATGCAAATACATACAAAATACAAGGATTTACTCTCTACAAATTTGCATTTGTATTCCTTCGGGCTCAGTTTGAAAGGAGTAACTTTATATTTTATATTATTTTTCATGCATTTGCATTGCACGTGTTTGTATTTATTCTCTTTCTGGTTAACGCGTAATTACTAAATTATTACGCTTTTTCTAAAGTTCGGGTATTGAATTATCGTATTTTAAAGATGGAGAAACCAATTAAATGATTGAACATGTGCATTGAAATGAGTAGGGAGAGAAGCAATTACAAACCGTCTACATGCCAAGGGACCCTACAACGTGCACAGTGAACAAGATCAAAGACCCTGCTTGGAAATGGCAGCCGCTGAGAACCCATCACGGCAGACATTGCCGGAATTCCCCGTTCAAGAGCAAATTGGACCTGTGCCTCGTGTTCATCTTTCGGTGCAAACGACATGGTTAGAACTTCTCTCCCGAATAGATACCCACCGAAGCTGGCCACTCCACACCCAACGTCCAATATCACTCGACTCCGCTTCCCCCATCCAATCTTTGGTACTGACTGCACAGCACCAAGCAGCAAAATTAATTGGATCGATCCAACACTCAACAATACTGAACACTATTTACAAATAATAGAAGAGCTAGCCAGATCTGAGTATGAAGCTTCACAGTGCGTACCTGCTGGATGAAATCGATGTAGTGTAGTGCACCGTGAATAAACTGGGTCCCACCGCCGGGAAAGGTTAGAAACTCTCCGGTCACCTTCACCCAGTTCTGGTGACCCTTCACCTCCGCCAGCTTCGTGCGCGGAACGTTGTGATACCATATCTACATACACGTACGATGATGAGCACATATGAAGAAAAAGAAAGGAAGGAGTTCAAATATGACAATCAAACGGCTGTGATCCTTTTGATCTTTTACCTTGTCTCTGCTCTTGGGCCACTCGATGGATCTCTTATATCCATCGGGAAGTGGGACCAGGCACGTGGGAGCTTCGTCTGGACAGTGCCTCTCGCGATGCTCGTAGTGTCCAGTGCTGTGTAGCTTCTTCAGAGCTTTCTCATTGTCCAAACACGGTATATAGTCCGGGCCCGCTGTTACGTTACACAGTTCCCACGTGTATCCGTACAGGTTCCCGTCTATACCGTTCGGTCCTTTCTTTCTTCTCTCCTTCTCGTTCTCCGATTGAACCGCCTGGGTCGACCAACTCTGTTTTGACTCGATCGACTCCCTTGGGATCTCCGGATGAGCCCCACCGGGGAACGACTCGCCCCCCGAGTTCAAATCCGTTGCCGCCTTTTCTTCCGTCATAATACCTTGTTGCTGAGTCTCCGATTGGGCTTCACCCAGGAACGACTCGCCCGAGTTCAAGTCCATTTCCTTTTCTTCCGTCAAAATATCTTGTTCTTGTTGCTGAGTCTCCTGGTTGGAACTGTTGTCATTCTCTTCGCCCTGTTGACCTTCTTGTTTCTCAGCTTCTGTTCTTTCACTCTGTTGGGATTCTTCGTTGTCAGTTGTTTCGTCTTGTTGTTCGGATTCCTGCTGCTCCTGTAGTACGGTTTCCTCGTTCATAACCTGTCGAATTTCTGGTTCTGAAATCCCCTCATGAATCTCAGCGTTTTGGAAATCAGATATCTCCTGATGATCTTCCTGTGATATCTGTTGTTGGGAGTGATCCGTGTTTTCCTGGCTTTCCAACTCTGCAGTCTCCTGTTGGGTATCCTGTTGAGTTCTTTCAGTACTTTGGACTTCTGTTGTCTGTTGTTCAGACTGAGCGTAGATTTCTTGCTTTTCTTCTGTTTCACTCTCTTCTTTTGCCTGCTGTTCGACATCAGCGGATTCTTCTTTTCTTTGCTGGGTTTCTACCGTGTTCTCTTCTTCGAGAGAAGATTGATCCTTCTCATGTTCTTCATTGTTACTACTTTTAGGATTGCCATCGTCGTTGCTGGCCTCAATATTTTCTAGCTCAGTTTCGTCTTCTGCATTGCCTTCTACAACTGGGTCTGAGCGGTTCTCTGGCAACAATACTGATGATTGCTTGTCTTCCCGAGACTTTGAATCATAATTAGACATCTCAACCATCTGCTTTGGTTCGACGTCAGGGAGGTCACCCTGAGAGTCTTCGAAGGCTGGAGGGTCCTTGTGCTGATAGTGAGTTCGAGAATTGGTGGAAGAAGAAAGGTCGTTGGCAGTGCTTGTGGTTTGTCGCGGAATAAAGGAGGATGTTAGCATCCATAGACCAATAACACAGATAGCGATGAAAATAACCATAGTGACCGTCGACGTATAAGACGACGACGAGCGCTTACTGGAGCGTGCCTTGCCAAAAGCCATGTTCGACTTACAGAAGGAAGAAAAGAACGAAATAAGAAATTGAGTTATAAAAAGCAAGAAGGATTGTGCTTTGTGTTCTGTAGGTAAGAATAGAGATCTAGAGAGAGCGAGAGAGCGAGAGAGAGAGAGAGAGGAATTCGTCCAACTTACGAATTCAAGACATTCATCCAAACTTACAAATTTACAATCCAAGATCCTAAGTTGGAGGAGATTTGGCGGACAAAAGGGTGGATTGATGAATTAAGTGGACCGAGTCTGGTAGTTGAGGTTGATCACACCCTTGCAAGTAGCATTGTAGCAACGGGTAGCTGTAGCTGTAGGGCGTTTTCGTGGGCCAGAGCACAGGCCCCATCTCTTAGGAAGTGCTCCAGTTTGGTCCATTTGCTACAGGCCTGGGACCTGGCCCAGTGCTAAAGGCCTAATGGGCAGTCCGATTCTAAAACCCGGCTGATCAAAATCTTGTTTAGGAGTTGGGACATGTGACCATGTAGCTGTAGGAATGACAATCAAATATCAATTATATTTTAAATTTTTTATTTATTTTAAATAATTTTTTTATAAAATAATATTAACTAAAAAATTTTAAGAGGTTCAAATCGAAGGAACCATTCGGACGAGAATTAGAGTCGAAGACGAGGATTTATTCCAAAATCAGGGTTGGAGACAGGGAATATGACCCCTGCCCCAAAGTCACCCGTCGCCATTCCTGTAACTATGGTTTTTGAACTATTATTGATTACCATGGTTAACATTTGACCCAGAAACCCACCACAAAACTGGTTCTATTTCACCCCTGAAACGTGTCTTTACCAAAAAGCTGTTGTTTTTATTAGCAACTCGTTGACTTGGGTGTAGAGGTGTAAATTGGGTCTATTATAGCCTGCGGGTAGTGCGTGTAAATAGCAGGCCTATGGGCCATCCCAGGTCATGCCACCCTCCCCTGTGATAACTTGGGCGATTGGCCTAGCATGGCCTATGGCCCAAGTCCGTGCAGGCCCATGCCATGTCGTGCCGTGTAGCAGGTTGGGCTGGTCAGTGGGCCAAGCCTTGGGTTAGGTCAGGTCATGGACTGGTTCAAAGCTACTTGTTTAAAAATTTTGAAAAAAGAACTTAAAATTTTAATTTTATATGAATTTTGATGTATATAATTGCTTATATATACAATAATTAAATAAATTAATATAATAAAACTTAAAAAAATTATTTATTTTATTAATATATTATATACTATTATATATTTATATATAAATATAAATATATATATATATAGTATATATGGGTCGTGATAGGTTGTGCCGCCCGCATACACACACACAAACACATACATATACACACTAGATAAAACACAACACTCTAGAAGTTTTCTCATTTTTTTGACTTTTTTATTTTTTTAATTCTATGCCATTTTTTTAAACAACCAATGAGATGCTCTTCTTCCCCATAAAATAAATTACCAAAAATCTCTCTCTCTCTCTACTACACATCCCAATTGCCTAAATAGTATCTTCTCCTAAAATTTCTCCTAAACTACCACCCCCACTTTCTCCTCTCTCTCCTAAAATATCTCTAATGTAGTAGAGAGTTTCTCTCCTAAATTATCTCTAATTCTCATTTATTCCTAAATTATATCTAATTTAGTAGAGAGTTTCTCTCATAAATTATTTCCAATTCATATTTATCCTCTCCTCCACTTTTTATCTATTTCTATCTAAATTTTGAATTAAAAATTTTAAAAATTATTTAAATATTCTAATAAAATTATATAATAACTTCAAAGTATTTATTAAAAACATAGAAAATACTTATAATAGATTTAATAATATACATATTATTAATAATTTTATACTTTTACAAATTTTATCATGAAATTATGTACTATCAATATAAATTACAGTTTTCTGGATTATTCAATTTAACTGTTATTTAAATAAAAATGTAACATTAAAAAATAAAATATTATTTAAAATATTTCAATAACTAAATATTTTAAATAACAAAATAATAAAAATATCTAAATAATTATATAACAAAAAATATCATATTATGTAATAACTTTAAAATAAAAAAGTTTCAAATAAAAATTTAAATATTTAAATAACAAAATATTTTAACTAATGAAATATTTAAAATAACTAGATTTGAATAGTTAAAATAAAGAAATTATGTAATAAATTAAAAAAATCTTAAAACAATAAAAATAATTATAACATAATATTCAACTTAATAATAATTTAATATTTTAAAAATCAATAGCAAAATTATGTAATAATAATATAACTTATAATTTTATAAACTAATAAATTCAATAAATAAATAATATTTTAAAATTTAAATAATGATATTATTTAATTAACTAAATAATATTCTAAATAACTAATTTCACTTGTATCAAATATTATTTTATATTACACTATTTATTGATTAATTTAATATATTTTTAGTATTTATTTTCGTTTTGTAATTATTATCTTTATTATTTTCATTAGGTATTTATTGTATTTTCATTATCAATATATTTTCAATAATTATGTATTTTTGCTATAAATTCTTAATAACTATTGGAAATTAAGTTATTGTTATTTATTAGAGATTAGACTATTAATTTAGCTAAAATTAGGAGTGTTCATGAGTTGGTTCGGTTTAGTTGTGAGTTGTTTGGCCAACCAAAGCGACCTCGTTGGGTTGGGGAGTTAGTCACTCGAAACTAAATGACCATTAGTGAAAATCAGTCAACTCAGATTGTATCAGTTTGGATCAATTTTGAGTTTAGTTGGTCAATTCAAAAGATTTAAACTTAAAAATTAAAATTAAATTAAAAAATTTGCAATTGCATTATTAAAAATTAAATTTATGATATAAATTATTTTGGATTAAGAAATATGGAATCTTTTCCACTTTTTGTATTAAAAACTTATACTAAAGGTGTACAATATATATATATGTATGATTTTGGTCAATTTACAAATGGCCAAAGTGAAACTGATCCAACATAGTCAGGTTTGGAAATTGTTTAACCAAAGACAATTGAAAATGATAGAAACCAACCAACTCGGGTCGAATTGGCCAAGTTGGTCGATTTCATTAAAAAATTTATTAAATGTCGTATATAAAATATAAGGTGAAATCTATGATGTAGGAAATATATGGATTGGAAAAGTTTTAACCAATCAAAATCCACCCATGAATTTTGATAAATAACACTTGATTGGCTACTACATTTATGATACCAATTGATTGTCAAAAAATTCCAGATATCATATCTTTCCCATATCATAGTTGAACCCAAAATATAAATAATTATTAGGGTAAAATATAGAAACCTCTCCTGAACTTTCTAACAATCATAAAAACTTCCTCCATAGTTTAACTTTAGCAAAAACCTCCCCATTATGTTTAAAAATTTTGACAAAAACCTCCCTTCCATCAATGATCATGACGGAAAACATTTATAGCTATGAAATTACCCCTAAAGGTCATCTAATCACTTTGTAACTAGAGCAACATCTTACATTTTCTATTATTATTGATAGAGTGGAAGAATGCAAACCCAACTGTTGCAACGGAGTAGGGGGAAAATTCTAAAGTAGAGAGGGGAGATAATTGACTATTCCTTGTCTTACCCCCTTCGAATGAAAATAGAGGAGCGGCGGCGACTCGGCGGACAAAACCTCTTGATCCCAGCGATGGCATTTTCTTCTCTTCCTCCTCTCCGGTCACTTCTTTGGAGCAACGACACATCACTCCATCATTGATTCTAACTTTAGCATGACATCCCTTCTTGGTGAAACTAGAGCCGAACTCGAAGGAAGGTCACTATCCATCATCCCCAACCTCCCGAATAGAGCTAGAGAAATAGCAAACGACACCCCTCCCTTCACTGATTTTTATTTCTTTTTCTTTCTCTCTCTTTCTCCCTCTCTTCTCTGTTCTTTTTTCATTTTCACATCCCATACACTGCTGTGAGTCTTTTGTTCATCATTCACGCCAGCTAAGAGTAGAAGAAACGTGGGTCTATCATGTTAGCTCCAACATACATTCTACTCATAAACTCTGAAAAGCTTAAGCTCGGAACTCCATTTTCTTACAATAGATCCCTTCAGACCGATTCCGAATCAAAGAGGTCAGATATTGAAACGAGACTATGGTTCCCCTGGTGCATTGTGTAAATTCAGGCCAACACCCAGACCAAAGAAGAGAGAAGGCCTACTATTGATTTGGAAGGCTGCTATTGCTGATATCTCAATGGGGAGTGATACAAGTTGGATTGGAAAGAAACCTCTTAGGGGCCTAGGAGGGAGGTTTGATGCATTGTCTCTTGCAGCTGATCTTGGTTTTATAGTTTCTTCTCCTCCTTCCCAAGAAGATCTGCAAAGCTTGTCTACCAATACTGGTGACAAGAGTGATGATCTGATAAAGGTCTTGAGAGAGTTAACCACTGTACAAAGAAAAATAGAAGATTTGCAAGTGGAGCTCCAAGGTCGAAAGGACAACAAGAATATTGCACATCTAACGCATGTGAGTGAAATGGAAAAGAAGTGCGAATCACTGGCAAGGATTACTACTATATTGAAGGACATTATTCAGAATAAAGATTGCATCATTGCTCGACGTCAACAATCATATTCATTAGATTGCATTCTAGTGGAAGTAGAATATCAGAAACAATTTTTAGAACTGTTGCTTAAGGCTGTAAGTGATGATTATGGGGCCTTGACTGAAGGGAAGGGAGATCCACATATGGATGGTTGAACCATGCAGGGTGGCTGAGCGAAATTTCAAAAAATTTCATTCTCCTTTTTGGGAATCGTATTCCCTGATTTAGAAAAACTGTATTTTTCAATGTTCGTTATTGAAACAAGCTAGACCAGATCTGAAACCAAAAGGATGGAGGAACATACCTGATACAGAATCCACAAATGTAGCTTCAACATAGGTGTTCATGCCTAAAGAGGTCACCAAATTCTGCCTCCACTGAAGATGACACAGCTTAGGATGAAGTAGGATTAATAAAGTAGTTATTCAATAAGAACAATAATCCTTCAGCAAAGATCACATAGGGGATGTGAGCACAACTTTAGATCTGATTTTTTTAGCCAAAATCAAAATCAAAATCGAATCTTGATCAATCCAAGACTATGGAGATCAAACAGGGTAGGGCGGCAAGAATAGAGGAAAGAACTGGATTCTGCAAAAGTGTTTAATAAAAGGAATTCGCCCTCTATTTATAACCTATCTGGATCATCTTCCTAATCCTATCAAGAAAGAGTTCTTTGATCCAAATCTTTATTTGGATCTGAACTCTTAAGTGGATAAGACTTATCTTATCCTCTTGCTGATCTATATCCAAATCTAATATCAAATTTGCCCATATTTAATTAATCAAATTAACCTAGTTCAAAATGGACTTTAGGCCCATTAAGTTATCAGGCTCACTTCCCTTTTAATTTGTTGGCAAGCTTGTCTCTTTTTGTATGGCGTGGGACCCTAACATTGATCTCCACAAAATCCATATGGGTTCAGCTTAATCTCTATTACAAGGCCTAGCCGAATTCACTATTGAACATAGTGAACCCCTGAGCACATCAATATAGACTTTTAGAAAGCCCAACATTTACACTAAATGGTCATTGGGTCTGGCTACTTTATGAAGGCCCAAGGACTATGGACTTAAGCGAGATTAGCCCATTAGGTAAAAACCCTAAATGGTCTTACACTTAACCTCTCAACCCATAATAATCAAACACTGCCTGATAAGAGAGAACTTCTCCCTTGGCTGGAAGGTACAATGTCACACTCTTTACACAGGATGGACCCCGACAATTAAAATCTTTGCAAACAAATTTTCATAAAAACATAATATGTATACACATATATTTACTTATTTTGCAAAACAAATTTCAAACACATTTGAAATCAACTACCAGTAGTTTAGGTTTCCATCAGAGAGAGTGCTATCCCCGATCATTCACTTTGTCTGACAAAGGGGCTGATTTTACCACTATGATCATCCACTCAGGTGAATTCTTAGACTGCCCCAACATACCCAGGTTTTGACCCCCACTAAGGATCTCACTGATTGGCATATCAAAGACAACCCTATCCAACACCTAGTGCAATAAGATAATCAAGTCTAGGGGTTAGGTGTAACTTTCAAGTTTTGCCCATCCGTCTCCAAGGTCCAGGGCACAACTGAAAAATGGTTCAGTTCAGAGTTTCAATCAAACCCACACTACATGTGCTTTGGGTCTCACCCTGATAGCTGAGACAAACCACCCCAACCAACTTGGTAGCACATTAGTTTCATTCTTGGCAAGATAAACCTCCCTATGTCTATCCAGTGGTTGTGAAGATTCTAAACTAACACGAGTCTTATAAGTGTCCAATTTAAGGGTATTATATAAAAACACACCATATATAACACAAATCAATTATGTATTATTATTCATTTACAATAAATGTCAAAAGTACATCAATCTGATTGGAGCTAAGGGTATACACTATCTAACAACTCCCACTTGCACTTAGGTCCAATCGGGTACAAGTTGGAGTCCTATACTGTCCACGTATTTCTCAAACACTTTCTATGTCAGTGCCTTTGTCAATGGGTCTGCCACATTTTTCGTTGATGCTACATTCTAAATATGGACATTCCCTTTCCCAACAATCTCCCAAAAATCTAGTGTTGTCACTTATGGCAATGTGCTTGGCCTGGGTCGTGGACTATTTTTCTTATTACATAGGACCACATTCTAAAGATGTAACCAAATGTAGACTTTCTATCATCTGGATTTGACTAGAAGTCGGCATCGATATACCCTAGGATCTATAGTGAACCACTATCAAAAAACTAGGCAAAACTCTTTTGTCCTTTGAAGGTATTTGAGTATGTCCTTTACAGATATCCAGTGCTCTTGTCCTAGGTTTGATCAATACCTACTCACCACACTCATTGCCTGAGCAATGTTTGGCCGAGTGCACAGAATGACATACATGATGCTCCCTACGGCTGAGGCATAGGGAAACTCTCTCATGCCCATCTCATTGGGAGTCTTAGGAGGCATACCCTTGGAGAGAGTGACTCCATGCCTAAAAGGGACAAATCCCTTCTTGGAGTTCTCCATGCTATATTTTTTGATAATCTTGTCAATGTAAGTAGACTAGGATAATCCTATTATCCTCTTTGATCTATCTCTATAAAATTGAAGTCCAAAGATATAGGCGGCTTCTCCATGATCTTTCACGGAGAATTTCTACAAAAGCCATAATTTCATCATAGTTAACATTCTCACTATCACAAAGTAATTAGTCACATGATTTTATTTCATATATTAGACTAAATGACATGATTTCATTTTCTTTTAATTGGTTAAAACTTACTTTTAATATTCTTTTAATTATTAGAATATTATCTGTCGAAAAAAATTGAGCCTTAAATAAGGGAAAGCTTTTAATTGGTCAACAGATTGTTCAAATTAAGACTGATGCTAATGCCGATTCCCCCTTGGTGTAGCAGCTTCCGAATTTTGACTATTGGAAGATAAATACAGATGGGAGTATTTTGAATTATTAATTGGTTAATTCCATTTCACCAAACCGAATTCTTATTTGGAGCAACGAAATAACACTTCGGGTCATGTATGTTATTTCGGGCCAATAGACTTCCAAAAGCCTTCAAAGTTTGTGGTGTAATTATTTATGTGTATTTCACACTTTGACTTATTGCATGGCTTCAACGGGCCCATTTACATACTCTCATTATGGAAGGCCAAACTACTAAAACGGGTTTATGATTGCATGATAATTAGAAGTGTAAATCGGTCAGGTTTCCTGTGGCCCGGTATGGCCCAGCACAACTTGATATGGCACAATGACTAATGCGCTGTGTCAGATTTGGCACAGAGGTTCGTACAGTGCTGGACCAGCATGACATAGCACGACAGCAAGTTGATAGCTTTAGGCAGGAAGTTCTTTTTGTGTGTAAGTGATATTAAAGTTGCTATGCTCTGCTTTGGCTGCCTCCTTTGGGTAGTGCTCCATGAAGGTTAATTAATTTGGTAACCGATGCTGCAGCAAGGTCGGGGTTGATAAAGAGTCTTTTGTCACTCCAAAAACCCTACATGATACTGATGCACAGAGATGCCCAACATTAAGTGCTCACAAGTGATTGAAATTACCTTAACGGTTTTTCAGAAAACACATAAAATAGAAAAATAAAAAAGAATGTGAAACAATAGAAGAAAATCAACAAAGTTTAGGGTTGAGGAATTTGAGGTTACGTACCAATTCTTTCTTAATTGGTAATTATAAACGATAGAGACTTGAGGAATTTGAGGGTACGTACTCGACCTTTCAGTTTCCAAACCCAGGCATCCCCAATCTTGTGCTGGTCGAGTGGCTGAGGTGTAGCCAGCCAGGCTATACCTTTGTGTCCCCAATCCTATGCTGACCAAGGTATTGTTGGATGAGGCATAGCCAGCCAGGCTATGCCTCGGCGTCCCTAGTCTTGTGTTGACCGAGGTTAACATTGTCCGAGATCTTTCGGTTTCCAAACTCAGGCTACACATCGACGTCCCCAGTCTTGTTCTGATCGAGGTTACCATTGTCTGAGATCTTTCAGTTTCTAAGCTCTCAATAATGAGACACTCAGTTTTTGGTCTCGGGAGCCTTTGGGGCCCTTTTGGGGCTAGCCATTTCCCAGCTAGCTCAACCATTAAGTCGGAGGCAGTGTGGAGTTCCTTGACCGCCCTCAGGCCTTAGTGGGTGGGGGGCATTCTTCCTGCACGTTTAGGCTCAGCTGTTGGTAGTTGAGTCAGGAAGCTTGCTTGGCAACGTGCTGTCGAGCTAGGCACAATGGGCTTAGTCGTTGGTAGCTGTGTCGGGTAGCTTGCTTGGCAATGTGATGTCAAGCTGGGTGCAATGGGCTCAGCCGTTGGCAACTGAGTCGGGTATCGTGCTTGGCAATGTGCTGTCGAGCTCGGCACAATGGATTCAACCATTTGGGGATCGACGGAGTCAGCTTAGTTGGCAGTGCGACTCAGCATGTGCATGCGTAGTGTGTGCAGTGGTCATGGGCGCATCTTTGGGTCGGTGAAGTAGCTTAAAAAGATACTTTTATTGCTTGTTGGTCTACTGGTAGTACATCCTGAGGTTTCCCAAGTTCCAACTCCTCGGTATTGGTCAACCCTCAATGTTTTCAAGTCTTTAAGTACCTAGTCCGAAGACTCTAGTGACCCTATATGCCCTTCTCAGTTTGATCCGAGCTTCCCTTCTCTTGGTGTGGGGACTATGACTTTGCGTAGAACGAAATCGTTTGTCTAGTATTCATGCCTCGTCATCTTAGAATCGTAATGTCATGCCATCTTCTAATGTTGTGCAACCATCTTTACATGTGCCCAGTCCCGAGCTTCTTCTACTAGGTCCAACTCCATGTGTAGATCTTCCTCATTCCATCCTTCATCAAAGAGCACGGTTCGAAGGGTTAGGGAACCTATCTCGATGACCTCGGCCTCGTAGGTCAAGCTAAAAGGGGTCTCTCTGGTGGCAACTTGTGGGGTCGTCCTATAAGCCCAGAGAATGCTCGACAACTCCTCGACCCACCTTCCCTTGGCCTGATCCAGGCGTGTTTTCAGGCCATGTAGTGGGACACAGTTGGTTACCTTGGTCTGCCCGTTGCTCTAAAGTTAGTGTACCATGGTAGTTCGATGGTCGATGAACTGTGTTCTATTGTCTGTGATGATCATGCATAGGATACCGAAGCGACAGATGATTCCCCGCCAAAGGAAGTTCTGGGCATTGTGGGCGGTGATGCGCACTAGGGGTTCAACTTCTAGCCACTTTGTGAAGTAGTCCACTTCTACGAGAAGGAACTTCTTCTACGCAACCGCGGTGGGGAAGGGGTCAAGGATGTCCATTCCCCATTGGGAAAATGGCTATGGGCTGGCGATCGGTCTCAAAGGGGCCACAGGCTGGTGATATAGATTAGATTGATGTTGGCAACTGTTGCACTTCTGGACTAGCTGGGTGGCATCCTACTTCATCGTTGGCTAGAAATATCCCTGTCAGAGCACTTTATGGGCTAGTGTGGGTGATCTCCACAAATGCCCTCATGTATTTCCCTAAGGACGTAGTATGCCTCAGTTGGGGGAAGGCACCTCAAGTAGGGAAGCGTGTGGGAACGGCGGTAGAGTTGACCCTATATCAGGCAATACTTGGCTGCTCTATGTTGGAGTCTTCTTGCTTTTGCCCGACCCTCTAGGGAGGTGCCCTCAAAGATACTCGATTATGGGGTCCGTTCAAGATGAGCCATGTTGCACGAAAAGGATGAGGATGGTTGATGGTGTAATGCTCGGTTCGGCCAGCATGTCTAGACGGACAGTTGAGTCAAGGTTGGCCTAAGGCAAGCTGGTGAGCCTTGAAAGGGCATCGGCTCGAGCATTCTCAGTCCGAGAGGCCTGCTGGATGTCGAAGTGCTCAAGTTGCGGAATGAGCTCCTACACATTTAGTAGGAAGCTCGCCATAGAGGGAGCCTAAGCCTCAAACTAGCCATGGATCTGGTTGACCACGAGCTAAGAGCCCAACAATTAGGGGCCTCATACTCTGCCTCATTGTTGGACGCTTTGAAATCGAACCTGATGGTGTGCTCCAACACTACATCGTCCAGGCCCATTTACATACTCTTGTTATCAAACTGGAAGCCCAAACTATTAAAACGGTTTTACGATTGCATGATAGTTAGAGGTGTAAATCGGGCTAGGTTGCCTATGGCCTAGCATAGTTTGATACGACACAATGACTAATGCGCCATGTCAGAGTGTCAGACATGGCACAGAGGTTCATGCCGTGTTGGCTGGGGGTTCAAAACCCATGGGCCGACATGACATAGCACGACAACACGTTGATAGCTTTCGGCAGGAAGTTCTTTTTGTGTGTAAGGGATATTAAAGTCGCTATGCTCTGGTTTGGCCGCCTCCTTTGGGTAGTGCACCATGAAGGTTAATTAATTGGGTAGCTGATGCTGCAGCAAGGTCGGGGTTGAAAAAGAGTTTTTTGTCACTCCAAGAACCCTGCAGGATATTGATGCATAGAGATGCCCAACATTAAGTACTCACAAGTGATTGAAATTACCTTGATGGTTTTTCAGAAAGCACATAAAATAGAAAAAAAAAAAGAATGTGAAACAATAGAAGAAAATCAACAAATTTTAGGGTTGGAGGGGAATTCTAGGGAGTAGACTTAAACCAATTCTTTCTTAATTGGTAATTACAAGCGATAGAGACTTGAGGAATTTGAGGGTACATACCTAGCAAATCACATTCAAAGAGAATACGATGCGAGATGTACTGATGAAATCTGAATTTTCTTTTCTTTTGAGAAATCCCGACCTCTGGTTAATTCTATTTCACCAAACTGAATTCTTATTTGGAGCAATGAAATAATACTTTCTCAAAAATAAAAATAAAAAAACTGAATCTACAAGGATGATGTAGGAGAAATGTATTTCTCAAGTGTATTTTGGTACCACTTCATCATATATAATTGTTAATTAATAAGAAAAATATAACAGTTTGTCGAACTATGAGACCTGAGTTGGAATAATAAGTGATCTGTGGATATTTAAAAAGATAAAATATTTATGAAAACAACAATAAGTTAAAATTTGTGGATATTGTCCGTAACAAAGTAGTAAGTAGAGGTAATACAAACATCAATTAGATAAAACCAAACTCGTCGCAAATAGGGGTTTATGTAGAAGACTGCCACCAAACCCAACAACACTATTATATAAGAAGCTATAAAGCTTACAACAAACCTGTCCATGTCCATATCCATGTCCATGTCATCAGGAGTTGTTTGCATAGATGGTGGTGCCTTGGAACTGTTTGTGCAATTATTCTTCTTTAAGGGTTCTCCACAAAGAAGAAGGTTGCCCTCATAGCTAGTTTTCCCAATGTTGCAAATTGTCTTTTTTCTCTCTGGAGTCCTTCCGGATAGGTTGTTATGATCCACATTGAAATTCGACAAAGAGTTTAGCTCAATCATCTGAGGAGGGATTATTCCCATCAAATTGTTGTAGGAAAGGTCCAAACTCTCTATTTTTCTCAGATTTGAAAAGCTTTGTGGGATTTGCCCATTTAAATAGTTGTGCGATAGGTTCAATGCAAGAATATCACTTAAATCTCCAATTTTATGTGGGATATTGCCTATTAATTTGTTGCAAGAGAGATCAATTCCAGACATGAGCTCAAGAACAACACCCTTGTAAGTTTCGTACCGGAATTTTGTTGTGAACTCCACTTCTACTTCCACCATGGCATTTTCATCATGGAAATCATTTTTAGATTGAATTAACATACTTTTATATGTATATATATCATCATATGCGAATCGAAGAAGCTCAACTTCTGAGTTTCTTCTATATGAGTTTGATTCTCCTTTAAATGTGATGTTATTTATGCAAGAAGGTATAGAACCTGAGAGCCAAATCCATTTAATTTAGGCTATGTTTCCTTAGAAGTAAAAGGTAAGGAAATTAATGAAGGGAAACCTGTTCATGGTTTGGACAGACTTCAATATAGCTTTCCCTACGTTTACCTCCAAACCAAACATCTTTAGTGATATTTCTTTTTAAATTTTAAAATTTTCTAAGAAAGCATGTGGATGAGTATTGCGAAGCTGATGAATGAAGATGAATCCCATACAAACTTCAACCCGAAGTAATCTCTAGTTGTCGATCAGATGCTGAACGATATATAAGCATGATGTTTCCTAGTTTATGTATATACTTAGACAATTGTTGAAACAGGCCCCGCCTAACACCAGCTGAGACCATGATAGACAACCTTCAGTGTACAGACCAAATCAACACAGCCTTTGGCATGCATCGACTTTGTGTTTATGATATGCAACATTATTTTATTTTATAAATATGGATGTGTGATGAAGATCACACACATTACGTAATACGTACCTTGGATCGGTGAAGTGTGATTGAATTTATTCCAACTCAAATCCAACCTTCGCAAGTTCTGGAGCCCAGTTAATTGTACAAATTATTCATCAAATTTGATAGTAATATTAACAAAGAAAATTAAAGTTGATTAAGAAATAGATAATCCAACTACATAGAAATTCGTGAGAGATTTGAAGGCTTATATACCTTGGATTGCTAGAGTGCCGGTGAATTCATTTTCACTCAAATCTAACATTTGCAAGTTGTTTAGATCACTTAATTCTGACAAGAAAAAGAAAACACCAAACATAAATAAAAATGATAATTATATTGTAACAAAAGTAGTAATCAAGAGAGACAAATTGTGTATTTGCATTGGTACGTAGAGAAAATTAGGGAAAGAAGACAAAGAAGATTGTACGTACCATTTGCAGGAAATGTCCCGTTTAGATGGTTATTGATGGAGTGCGATCCGGCCGGTCTTAGCTGTCCGCTGCCTTGCTGTTACAAGGTGGGTCAGTTCGGCGAAGTGTATCCCGAGCTGCTACAAGGTGGGTCAGTTCGGCGAAGTGTGTCCCGAGCTGTTACAAGGTCAGTTCGGCGAAGTGTATCCCAAGCTGTTACAAGGTGGGTCAGTTCGGCGAAGTGTGTCCCGAGCTGTTACAAGGTGGGTCAGTTCGGGCCCCCGGTAGGGAGCTCAGTCCGCTAGTGCCCTTGTTCTCACCTAGGCTTGGCCCCTTTTGCCGAGCTGTTGTTTCTGCCACGTGTCACGTAATAGTGAGGTCGGGCTAAATCTTCCTTCTTCAGTTATCTCTAATGAAAAGAGACTTGAGGGATTTGAGGGCAATCAAGGAGGTAAAAATAGTGTTGGTGAAATAATTAGCACTCAGATCCAGAACTTGTAGACTTTTGAAGCCTAAAAGAATTACATTTCCTCAATGTTATATATATATATAAAATTAAAGCAATGTAAATGTAAGCAAAGTGTATAAATAGAATGAAGAGAAAAAACATACATCGAGAAATCTGAAAAGGGAAGAATTAATATAGTTGAAGCAAAAAAATATTAATTAATTAATTAACAAATATATATTTGACTTCATTCTTATTAGTACATGTTCCAAATACATGTAAACAATGGAATTGAAGCATTTCATAAATTTTATAGAAAATACTTTAGCTATTAATAATTACAAATTAATTAATAGGAAGGGAACACTCAATACAACCTGACATCATTCTTAGTTACAGCTAAACTAATATACTAATTAAGCCTTGTAAAGATGGTTTGGGCCTGTACTGTACCCTGTACGACTACCTAATCCATGGTCCAAACCCCTTAATTATAAAGATAGTAAATTGGTTAGTAATTCAAAATAAAATCAAAGAAGGCAATGTCTTAATTAAGCAGAAAAGCTTCTTGTAAGGATTAAATTCTCTAATTGTTGGTCGGATTAATTGGAATTTCATTGACCATGATGAATGATTAAACATCACTAAATGGATGCATGACCAATATCATGAATGGAGTCAAACAAGCTTAATTAAGTAATTATTGCTGGAGCAGTGTCATAATTGTAACACGAATCGAGATTAGTTAAGATAACATATGCATTGTACGTACCTTGGATTGCTTTGCCAAAAGAGCTTTTGTACGTGTACCTTGGATTGCTTGAACACTGCCATTGAAATCATTCCAACTCAAATCCAACATTTGCAAGTTCTCGAGACCCACAAGTTCTGCACATCATTAATTATTAATGAAAGTTGAGTGTATAAATATATAAAGATAATGTGTGCCTCATCTGAATTAAATATACCTTCAGGAGGAAAGTTCCCTTCCAAACAGTTACCACTAAGATTCAGATTCTTGAGGGATTTGAGGGCACCCAAAGACGGCAGGATGCTGTTGTTGAAAGAATTCCCACTCAAGTCGACAACCTCCAGCTTCTTTAATCTACCCAACGGTTCCAGCCCTACAATAAGAATATATATATATATATATATATTTGAAATAGATGAACTGAAAGACGACTATAAAACAAATTGCAGTTTTCTTAATTAATTAGCAATACCTTCATTGTCTGCCAAACTTGATAAGTCAAGATGTTGAAGCTCTTGAAAGGGAAGAAACAAGCTGGCATTTAGAAGCCAATTTGGTAGATCTACAACACCATATAATGTCCGACTTTGTCTGGTATAAAAGAAAGAGAGTTGGATGATTCTGTCAGTGGTGAGATTACATTGAACTCTCTCCCAGGAACAACAATCATCATTATCATCGTCCTCAACCCAAGTTGGGAGACGGCCGGAAGAAGTATCATCATCACCAGTCCATGGAACAGAAGCCTTCAAAGCTAAAAGAGCCATCTTCTCCTGCTCCAAACATGCCATTGATTCATGATATTGATGATGAAACTGATGAAGCAGCAGCATAACAATAAGCCATGCCCGTAATGTTCTCATCCTCGAAGCCCACTCCATGATTTTGAGAAATGGATGGATTTCCCCTGTTTCAGCTTTCTAACTCCCCTCTCCTATATATAGGTAGCTGTAATTAGAGCAAAATGAATAATAATCTATGTGGTCTACATATTACCACAACATACCCACATGTTCTACATCTTATAGACTTGAAGTAAAATTGGAGTCTCTTTAGTTCCTAAAATTAAAGTGATGGATAGACGTAAGTCCCACACTTTAGCAATATATGGTCATGGTTGACTTTTGACTTGGAACCAGGAACTCGTCAATATATGTATGACTTATGACTTTATGAGTCATGGCTGTCCAATTATTGGACCATTTTCTTAAATTTATATTTTATTAAGATTAAATCTTCGACATGTTTTTTCATTCCCTCTTTACTTTCCACAACACTTAGTACTTGATGTAGGGGCATAGAGCCCATTAGCATTAACCATCTCATACGTGGGTCCCCTTCCCCTACATCAAGCTGACATTAACCATGTCGTTACTCGTTAAAGTTCGAATCTTTCTTCCGCTTATAGGCCGGCCACATTTTGGAGGAAGTAATTAGCTTTTTGAATGTCTCAACAAGACAAGATAAAGGTTAGCTCGTCACTGAGCTTCATTTCATGAGCCTGGTCCAACCTAAATTTTATCCCGTTTAGCTTAAAGAACTTTAATGGAACTATGGATGAAATAGACATGAAAACATTTAGCCTGTTCTCCATTCAGGCTTCTTAGAAAATAACTTTTTATAAAATCATTACTAACAGGACCTGTGCGATGTATAGGATTTATTAAACAAAAGTTAAATAATAGAAATGGTCATTTATTAAAATACCTTTTATAGTTTTATGGATTTACTAAAATCTATCTTATAGTTAAAATTTTACTAAAACACCATTTATAATTTTCAATAGATTTAATCAATCTTCAATTATATGACAGTGGAAAATAACAAAGTTGACCCTAATGTTCATTTAAATAATTTTAACCAAAACAAAATAAAAATAAAAATATCATTTTTGCCCTTTATAAGACACGGGCAACCGCTCTATTGGTTATATTTGGATCATTTTGTTTTATGTACAAAAAAAGTGTTAAGGGTATTTTTGGAATAAAAAATCATGGGCCTAATGGCAAAACAAACACTCCTTAATAAAAGGTTGATTAAGTAAATATTTTTTATTTAAAATATTTATTTATTTAAATACATAAATAATATGTAAAATATGTAAATTTTAAAGTATTAATTATTTATTGAATTTAATTATCCATAAAATCATAATTTATACTATTATTACATAATTTCATTATTAATTTTATAATATATTAAATTATTATTAATTTTAATGTTATGTTATAATTATTTTTCTAATTCGAAGATTTTTTTGTTAATTTATTATATAATTTCATTATTTTCAACATTTAAAATCCAGTTATGATAAATATTTAAATAATCTATAAAATATTTAATATTTTTTTCTTATTTGGACTTTATTTATTGAAATCTATTACATATTGTTAAATATTGAGAAACATTTAAATTGATAATCCAGAAGAACATAATTTAAATTGTTAGTACATAATTTTGTGATATACTTTATAAAAATATAAATTTATTTTTACATATAAAAATATAAAAATACCACATATTTGTATATGCTTTAAACATTGGATGACATTGTATGCTTTATACATCCAATGCTTTATACATCCAAATCAGTTTCAAGAAATTACATTAATTGGACCAACTATGGATGAATTGTGAGACATACAGTTTTGGTTGCTAATGACATAACTGGTGCATGATGAGATGGCATATAGCCAGCAATGGACTAAACTTTCTTTATCATCTTCTTTCATCACCATCTTCTAAGGACGGAAGTGAATGAAGCCCAATTTTTTCTTTGATTTAGAGGGCCACATTCTTAGGAATTTTTATTTAAAGACTTTCAAAAGCCTTGAAAGTTTGTGGTGTAATTATTTTTGTGTATTTCGCACTTTGACTTATTGCATGGCTTCAACGGGCCCATTTACATACTCTTGTTATCAAATTGGAAGTCCAAACTACTAAAACAGGTTTATGATTAAATGATAGTTAGAGGTATAAATTGGGTTGGATTGCTTATCGCGTGGTATAGCCTAGCACAGCTTGATATGGCATAATGAGTAATGCACCGTGTCAGACATGGCATAGAGGTTCGTGCCATGCTGGGCTGAGGGTTCGAAACCCATGGGCCAGCATGACATAGCACAACAGCAAGTTGATAGCTTTCGACAGGAAATTCTTTTTGTGTGTAAGGCATATTAAAGTTGCTATGCTGCAGCAAGGTTGGGGTTGATAAAGAGTTTTTTGTCACTTCAAGAACCCTACAGGATATTAATGCACAGAGATGCCCAACATTAAGTGCTCACAAGTGATTGAAATTACCTTGATGATTTTTTTTGAAAACACACCGCTCCTCTCTGTACCATCCCCTTTGTCTCCTGAACTCTTGGCCGTCCCAATGCCCAAGGACTTCAAAGTACTTCCCCTGGACAAGTATGACAGATTGTTTGAAACAAATGATCATGTGGATGCCTTTCAGTCACAGATGCACTTGGCAAGGGCAAGCGAGTCCTGCATGTGCGTAGCCTTCTCTACCACCTTCAGAGGAGTAGCTCGCACATGGAATAGGAACCTCGCACCCGGGACAATAAAAAGTTGGGCACAGTTCGTGCAGGTCTTCACCTCCTAGTTCGTCACCAGCAAAAGATGTCTGAGAACCCAAGAAAGTCTCATCGGCATAGTTCAGAGGGAAGGGGAGTCTATTCGCAACTACATCATGCGGTTTAATGACGCTTGTCTACAGATACCCGACCTGGACCCCGTAGTGCGGCTCATAGCAGTCAAGAGGCATAACACACAAGGAGTTCAAGTGGCATGTAGTTGTCAACCGACCTAAGTCTGTATCCGAGTTCCTCAAGCTCACGGACCAGTTCATAGGAACGGAGGAGGAGATTAACCAGAAGAATGAAAGTTTGCCTGAAAAGAGGAGAAGAGAAGCTGAGTCCTCGACCTATGGGGACAGCAAGAAGAAGAAAGACCCAGCCCGGGGAGGAACGCTAGGTTAGCATTTCCCAGATCCTCTAGTAGAAAGGACTGACTATACACCTCTGAACGCAAAGCGGGCCGAAATCCTCATGGTGATCAAGGACGCCCCTTACATGAAGTGGCCACCTCGGCTGAGAGGGGACCCGAGTGTTAGAATTAAAAATTTGTATTGTAATTTTCATAAAGATCACGGTCATAATACTGAAAGTTGTAAGAACCTCCGCGATGAGATAGAAGAACTCATCCGTCATGGATATTTAAAAATTTTGTACAAAATGATAATAAAACAGGATGGCAGGGGGAGCAAGGTAGAGATGCTCCTGAGTCCAGTAGTAGGCAAGGCGAGTATCCACAGAGGCAGCCCCCTGAAGAGAGGCTAGTTCGGAGAACCATACACATGATCACCCGAGGATCGATTGTCGTGAGTTGCACCTCGGCCGCAGCTTGGACCTCGGCTCGTGAGATTGGAAGGGAAGAGCAGAACCCCCCGAAGTGGCCAAGAACAGAGGAACCGATCTTCTTCATTAAGGACGACGTGCACGGAGTCCACTACCCCCATAATGATGTGCTTGTCGTGAAGATAAGGATCAATGATTTTGAGGTGAAGCATGTCCTTGTCAACTCCGGCAACTCGACAGACATTCTTTTCAAAGTCACGTTTGACAAGCTTCAGCTACAAGAGAGCGACCTTGAGCCCGCAAGTACTCCCCTAGTGGGCTTCAGCAGAGAGGAAGTCAGGCCCTTGGGGAGAATCACTGTACCTGTGGAGGTCGGCACCTGGCCTGGCATAGTGAGGCTCAACCACAACTTTTTGGTGGTCGTAACTCCCTCCCCGTACAACACCATAATAGGTCGGTCCATCACCCATGCTCTACGTGCGGTGGTCTCCACCTATTATTTGGTGATGAAGTTCCCCACAAACTTCAGAGTTGGGGTAGCACGAGGGGATCGGCTCGAGTCTCGCAAGTGCTACGTCGTCACTCTCAAAGGAAAAGACAAGGTGGCAGAAGACCTCGAGCTGGAGCAACCTGCGGAGCATTGCCAAGACCAAGCTGCACCTACGGAAGAGATTGTTTCCATGCCAACTTCAATAGAGGACCCAGCTCAGACACTCCAGATCGGCGCTTCAGTCGAGGAGCCTCTGCGATCTCAACTGGTAAGTTTCTTATTTAGAAATTTATATGTTTTTGCATGGTCTATGGCAGAGATGCCCGGCATAGACCCAAGCATCATTACTCACAAACTGAGCACTGATCCTGTAGTTAGGCCCGTTAGACAGAAGAAATGCAACCTAGCCCCGGAGCGTTGGAGAGCAGTTGACGAGGAGGTCGGGAAGCTCCTCGTAGCCGATTTTATCAGGGAAGTCCATTACCTGAGCTGAGTGGCCAACCCTGTTCTGGAAAAAAGGCTAACGGTAAATGGCGCATGTGTGTCGATTATACTGACCTAAACCGGGTTTGCCCAAACGACTGCTTCCCACTCCCCAGGATCGACCGTTTGGTGGACGCGACCTCAGGGCATGAGTTGTTGAGCTTCTTGGACGCCTAATCGGGCTACAACCATATCAGAATGGACCCTGCTGATGAAGAAAAAATAGCCTTCATAACCGAGCTTGACATGTACTGCTACAAGGTCATGCCCATTGGGCTGAAAAACATCGGAGCTACATTCCAAAGACTTGAAAACAAATTGTTTGAGTCATTGGTCGACAAGAAAGTAGAATGCTATATAGACAACATGGTCGTCAAAACTCAGTTTTCAAGTGATTTAATAAAAGACTTACATTTTGTCTTTGAAATCTTGTGTAAATTTAACATGAAATTAAACCCAAAGAAGTGCGTTTTCGGTGTCACCTTGGGTAAATTCCTAGGTTACATCGTCAACCAACGTGGCATTAAGGCTAACCCTGAAAAAAATAAGACAATCTTAGATATGAGACCACCTCGGAAATTGAAGGAGGTTCAGAGGTTGAATGGCCGCATAGCCACCCTGAGCCGCTTCATGTCCAGATCGGCAGATCCCTGCCTGCCTTTCTTCAAGGCAATTAAAAGCAAAGGCTTCGAATGGACCGAAGACTGTCAGCTTGCTTTTGACAAGCTCAAAAAGTACCTCGCCCGCATCCCAACCTTGACCCGACCCGAGGTGGGAGATACTTTGGAGCTATACCTCTCCGCGAGTGACGATATAGTCAGCTCGGTACTAATAAAAGAGGTAGATCGGGTCCAATGGTCTATCTACTATGTTAGCAAAGTGTTGTAGGGGGCCGAGACGAGGTACCCAGAGATCGAAAAGTTGGCGTATGCTCTAGTTGTTGTAACTCGGAAGCTTCGTCCGTACTTTCAAATAGGTTGACAAAGTGGGCCATCGAGCTCAACGAGTACGACATCCAATACAAGTCATGAACTGCTATCAAGGCCCAAGCCTTGGCTGACTTTGTCATAGAATGTACTTTCAGCACCGAAGTCCCCAAGCTGGATGAGCCCGAGCACCGCGAAGGAACAACCAGTGCAGCTTCTCTCCTAGTTAGATTAAACCCGAACTGGGATTAGGAGCCTTGGATCCTTCACATGGACAACTCGTCAAATCAGCAGGGCAGCGGGGCTGGAATCGTTCTATACGGGCCAAGTGATGTGAAACTAGAGCATGCGCTATGCTTTGAGTTCGCTATGTCCAACAATGAAGCGGAGTACGAGGCGTTAATAGCCAGGCTAGCTCTAGCAAATGAAGTGAAAGTCAAGCACATCGTCATCTGCAGTGACTCCCAGCTCATGGTCAACCAAGTCACAGGTGAATATGAAACCATGGTCGCCTACTTAGCCAAAGTAAGAGAGACTCTGCTCAACTTCCAGTCCCACTTCATTAAGCAAATCCCGAGATCTGAGAACGCTAAGGCCAATGCCTTGTCCCGGTTAGCTAGCACAAGTGATAATACCATGAGAACCATGTACATAGAGAACTTGCCTCGGCCTAGCATTCTCGGGGGGGGGGGGGGCAGAGGAGGTCGGTCCTGTCATACAAGCAGAGCTGAGCTAGATCGATACACTCATGAGCTTCCTACTGCACGGGACCCTCCTTGCAGATCGTAATGCTGCTAGACGGTAGAGCATCAGGCAGCCAAATACGTCATGATAGACAAACGGATATACCGAAGATCTTACACGCTCCCCTATCAATGCTACTTTCGACCTTTTGAGGCCGAGCTCGTGCTCCGCAACACTAATGAGGGCCTGTGCAGTGGACACTTGGGGGGGGGGGAGGGCCCTCACCCAGAAAGCGCTACGACAGGGATACTATTGGCCAACATTGAAAGCAGATGCAATTGAATTTGTCAGAAAGTCTGACAAATGTCAGAAACATGCCAATATCCACCACCAACCCGTTGTCGACCTAAAGTACCTCACAAGCCCATGGCCCTTCGCACAATGGGGGATTGATATACTTGGACCATTTCCACCTGCAACAGGACAAAAGAGATTCTTAGTGGTAGCAATTGATTATTTGACTAAGTGGGTGGAGGCCGAACCTCTCACAACGATCACAACACGGAATGTGCAGAACTTCTTCTGGAAGAAAATAGTTTTCCATTTCGGACTACCTCGAATACTCATCTCTAACAACGGCAAGTAGCTCAAGGACATTAAATTCTAGAATTGGTGCAAAGATATGGGAATACAACAAAATTTTACATCGGTGGCGCACCCTCAAGTGAACAGCCAAGCGGAGGTCACAAAGAGAGCCATGCTACGCATGGAAGCATACGACAACAAAGCAAACAAGGATGAACTATGCACCAACCTCGACCTACTTGATGAGGTACGGGACCTTGCATACATTAAGGCCACAACCTACCAATAGAGAGTATCTTGGTAATATAACACCAGGGTCAAGAAGCGGAATCTCCGTGTTGGTGACCTGGTTCTTCGCAAAGTCATGGTACCTAAGCCCGGTGTTGATAAGCTCGGCCCAAATTGGAAAGGACCCTACTGAGTAAAGCGAGTACTCGGGGAAGGAACGTATGAGCTCGAAACCCTAGAAGGGAAGTAGGTACCTCGAGCATGGAATATTGTCAACCTAAGGCAATATCACCTGTAATTACCGAACTCTAGGAGAGTGGACTATAAGTCGCTCCCCCAGCCTAAGGGCCAAAACGCCGAGCCAAGGACCTCGGAACCCAGTTGCCTCTTTGGCATGGGCGAACTCCAGAGGAGTGGACTATAAGTTGCGCCCCCAGCCTAATGGCCAAAACGTCAAGCTAACAACCTTGGCACCCAATCGCCTCTTCAGCATAGGTGAACTCCAGAGGAGTGGACTATAAGTTGCTCCCCTAGCCTAAGGGCTGAAACGCCAAGATAAGGACCTTGGCGCCCAGTCGCCTCTTTGGCATGGGCAAACTCCAAAGGAGTGGACTATAAGTCGCTCCTCCGGCCTAAGGGCCAAGACGCTGAGCTAATGATCTCGGTGCCCAGTCGCCTCTTCGGCATGGGCAAACTCTAGGAGAGTGGACTATAAGTCGCTCCCCCAGCCCAAGGGCTAAAGCACCGAGTTAATAAAAGACCTCGGCACCACATAAGACCTAGTCGCCTCATCAGCATAGGCTAAGTACTTTTAATGCCTAAGGCACAGACAGCTCGGGTGTGAATCCCACGATGCATAACCCACCCTGGCATACAACGGGTTGAACCCAATAGGGACAATCGACATCAACTTAAGTAACCCGAGTGCAGACAGGAAGAGCATATACCCTACTATGTCACTCACCTCGGTGTACATCATAGAATCACACCTAAGTATTGGGAGATAGTTTGGGGTGACGACAGTTAAGAAACCCCTACTTCGGGTATTTAGCTCGATAGCTTAATAGCTCGGGGTAAAATGATTACATCGGCAAATAAAGTAAATTGCACAGCACTTAGCAAAAAGCATATTTTCATTACCAGAGTTTCATTACAATAAGTTTGGTACAAAAAGAGAAGAAAAGAGAAACTGAGCTCATGGGCTCAAAGTACAAGGGCTGGAACTACTCGTCATCATTCCTAGAAGAAGTCTCCGCAGGAGTGCCAGCTCGGTCGGCAGCCTCCCTGATGTCAGCTACTTCCTCCTCCTCCTCGAAGTCTTGGTCCTCGGCGGCTATGCGGGCTACCTCTCTTGTGATCTGCAAAGTGGTGATGGCGCTCATGTCGAGCTGCGGGAACTCGCGCTTTATTAGCCACCAACTAAGCTTGAAGCCTTTGCGGTAGGCCTCCACCATCACCCCATCGAACTCCTCCAACTTGACGTAGTCTTGAACGGTCTTGACTTTGGCCTCCTCCATGGCAGTAAGGAGGATCTCAGTTCGCTCCTTAACATCAGCCTCGAGGTTCTCAACCTGACACTTCAAAGTTCCCTTATCTGACTCAAGGTTCTTCACCTTGTGCAGCAATTCCTCCTTCTCGCGCTACCACTCCTCCTTCTCTGACTTCAACAACGCAACTAGCTCCTTTTGAACTAGCACATCACCCTCCAACCGGTGGATTTGGCCGTGAGCTAGCTTCAGATCGGAGTGGGCTGCGCGGGCTGGGTCTTTGATAGACAAAGCTCGCTTTAAGTGCTGCTCAGACTGGTAGGTTAGGGCGTGCACGACATTGTTCACCTGCCAAGAGAATGCCAGTTAGCACCATTAAAGCAACAATTGCAGAAATTGAAGTTGAAATATAACGAAACTTACCACCATGCAATGAGTAGCTACTCGAGTTCCAAGCTTAGCAGGCGATAGTTCGGCCCAACTGGAGACCTCCTCGGCACACGCAGCCCCTTTGCTCTTCTGGAGGTTGTACTACGGGTTCAAAATACTCTGGGCTGATCCCCGGGCTGATTCTCCGCTTCCCGAAATAGTAGCAGCAGTCTTGGGAGTGAGCTCCGTAGTTGTCTTGGGAACGGGCTCCGCAATCACCTCAGGCTCCCGAGGTGAGGGGTTCTCCGACTCCTCCAAGTTTATCACCGGAGGATCATCAGCAGGCTGCTTAGCAGACAGCTTAGGCTCGGAGTAGGAGCCCGTGGAGATTCAATGCGAGCTCTCTTTGTAGCTCGCTTCCTTCTCCCCTTCATTTTTCCAAAGAGCTTCTCTACACTAAGTCGCTCCACTGGACCTGCAACAAAGTTCAACATCAGTAATGCTACCAAGAAGTAGAAACTGGCAACCGAAGAAAAATACTAACTCTAAACAAGGCAACCTATTGGGACTCAGGCCAGCCTCAATGAACTTGTTCTCGGTGAGGTAGTCCTTGTAGTCTAAGCCGAGCTCCGCCCAAGACTGAAGTATCTCGCTTGTATCCCAGTCTAGCCTAATGCCGAAGTCTTGAATGGCCACTCTCTAGTGAGTAGGGAAGGGCCACCCTACAGAGTTATGAACTACAAAGTAATCCCGTTTCCAAGCCGGGACTTTACTAGGAAGCTTATGCAACAACTTGAAGCCCGAGCGGGGGGACAGGTAGTAGGTCTGCTTGTGCTTAGGGAGAATGCTAGATGCATTCTTTTTTATTGACAAGATAGAAGAGAAAATGTCAAGGTCAAGAGGAAGGGCATAGTCGAAGCAGAGGGAAATTGTACCAAACACATTCTAGACATAGCTCGGGTGGAGTTGATCTATAGTGACGTCGAAGTGATTTAACACTTCAACGATTAGGGGGTGTAGTGGAAGGCGGAGTCCGACCATGAGCTATTTCCTGAAAATCACGATCTTGTCATGACCGTGTTCCCAGGGGAAGTCGCCCGTAGGAAAGTGGTAGGTATACTCCCTAGGAAGGTTATACCGAGCTATCAGGCTCCTAAGCCTGTCTACCGTCATGGTAGAAGGACCAAAATTGTCTATTATTCAACCTCAATTAGAGGTGGATGTTGGGTTACCCGAGGTCTCCCACACCTCATAGATTGATTGTACCTCGGAGGCACCCGCTTGAGCCGGGACACCCACCTCGAGCTCATCTAAGAGACTATGTACTTTAACTGGGGCACTCACCTCGGGCTCATCTAAGAGACTGTTGAAGCTATGGTCTGACATAGCTACGGACTGAAAAATGAAGTAAAGGAAGCTAGCTACGAAACTGAAAAGACAAGAACCGAACTGAAAGAATGAGCTAGGGAGACTCACCAAAGAAAAAAGCAATCGAGTTGGGGAAAAGAGACGGACTGAACCCGAGCTGAAGACCTTAGACGCAACCTCAAGGCGAGTGCTAGTGAACTTATGGTGGAGAAAATGACTTGGGTCCCCCCTATTTATAGCCGCTATGTCCGAGCATCAATGATCATGATCAAGAGGATCTAACGACTCTTAAGAAAACCGGCTACACGACCCCGGAGGTGAAATCAGTTTAGCACGTTTTTTGACGTCCATGGAGTCTATAAATCGTGTGACATCTACGCGTGAACTGTACGCGACCCAGGTTTTCCTTGATTGAGCCAAGCTGCGAACTGGTCCGACCAACGAGCTGCCTGACTGAACGGCTTGAACTTTGAGCCAAATCCACCTGTCACATCGTGAACTCCCCACAATGGGTCAAGACTCCTAGCATGGAGAGTGGGGGGCAATTGATGGAGGGTGATTTGGCCTGACCTCACAATAGGGGGACACGTGGATATGACTCGACATAAGGGACAACTTGGCATGACAACCTAGCCACAACTCGGTGTAATGAGCTCGCTGGGACCCAGCTTGACAGCTTGGCACAGGTGGTAGCTTGTGGCAAAGTGGTACTCCGATTACCCCGCTCTCTCCCAAGGGGGGAGCGCCCCGAGGTCCCTCCAAGTGAGGAGTCCCGAGCTCCTCACAAGTAAGGAGCCCCCGAGCTCTTCCTTAGTAAGGAGCCCCTAAGCTCCTCCTCAAGAAGGGAACACCCCGATCTAAGATCCCAGGGTAAGGAACATCCCGAACTGAAGGCACTTCAGGTAAGCCCACCAGTAGGCTCCTGCCCAAACCTAAGTAGCCACCTCAAAGACTTGCCTCAGGTAGAAGCACCTCGGCATATTAGTAGTAGCTCGGTACCAAGTAGCTCAGTATGTCGCCTGACAACCATACCCGCCAGATCTGGAGACTGCTCCCACATCTCTAGCCAGGCGGCATCATGCCCTGACAAGTGTCCCCTGTCTGGCAGGGCTGTATCCTGCAATGGTTACCTGCGCCCACCAGCTCAGCCCTAGCAAATAACGACTGCAGCAGAGAATCAGAGGCGGTTATACTTGAGTTGTCAGGACATCAGCATATAAGAGACCCAACCCCTCATGGGCAAAGGTAATTGCGCATCTCCACTCTTAGCTTACTTCCCTGTAACTCTCTCTTTCCCAGCTCCCCACCAAGTTTGATTTAAGCATCAAAGTGTTTCTGATAGAAGAGCTCCCCAGAAATCCTTCACCTTCTTCCTTGCAGATGCTTCGTCCGCTGCCAAATAGGAGCGTAGCCACTTCTAGTTATGAGTGCTCAGATCGCACACCATCAGGTAATTTTCACATTTAACATGCCATGCCCCATGCTTTGGGCTTGTCCCTCTCCCTCCCTTTCTACATCTATTTTTCAGATTAAATTGCTTCATACTGTCCACAAAAAAAATGCTAGTCTATATTAAAAAAAAAAATGCACAATTAATGTAAATTACATGAAAATCAAAGTGGTGTACTGATAATTTGATACAACCCCACCTTGAATGAGATAAGGTGACATCATGGTGGGGACATATTAATAAATCTAAGCCATGCTCAATTCCAAGAATGACGGCTACTGGATTATGTCATGCAGTTGGTTAGAAGAGGGTCACATGTAACTAGATGAACAGTGTTGTGTCCTCTTCTAGTTCATGAGATTACATCCTACTCATTTTCTCAACCTTCAGATTGGGAGAAATCACAGTTCAAGGATTCCTTCATATAATTGTGTGAAAAGAGGCACAATATGGATTTTTGAAAAAAAAAATAACAAAATTTAGTCACAGGTTGATGGATTGTTAATGGAGGGGAAGTCTTTATCCAATAATGTCATATGATGGGGGAGGTCTTAGTCCAATTTGAGAAGAGTGGAAGTTTTAATATTTTGGAGAAAAAGCCAAGGGATGTTTAAGTCTTTTACCTTAAGTTGGCTCCATTCATTTTCACTTAGGTAAATGAGTTTATTTAGGAAAATGTTTCCTAAGTAAAACGTGTCTGGAAAAGTTCAATTCCAATGTTCTTGTGTGATATAAGCTACTTACCCAAATAAAACGAGAGGTACTAGGGAGGAGCATTATCAGCGCACGAATAAGTTGCTTACACACCCTCTAAGAGGGTATTAGTTGTTGAGGTAATAGGTCTTGACTTACCATGAGAGCCAATATGTAGCATGTGAATGTGGAGATGTGTGGTCAATTGCCTATTTAACCAACTTACCACTTGCTAAATACCAACAAATAAATAGGACCTAATAAAAATAGGAAGTTTATGATGATGGGCATAGAGACTTGGGAAATTAAAGTAAAATAAATAGATTTTAAAGGTGATGTAAACTCTTAGTTTGAGGGATATCATTTAACTCCTTAAACTACACAATCTAATTAAAGTGTATTTGAAAATGTTTACTTGCATGTTACATCAAAAATTTAAACAAATCACATTAAAGGCGTTATATGGTCTACTTACTTTTTATTAATTTACATTTTAAAAATATACTTATCATGCATTAAATACTATGACATCATTAAAGATTGTTGTATCACTGGTTTGTTCAAATACTATGCATTAATCACTTATCAGTAAACCTGATAAGTGATTTTGACTCTTTTACACACAAGGAAAAAGTGGTCTTACACACTCACCCCACCCCACTCCACCCCATAGGTAAGAAGCCTCCATGGCGATACCATATTTCTTCTATTTCTACAAGAATGGCTACTACTGTAAAGTCATGTAGAAACTACCAAGAAAAAGAAATTTTCTTTGGATGTCTTTTCCAGTACCGATTTGAAAGAAAGAGAGAAGTTAGGGTAAATTTTGTTTTTGTTCCAAAAGCTTGGATGCCTTCCTTTAGTTATTCTTACATTTTCTAGTGTTGTTTGATACGGAATGCTCCCATCTCATACAGGTTTGGATTTCTCTAGACCTATTTCATGGAATCGTCGGTAGACTTTTGACTTGCTTAATGAATATCTGTGTAGCTTCTTTGTGTAAAGTGTGACAATTAGAAAAAACGCAAGTGGTTTTAATTGATGGTATACAACTAGGGTGTCTCCCAAATGTGGTAACTTATAATAAATTGGTTGTGGCTAGAGGTGTTCATGGGCCAGGTAGCCTGACATCCGGCCTAGCCTGGCCCAGCTCTCGGATGGGCTTAAGTATGTGTTTTAGCCTGAGCCCGACTATTTTACGGGCCAGATTCGAGATTTGTTAAAAAAGCCTGGCCCGTCCTAATTTTTCCTAAACTACTTAACCCTAACCCTAAATACTTAAAAAATTTCTTTTCATTCTCATTTTTCACTCTCTCTTAGAAGCAGCTCTCATTTCTCCCTCTCAATTCTCAGAACCGGCGAACCCAGATGCACCTGCGAACTAAGTCACCAGCAATCGACACCACCAAAAATAATCATCTCTCTCTTCGAAGGTGATCTCTCTCTCTCTCTCTCTCTCTCTCTCTCTCTCTCTCTCCCTCTCCAGCCAGCACCGTTTTTATCTTCTTTCTTCTCATTCTCAGTTTTCTCTCTTCTTAGAACAAGGTCTTCTATCTTCTCAGTTCTCTCTCTAGTTGGCGCCACTAGAACCCAGGTGCACTGTTTTCATTCTACGAACTTAGGCACTGGCAGATAGCACCACCAAATCTAGATCACTCTCTCTCTCTCTCTCTCTCTCTCTCTCTCTCTCTGGCTGGCATTGTTGTCATCTTCTATCTTCACACTTTCTCAATTTCTATTCTTACTCTCAGACTCCCAGGAATCAGCGAACTCAACAGGCACCATTCTCTCAATCCTCAGAGGTCACCGATGCTCAGACTTGCAGGTCGGATTTCGACCTTGGGCATGGGCTTCAAGTTTTTTATGAGGACCGGGCTCGGGCTCGGGCCTGAAAATTTTATGTTAATAAAGAGCAAAATCCCAGCCCATGAACAGATCTAGTTGTGGCCTATTGTAGATTAGTTGGAATTGATGAAGCATACATAGTTTTTGGTAGAATGAGGGAAGCTGGGATCAACCCAAATGCCATTACTTACAATGCTTTGATTGTCGGTGCCACCAGGAATCGCTTACTACCACTATGTCTCAATTTGTTCGAAGAAATGCTTCAAAATGATATCATTCTTAACATATAGAGTTACAATATTTTGATGATCTGTTTCTTTAAATCTGGACAATCAGTAGAAGCTAACAAAATCTTCTGCGATATGATCCTAAGCAATGTTTCTCCATCTCCAACTACATATAACACCATAGTTGATGGCCTATGCATAGCAGGTTTTACCGCTAATGCCCTTAGGTTATTTAGGAACTTACAACGGCATGGATTTCTTCCCAAGTATTCACACTAGTAAATCAGGAACTTACAATGGTTATTCAGGAACCAACAAGAGGACTTTAGTAATGCTTAGAATTATTCACACTAGTGGATTTGGGGAAGAAATCCATCTATTTAGTCACTCTCAAGTTAGAAACCTATTTTTTCTTTTTTCACACGTTACATCTATTTACTTACTCTCAAAATTGAAAAAAGGCCACAAAATTGAAAGCTCAAAATTAAATTTTCCACAAACTACATCTATTTAGTCACTCTCAAGTTAGAAACAAAGAACTTTCCACCAATTTCATTCTCATCTTTCACATCTCATATTTAATATAATGGGCCCGAGTGATGAGAATGGAGCTCTATGTTCACAAAAAAAAGGGGAATATTCTCTATTAGTACCCTGTACTATGTCTCTAGTGTTACTTTGGTCCCCAAACTTTAAAATGCGACAATTTAGTACATGCAGTGTGTGTTTAGTTAATATTGATGTTCTTGCCAAAGAAGTTGGGATAGCTTGTTTTAGCTGATAAAGTTATACCCAAAGCACATGCAGTGTGTATTTGGTTGAAACACTAAACCCGGACCATTTTTCAGTTATGTCCTTTACCTTGGAGATTAATGGGCAAAACTGAAAAATTACATATAATCCCTACACTTGATTATAGTACTGCACTAGGTGTTGGATTGAGTTGTCTTTGATAGTCTGATACGGTGGGGCGGGGCGGCATCCTCTATTCAGGTCTTCTTCATTCATTGAAGATAATGAATAGTAAACCTTCTAGTATTCGCTTTCTCCCTCTTCATTTCCTGATCTCTATTCTTTGTCTTTCTTCGTACTATTGCCATTGGGTTCCTTAGTGAAGAGAAAGAGTTTCAGGAAGGCCGAGCTGTAGCACAACTGATCAAGACTAGTTTAGATCGAGGGATTTAATTTGTAAAAGGGTAAAATAGGTATTTGAAAAGATTTGATCATTGGTTTAATGTTTTTCGTCATGATTATTGACGGAAGGAAGTTTTTGTCAAATTTTTTTAAACATAGCGGGGAGGTTTTTGCTAAAGTGAAACTATAGTGAAGGTTTTTATGATTGTCAGAAAGTTCATGGGAAGTTTTTGTATTTTACCCTAATTATTAATTATTTAAAAAATTGAAAATATAAGACAATCATATAATTTTATGTGTTTCTATTATTTAGCTTTCGCTTAATAAATCACGTGCATCACACGGGTTCCACTAATAACATCTAAAATAATATCACAACACAAGTTATCTACTTAGTCGACACACTAATAAGGTTCCGTTTGTTTCAACTTAAGTCGGACTTCAAGTTTTTTTAGGTTGAAATATGTGAACTTAAATTTTCTTTTTACTATAAAAAAATTGTTTTTTATTTCCATTTGCATCAAACAAACTTAGGACTATAGAAGTGGCGGAATGGTTGGATTAGTCCATCTCAGAGCCAGCATAATGGACAGGTATTTGGGGCTGGCCTTGGGTATGACTGAAAAAGGTGGATTTGAGGTCCAATTTATTATTTTGTCTAGCTTGGAATCAACAAAGAAAATCCAAATATTAAAGCCTTATGCGGCATACTGATATAAAAGGCAGTATTTGGATCAGTACATAATCCATAACATGCAAGTTAGCCAATTGCGTATGTATGAACCGATAATGAGCAGAAAACCCAAGTTGGGCTGTTCGGGCTTTTTAGAAGTGTCAATCCGACTGGATTTGGTCCAATTTAATTCTATCTGATATGATTCTATTATAGACGGATCAGGTTCAATCCAATCTGATAAATACTCTGGACCGTCTTGGATCAGTTTGATTTAATATTTAGATGTCCAGTTTATCAAATTGGTTTTAATTTATATTTGTTTCAATTCAAACATGGTTCACTGACACTTGTATTGTTATGGGTGGTTCAACCCAATTGAATCCAATATAGATCTATTATGGGTGGATCAGGTCTAAACCAATCCAATAAATACTTTGGACCATTAAGTCTGGACTGGTCCAATCCAATATGTCTTATTGGTCCATCCGTTCAATCCATTTAAATTAATTTTAATTTGAATGAATAACGCAAAACCAGTCCATTATTGACACTCCTACCTGTACCTGAGAAGATAATGTATCACAATGATTATATGCTTAAAATATGCAAATAGTTGCCGGATTCATCAAAATCACCTGTAGAGTACTAAAATAGTTTAACCTTAAATCAGCTCTTAATTCAGTAGGAATTAATTCAGAATTCGATGGGAAATCAACCGTTGGAAATCATTACTCCTTTCATAAGAAACTGGTGTGAATATTTACAATGACTGTCACAAGTATCAGTTTGTCTGAATTCAAATTTGAATAAAATCCAATTAATATAGATATTTAGGCCATCTTTGGAGTGTTTATATTAAAAATAAGTGCTTATTTTATTTGCATTTAGCACCCAACCTCTTCAAGTGCTTATTTTATTTCATATTGAGCGTTTGGTAGTGTTTTTTCAATAAGCACTTAAATAAGTATTTGACTATTTTTGTCCTTCATTTTCTTTCAAATTTTCATGAAAGTACTTTCCAATAAGCACTTTTATGAAAACACTTTAATAAAAGTACTTTAGAAAGTACTTTTATGAAAGCACTTTAATAAAAACTCTTTACAAAAGTACTTCTATGAAAGTACTTTTATAAAAGCACCTCTATGAAAGTACTTTTATAAAATTCAACAAGGGATAATTTTATAAGTAATTCTACAAGTGATATTTTAAAATTCAATTAGGGATAGTTTTGAAAGAAAAAGTTGTATAAATACTTATTGTATAAGCACTCAAAAAAAAACTAGAAATTTGCTTAAAAAATAAGAATTATTTTTAGAATGAACACTTATTTCGGGCTTATTTTCCAAATACCAATAAGTACTTAATGATCTGATCCCAACCCAAATAAACACTTATTTTCAAGCACTCCCAAACATGGCTTTATATTACTGAAGTTGGTTTTACTTTAGTGTAAAGCCATTTCTAGTTCATATATTCAATAATTAGATAGGTAGCATGAAATTTTCCCGTGAAAGAGAGGTATTAGATCACGATAAAAAATACCGAAGTGTAAAGCCATTTCTAGTTCATTTGTTCAATAATTAGACAGGTGGCATGAAATTTGCCCGTGAAAGAGAAGGTATTAGAAGGAGAGAGAGAGAGAGAGAGAGAGAAGCCATTTCTAGTTCATTTATTCAATGATTAGATAGATGTTATGAAATTTACCCGTGAAAGAGATGTATTAGGAGGGAGGGAGAGAGAGAGAAGCCATTTCTAGTTCATTTGTTCAATAACTAGTCGGGATCCATGCGATGTGAGCTTTGTTAAGCAAGAGTAAGATAATAAAAAATTAGATGAAACCTATTTCGGGTCTAATCAGCTAAGAAATATATACGACGATCCATAATAAAAGTTGATATAGTATAACAAACCAATCATCCATATCATTCCTTTAAAAATTGTGTAATTTATGTTTTTCGACATTTCTACTATTTTATGATAAGTTTTTATAATTATTGGTAATTTATGGTAAATAATGGTAATTTATTTTGGTTATATAATTTGGTAATTTTGTGCAATTTCCAGTAATTTAATATAATTTATCCATAATTATTGGTAATTTTATGATAAGTCTTAGAAAAATTTTAATAATTTTTGGTAATTTTCTATAATTTTACACTAAGTCTGTGTGTTTGGATATTTATACTAATTTATGACAATTTGTGCTAATTTCTAGAAAATAATGGTAGTTTATGGTAAATATTGGTAATTTATTTTGGTTACTTGATAGTTTCAATTAAGTAATTTCTAGTAATTTAATATAATTTATCAATAAGTATTAGTAATTTGTGCTAAGTCTTAGTGATTTATTAGATGATAATTTATTTGTAATTTCTGGTAACTTATCATATTTTGTGGAAATAAGTGGTAATTTTTTGCTAAGTTCTAATTTTTGGAAATTTTAATTAATTAATTAATTTAAAATTTATTTTATTAATGTTTTTGGATACTTCTACTAATTTATGATAATTGTGATCATTTTTGGAAATTTCTACTATTTTATGATAATTTTTTATAAGTATTGGTAATTTCTGGTAAATAATGGCAATTTATTTTGGTTATTTGATAATTTTAGGTAATTTCTACAAATTTAAGAGAGCTTATCAATAGTATTGGTAATTTGTGCCAAGTCCTGGTAATTTATTTGTAGTTTCTAGTACTTTATCTTATTTTGTAGAAATAAGTGGTATTTTTTTGCTATTTTCTTCTAATTTTTGGTAGTTTTAATTAATTTGATTATT
Organism: Nelumbo lutea; assembly: GCF_056320005.1. Taxonomy (NCBI): domain Eukaryota; kingdom Viridiplantae; phylum Streptophyta; class Magnoliopsida; order Proteales; family Nelumbonaceae; genus Nelumbo; species Nelumbo lutea. The sequence continues at coordinate 61,029,327 of NC_142689.1, forward strand.
TTATTTAAAAATTATGTAATTTATATTTTTCGATATTCTTCCTAATATCTGACCATTTCTAAAAATTTCTACTTTTTATGATAATTTTTATAAGTATTGGTAATTTCTGGTAAATAATGGCAATTTATTTTGGTTATTTGATAATTTTAGGTAATTTCTACAAATTGAAGAGAGCTTATCAATAGTATTGGTAATTTGTGCTAAGTCCTGGTAATTTATTTGTAGTTTCTAGTACTTTATCTTATTTTGTAGAAATAAGTGGTATTTTTTTGCTATTTTCTTCTAATTTTTGGTAGTTTTCATTAATTTGATTATTTTATTTAAAAATTATGTAATTTATATTTTTCGATATTGTTCCTAATATCTGACCATTTCTAAAAATTTCTACTTTTTATGATAATTATTTATAATTATCTGTAATTTATGGTAACTAATGGTCATTTTTTTGGTTATTTGATCATTTTAGGTAATTTCCACAAATTTAAGATTATTTATCGATAAGTATTGGTAATTTGTGCTAAGTCCTGGTAATTCATCATATGATAGTTTATTTGTAATTTCTAGTAATTTATCATATCTTGTGGAAATAAATGGTAAGTTTTTCCTAAGTTGTTCTAATTTTTGGTAATTTCAAATAATTTATTTATTTCATGTAAAATTTATTTTTTAACGTTTGCGAATGTTTCTACTAATTTACGATAAATTGTGAATATTTTTGGAAATTTATACAATTTTATGTCAATTTTTATAATTATTGGTAGTTTATGATAAATAAAGGTAATTTGTTTTGGTTCTTCGATAATTTCAACTAATTTCTAGTAATTTAAGATAACTATCAATAAGTATTGGTAATTTATTATATGATAATTTATTTTCAGTTTTTGGTAATTTATAGTATTTTGTGTGAATAAGTGGTAATATTTTGCTAAGTTCTAGAAATATATCAGCCTTTCTAAAAGTATTGATAACTTTTTTGCTAAGTTCTACTAAATTCTGCTAATTTCTAATAATTTCATTATTTCATTTAAAATTTGTGTAATTTCTATATTTCAATATTTCTACCATTTTATGATAAACTGTACTATTTTTTGGAAGTTTTACACTATTTTATAATAACTTTTCATAATTATTAGAAATTTATTGTAAATAATGGTAATTTATTTTGGTTATATTATTTGGTTATTTCATGCAATTTCTAGAAATTTTAGATAATTTATCTACAATTACTGGTAATTTCATGCTGAGTCTTTGTAATTTAACATAATTTATATTATTTGCAACTTTCTACTATTTTATGATAATTTTATGCCAAGTTTATGTTTTTGGATATTTCTACAAATTGTTTTAAAATTATCAATACTATTAATATAATGAACGATCCTAAAATATTAACAAAATTGATAAATAATTATGAAGAACTTCATGAAGAATATTTGATGAATAATTTTTATAAATTAAATAAATTTGAATAATTACTATTCATATTTTCATAAATAATTAATAATTATTAAAAGTTTTTCAATAATGAATAACTATGAAACAATAATTATTATAGAAAATTAAAATATAAACAATAAATAAATTTATCAAAAAAATAATTGGGGTAAGTTATTAATAATTACTATTACTGTTAACCATATTTAGTAATATTAACAGTTATTGATGATGCGTGATCAGGTGCTCCCTACTGGTAGACAGCTTGGGCGCCAGACTTAGTAGGTTGCTTGGTCGAGTTGCAAGAGAGAGAGATCAGAGTGTCCGGGTTGCTTTACCCAGGGGTGGGCACCTCGATGCTTAAGTCAACAAATTGGGAATGTGATTGCAAGAATGCAAGACAACTAGAGTGCTTGAGAGCTAAATCGTGAGTACCTTATGAGGTTGAAGGGGAGGCATTTATATAGGCGAGTTGCCGTAAGCCTCATGAAGCACGTCCAAGATCTCTAGCATGTCTGGTTCAGAGGTGGTTTTACGCTTGGAGGTAGACTCCATGTAAGCGGGTAATGTTTATCCAATCACACTCCAAGAGGGTGGGGTGATAACCGGCTCTTCTGACATAGCGTCGTGATTGCTGGGAAGTTGGAGACGATCATCTAGCTAAGGGGGAGGCTGCTCGACATGTTAGGCAAGTCGCTAACCGAAGTCGGGTCAGATTAGCAAAAGCAGTTTGCCTCTTACACCGACTTGATGTCTTGCTTGGCCATTCACAATTCGGCCTACCAGAGTGGTGTCGAGATTGTCAAGGTGGTTGTGAAGTGTCTGAAGTGCTCTTGGGGTCTGTTTCTGTTGTGTTGAGTTATCATTATACTATTATGCAATGCCATGATGTGATATCATTGGAGGACCAAATCACCCCTCATCAATTGACCCCCCCCCCCGCTCCCCGCCCTCCTGAGTCTGGCATGATTAGTTCAGTGAGTGTTAGCACCCGATTTTTGGTCGGGCCCTTCTTTGACACATCTCCCACATTTTGGATGCTCAATCGGACCACACCAATCACTTTAAATCATGTTAAAACCCTAAGAAATCAAATTTTAGCCTAAATGCCCATAAATCCACCATTAAATCTACATGATTCTTTTTTGATGGTCTTGATTATGACATATCACCATACTTGATCCCTGATCAAACTCCATCACATGAAACAAAATCCTCAAACAAACAATCACTCAAGATTTCAATCTTAAATTCCTGGATTTAGCCAATCATCCATCAGAAATTCCATTTCAATGCGTTTGACACTACAACGCTCCTTGAACCTAAAACCCGTGATCTATACATACCTAACATGATCAAACCCTTCCAACAACCTCATAATCGCAATCCATACCTACCCACCAAATTATATCCCAAAATTCCCTTATTTGACCCAATATTAAGCCTTGATTCTGTTTTGGTGAATCTTATTAATTAAAAGCTCACCTGTCACAAATCTCCATCATCCAAGCCTTATTGGAACAATGAAACCCCACCACCATGTCAGAGACCCAAAGAACCCCAGCACATCAAATTTCATGACCAAATACTTCCATTTGACCGTTGAAAAAGTAATATTTCATTTCAGACCCTTTCATTGATTGGAAAACTATAAGCTAAGACCATGTTCTGAACTGAATCAATCAATCTACACCTCTGATCAAAGATCCATTACTTCCATCAAATTCGGGATGTTCAAAAAGGCCTACCCACCAAATTTCATCCCAAAATTCCCCCTGTTTGACCCTTTATTAAATAAATATTCTATTTTAATAAATCTTATTGACCCAAACTTGTCAGCCATAGATCTCAATCATCTCGACCCTATTTGTTCGATCATACCTCATTGGATGCACGTCTGGCATGCCCCAATCCCCTCATTGGATGCACGAAATCCATGAAAGGCCACCCAAAATCAAGAAAATTTATTGCACAAAAAAAGAAGGGTCAACTACAGGCCCTTCTCTCTCAAAATCCTTGCCTATTTCAGTGAAAAAACTCTAATGAATTGCAAACATTGCAACTGTAGATGAACTTCAGGACAAGGACTATCATTCTCATTATTTTCTCCCTGAGAAGAAACACCTAGGTAATAAGGGACATCCTCAAAAAACGTAACATCCATGGACACAAAACGAGAGCTAAAACTAGGATCGTAGTAGTAATATCCTTTTTGATTCTGTGCATAACCAAGGAATATACATTTATCAGCTTTAGGATCAAACTTAGAACGATGGGGTCCTAGAATTTGAACAAACACAAGTGCACCCAAAAACTTTAAGAGGGATGGTGTACAAATCTTTCTCAGGATGCAATAATAAAAAATGAGTTTCCATATCCAAAACACGGGAAGGGATTCGATTGATGAGGTACACAACTGTGCATTCCCCCCAAAACGAATGGGAACATGAGAATTCAGCATAATACTTCTTGCAACTTCCAAGATATGCCTATTTTTTCTCTCAACTACCCCATTTTGTTGAGGTGTATGGGGACAAGTACTTTAATGAACAACCCCATACTCAAGAAAATATAAATTTAGATGTTTAGTGAAATATTCTTTAGCATTATCAGATCTAAAAATTTTCATTCTAACTTCAATTTGAGTGATGACCATTTGATGAAAAGAACAGGTTAAGGTGAGAACCTCATTTCGAGAACGCATAAGATAAACCCATGAAAAACGAGAATAATCATCAAGAAACCATAAGAAATACTTGTACCCCCCATAATAGGAATATGATATGGCCTCTATACATCTGTATGCACAATTTCAAAAGAAGTATTATTTCTTTTATTACTCAAAATATAGGATGATTTACAATGTTTTGCAAGTTCACAACTCTCACACTTCAAAAAAGACATTTGAACTGACTTAAACAAATTAAGAAACAAGTTTTTTAAAGACCCAAAAGACAAATGACCTAAATGATTATTCCAAATCATAAACTGACTCATAGACTGAGAAACAAAAGACTTCGCAAATCCTCTATCACTTTTAGGTTTGTACTTGAATAAGTAGATTTCATTCATCCCATGGCCAATCCCAATCACCTTCCTTGTCACCAGATCCTAGAAAATACAATGGTCAGGAAAGACGGTTATTAAGCAATTTTGACTTTTTATAAGACTATTGATTGAAAGTAAATTAATGCTAAGCTTAGGTACATGCAAAACTAAGGACAAGGTAATGGCATCAAAGATTCTGATGTTTCTCTTGCCAGAAATGGAAACAATAGAGCCATCAGCTATGAATACTTTATCTCTACCTAAAGACAAGTTGTATGAAGTAAATAATGAAGACAAGCTTGTTATGTGATCTGATGCACCAGAATCTAAAATCCAAGTAGGGTTAGTATTACTTGGAGTAGAGCATTAAAAAGTAGTAACTCTTGTACCTGAGTGGGCAAAGTCTGATGTGGAGGAAGGAGGTGCAAAAGTAGTAGAGACAGACTGAGATGATCCTACAAGCCCAGTTTCATTATCCAATTGAGTCAATGCTGCCTTGACTGCAACTCTGACCTCCAAAGAAGTAGATCGAGGCCCCTGAAGCGAAGAACTATCTGATGTAATAGCTACATTTGCATTTCCCTTCTTATCCCTGAGTCTTTTTGGTATAATATTTGGGTGAAGCTTCCAACATGTGTCTTTTGTTAGCCTAGGTTTTTTTTTCAATATTCACAAAACACACATTTTTTTCCTTCATTCTTCATCTCTTTCTCCCTCTCACCACTATACCTATGTCTTGCAGCTACTAATGCCACTTCCATTTGAGAATTTTGTAGCATAACTTTCCTCCTACTCTCTTCACTATGTACTAGGGAATAGGCTTGAGACAAGGTAACATTTTCCCTAGTGAGAAGTTGTCTAACAATGTCAAAATCAGAATTCAGACTTGCAAGAAATTCAAAAACTCTATTTCTCTCAACCAATTTATTATAGGTTTCTCCCCCTGGTTCAGGTTGTTTACTTCAATTTTCAACTCATAAGCCCTAGCCACAAGTGGTTGGGGATAAATCTCTTTCATATTATCCCAAATATCCTTAGTTGTCTTTGTCCAAAGGTAATTTCTACTAATATGGGGCTGCATTGAGTTGCACAACCATGTCATCACAAGATAATTGTCTTGAACCCATTTGTAATAGGAAGGGTCATCTTTGGCTAGTTCCTTAGTGTCTCCAGTCACATAGCCTAACTTTCCCCTTCCTCCAATTGTCATCATGGCAGATTGAGCTCACTCCAAATATTTAGAACCACCAAACCTGATTGTGGTAACCTGAAAAGGGTTGTTATCAGTCATGCTAATAGCCCTTTCAGCAACCTCTCTAGCAGGTTCTATTCATCCCCAAAGAACTCCATGTTGAGTCCAATACAAAGAAGTACAAGAACATACTCGCTTTTCTTTTTGAATAAAAGAGATGAGAGAATAAAGGAGAAGCAACTACTCGGTCCATAAAATTTTAGGAAAAAAATAGTCATAACCCTCCGAGATTTCAGAAGCCCTACTCGGTCCAATAAATTCCAAAAAGTAGTCGCACCTCTCAGAGGTTTCAGAAAAACCTACTTTCAGTTATAAACTTCTGGAGAGTTGAGAAAAAACTACCTAGAAACTTTTGGGCAGCACCTTCAATCCAAGATTTAAACCCTAAATCTCACCTCAAAAAGAGTTTTCTCTAATTCTTCCTAATTGTTGAGCAAACTCAAAGAATAGAAACATCCTATGCAAGGATTTGAACTCCACCAATCTCCAAGAATCAAGCCATGAACAGAACTAAAACCCCAACCCTATTAAAATCTCCTATAGCCAACTGGGAAGAGCCTACATGGGATTCACGAGCAGAACTAAACCTACTATGATACCAACTTGAAGTTATTGCTATTAGAAGAACTTTTGGGTACAAGCAAAAATAAAAAATCAATAGGAAGAAGAAAAGAGAAGAAGAGAAGAAAAAGAAGGGAGAAGAAGAGAAAAGAGAATCAAAGAAGAGCAAGAGAGGAATGGGTGAAAATCACTTACTACCGCCCAAGGTAGTATTATTTATATGTTTAACATATCATTAGGTAAAAGGACAAAAATTCCCTTCTACCTATAACAATACAAGAAAGCAAGCAAAAAGCCAAAAATAAGAAATAAAAGACTGAACTTATGGGACCACACATAAAAAACATCAAGTTTGATCCACTGTATCACTACACTCCCCCTCAATTTGAGAATGGATATTCATCATTCCCAATTTGCATAAATCTGATTCCAATTTGACTTTGGTGACTCCTTGGGTGAAAAGATCAACAAGCTACATATTAGAGGTGACATAAGGCAAGCAAACATTTTGATAAATAACTTTCTTGCAGATGAAATGATGGTTGACCTCAATATGCTTAGTTATATCATGCTGGATGGGGTTATGAGCAATATTGATATCAGCTTAGTTATCACAATACAACCATAATGGTTTCTCATACTCAATCCCTAAATCCTTAAGAAGAGATCTCAGCCATAACACTTTAGCCACACCATGGGTCATGGACCTATATTCTACCTCAGCAATTGAATGGGCAACAACATTTTGCTTCTTGCTATGCCATGACACAAGGTTACCTTCAACAAAAGCACAATACCTTGAAGTCAATCTTCTACCATCAACACATCCGACCCAATCAGCATCAATATACCCATCGATTTTCATATGACCATTATTTTTGAAGAGTATTCCACGACTTGGACATTTTTCAAGTAAGTAGGGATTCTTTCTACAGCCAATAGATGAGTGGTTCTAGGAGAATGCATCTATTGGATAACAACATTAACAACATAGGAGATGTCAGGACGAGTGAGATATATAGATAAAGGAGCTTTCCGACTAGTCGTTGGTACATTGCTTTGTCTTCAAGAGGCTCACCCTCTTCGACATTTATCTTATGATTCAATTCAATAGGTGTGTCTGTTGGTTTAACCCCTAGTTTCCCAGTATCCTCAAGGAGATCAAGGCCATATTTCCTCTATGAAATGAAGATACCATGTCTAGAGCAGGCCACTTCAATTCCCAAGAAATGTCACAGATCACTAAGGTCTTTCACTTCAAATTCCTCATTAAGTAATTGTTTGAGAGAATCAATCTCATCAGCACCACAACCAGAGACAACAATGTCGTCAACATACACTGCAAGAAGGGTGAGAGAAGCACAATTTCTCTTAATGAATAGAGTGTGATTGGAGTGGCCTATACAAAACCAAACCTTTCAAGAGCCAATCAAAATTTGTCAAACCAACTTCTTGGAGATTGCTTTAAACCATATAGAGCCTTTTGCAATTTGTAAACTTTCTTCCCTATAGTGATCGCTCGAATGGGCAATCACAGTAGATGCGTCCCAACTAACACAGGTGTGTTGAATGTAGTAGCATACCTCTACAGTAGCAAAACACCAAAACCGGTGCAATGAATACAATCCTTCTTCCTTTGCTACTGTGAGCTTGTGATCACCTAAATCAACTGAATGTATTAATAATAGTGGAGATCTGTTGGAGAAAAACTAAATGATTTACAGTAGCGGTGAAATGTAACAATAACTGAACGATTAATAAAGTGACTCACCTATGGGGGAGGATTTAAATGGTAGAGGTATGTTGGTAGTGATTTTTAACTTAACTTCATGAGAATCAAAGGATAATTGAACTGTAAGAGGAGAAGATGGTGGTTTAGAAAGATGGGGCAGAGCCCCTATTTTGTTGCCTAGAAGAAGAAAGACGACTCCCTTGTTTCAGCAATAAGTTTTGCTTACCTGTAGAGCACAATGGGCTGGACTTTGTAGTGCCACCGGTATACCTTTTAATTCAATTATGGTTGAACCACAATAGGAGAAGACTATAGGTTAGAAACACAATGGGGTAGATCCCCTGTTTTGTGGCATAGAAGGAGAAAAATGAAGAAACAATTCTTGATTGAATAGTTGGCTGAGTTGGAGAAAGGAGAAGATGTCGGTGTTTCACTTGGAAGAGAGACTATGAGATGCGTTAGGAGTCTGATTTTGGGTTGAATGAAAATCACGATTTAGATTCATGATTGATTCTAACTCAATTAAATCATGAAGCCTTAATTGATATTTTCCATTATTGATTTGCCACATGGCCTAATGAAGATTTGTGAGTAGATTAATTAGAAGAAGCATAGAAAATTAATAGGCGTATTGGCCCTGTTTTCCTACCTTATCACGTCTCCTCTCATGATTTGGAGTTAGGAAATGTGAAGTAGTGTGCAGGCATGATGATGTGGCTTTGTGAGAGAGGGAGAAGACATTGATGGCATGATTTCGTGAGGGAGCAAGAAAGGCTAAAATGAGAGGGGTTGATAGTTCTCCATTGGGGTAACGGAGAGAAAGCTCAGGCCACCTACGTGGCATCTTCTACTAGAAATTTTCTCCTTTTTTTGAACTTTTTATTTTTGTTATTCCATGTCATTTTAAAAACAACCAATGAGATGCACTTTCACATAACCTAAATAATCTCTTCTCCTAAAATTTCTATTAAACTACCTCCCCCACTATCCCCCACTTTCTCCAAATTATCTCTAATTCCTATTTATCTCCAAAATTATCTCTAATTTAGTAGAGAGTTTCTCTTCTAAATTATCTCTAATTCCTATATATCCCATCCCCTATTTTTAGCTATATCTATCTAAAGAAAGTTTGGATTAAAAAATTTAATAATTATTTAAATATTCTAACAAAATTAAATAATAACTTTAAAATATTTATTAAGAACATAAAAATAATTTTATATTTTTACAAAACATATCAAGAAACTATGTACTAAAAATTTAAATTATGTTTTTCTGGATTATCAATTTAAATGCTTTTCAAATATTTAATAACATGTAATATGTTTAAATAAATAAAACTCAAATAAAAAAAACTTAAATATTTTATAGATTATTCAAAGATTTATCATAACTAAAATTTAAATAGTTAAAATAACGGAATTATGTAATAAATTTAAAAATTTCTTCAAAGTAGAAAAATAATTATAACATAATATTGAAACTAATAATAATTTAATATCTTACAAAATTAATAATGAAATTACATAATAAGAGTATAAATTGTGATTTTATGGATAGTTCAATTCAATAAATAATTAATATTTTAAATATTATTTAGGTATTTAAATAAAAAAATATTTAACATAACTAGATCTTAAATAGTTAAAATATATAAATTATATAATAAATTTAAAAAAAATTCTGAAAAGTAGAAAAATAATTATAACATTATATTGAAATTAATAATAATTTAATATTTTTGCATAATATTGTAAATACAAATCTCAATTATATCAACTAATAATTCGAGAAAATAACTTTCAAAAGAATTAATATTTAATAATAATCATTTAAAACTCTTAATCTGTATTTATTATATAATTATACATACTAAAATTAATATCTATTGTATTCCGGTAATTATTTATTGTTTTTTACGATAAATGTATTTTTAAAATCATAAATGTATAAATTATCTCTAAATCCTATTTATCCTCTCCCCCACTTTTTATCTATATCTAAAGAAAGTTTGGACTACAAAAACTAAGAATTATTTAAGAATTCTAACAAAATTATATAATAAATTTAAATTATTTATTAAAAACATAAAAAATTAATTTTGAATTTTTACAAAATATATCTTAAAAATTAATAATGAAATTATTAATTTAATATCTTAAAAACTTAATAATTAAATTATGTATTAATAGTACGAATTATAATTTTATGGATTATTAAAATAATCCATAAAATAACGAAATTATGTAATAAATTAAAATTTTTCTTATATGTAGAAAAATAATTATAAAATAATATTTAAATTAATAATAATTTAATATCATACAAATTTAACAATGAAGTTATGTAATAATAGTATAAATTATAATTTTATGGATTATTAAATTCAATAAATAATTAATATTTTAAAAAGTTAAATATTTTACATATTATTTAAGTATTTAAATAACTAAATATTTTAAATAAAAAAATATTTAACATAACTAGATTTTAAATTAGTTAAAATAAAGAAGTTATGTAATAAATTAAAAAAAATCTGAAAAGTAGAAAATAAAAATATCATAATATTGAAATTAATAATAATTTAATATTTTACAAAATTAATAATGAAATAACTTTAGTAATAATTTAATATGTTTACATAATATTGTTAATAAACAATTTCACTTATATCAATTAATAATTCAAGAAAATAACTTTCATAAAAATTAATATTTTTTAATAATCATTTTAATCTCTTAATATATATTTATTACATAATTATATATATATTAATATTAGTATTTATTATATTGCAGTAATTATTTGTTGTTATCGTGATTAATGTATTTTCAATAATTATGTATAAATTTAGTTTTGTTTTGTTATTAAACAAAAAACTTTCAATAGTTATTGGAGATTAAACTACTATTATTGAAATTTTTAAATTTAGTTTATTGTGCTTATTGTATTTATTGTATTTTTTTTATAACTTATTGATTAATATTTATTAGAGATTAAACTATTATTTGAAATTATACTATTTATTGACTTATTTAATATATTTTTAGTACTTATTGTATTTTTTCATTATCAATATATTTTTAATTATTGTGTATTTCTGCTATAAATTTTTAATAATTTTTGGAGATTAAACTATTGTTATTTATTAGAGACGAGACTATTAATTTAGTTAAGTTGTAGGTTGTTTGGTCAACGAAATTGACTTGGTTAGGGTGGGGAGTTGGTCAAATAAAGCTGACTGACCATTTGTGAAAATTGACCCACTCAAGTTGTATCGGTTTGAGTCGATTTTTTGGTTTGGTCAGTCGGTTCGAAATATTTAAACTTAAAAAATAAATTATAATTTTAAAAATTATAATGCAATTGTTAAAAAATAAATTTATGATATAAAACATTTTAATTAGACTAAGAAATATGGGAAATTTCACACATTTCCATATTAAAAATTATACTTAAAATGTAAAATATTAATATATATTAATTGTTAGGTCATCCGATTTTGGTTGATTTACAAATAACCAAAGAAAAACTGATCCAACTTGGTCGAGTTGGAAAACTTGTGAACCAAAGCCAACCTAAAATATTAGAAAACTGACTAACTTGGGTCGATTTGATCAGATTGGTCATCATTAGTTTGATGAGTAAACCTAACTGAAATTAATTATTGTTACTTTTGTATTATAAAAAAATTATTAAAAGTTGTATATAAAATATGAATAATTATTAATTATTTAAAAATTTGAAAATATAAAGCAATTGTATACTCTTTTGTGTTTCTATTAGGGCCATTTACTAGAACACACCTTATAGTTTTACATATTTACTTAAACCTACCTTATAATTTTCATTTCACTAAAATATCACATATATTTTACAACTTATTTACTTAATCAACATTTCATTATGGAGTTTGTTTTGCTATTAGGCCATGATTTTTTATTCCAAAAATACCCTTAACACTTCTTTGTATAGAAAACAAAACTAATCAAATATAGCCAATAGAGTGGTTGCCCATGTCGTATTAGGGGTAAAAATGGTGTTTTTATTTTCCTTTGATTAAATTTTTTTAAATGAACATTAGGGTAGACACTGTCATTTTCCACTATCATCTAAAGAAAAATTGATTAAATCCATTGCAAATTATGAGTGGTGTTTTAATAAAATACAAACTATAGGGTATATTTCAGTAAATCAATGAAACTATAGGGGTGTTTTAGTAAATGACCATTTCTATTATTTAGCTTTCACTTAACAAATCCCATGCATCACATGGGCCCTTGCTATATATATAATAGTTTAGTTTGTCAATAATATGCAAGATTTGATAGCCTTTAGTCATCTTATTTTGGTATTCTAATAGTAGCTTTTTCTACTGTATACAGTCAGCTAACTACTTGTTAACCAATTAAGCCGATTTTTGGTCAAAGTGTTGTATTAAAGTAGGAACCAGTTAATAGTAGGGTGTCAATTGGACTGAATTTGATCCAATCCAATTTGGTCCAATTTTGGACTGGTTCAATTTAATGTATGGACCATCCAATCTGTCCAAATTGCTTTTAATTTAGACTGGTTCCAACCAAACCCAGTCCATTGACACCTGTATTCTTACCTTTTATTAATAGACCAGATATTGGTTCAATCTGACCTAATCCAATATAAACCCATTAAGGATGGATGAATCAGGTCTAATCGAATCTAATAAATACTTTGGACCAAAGTGAATTTGATTTTGACAGGATCCAACCTGGTCCATTAACAGCCCTAGTTAATGGTAGGTCTTAATCCTTTTATCTTGGCACGTGGAAGCTTCTAAGATCACTTCATTCCGGTAAAACAAGGTGGTTTCAGTGTAGCATAACAGTTCATGGAATTGTTGCATGGGCTTGACTTTAAGCCCAATTAGCTATCTGGTCTAGCTTGCACTCAATATTGGAAACCACATATACTTTCTACAAAGAGACAGTGGTTGGGTCTCGGTCCAGCCCAATTCAATCCTATTCCGGGTAGGGGTCAACTTAGGCTGGAAAACTTCAGGTTGAAAACGGATTTGGTTTCAAGAATTGGAAAAATGCATAAAAGAACTATAACAATAAAAAATGCTTTTGGGATTAATGCCTGCAATAGTTTGATGCGATTCTGCTTCTGTTCAGACATTCTTAAGTAAGATGAAATCAAATTCCCAATATTTTATGGAACTGGGTCTTATATATATTCAAGGGTACTGTGGACATTGGAGGGCTTATTTCTTTTTACCTTACCCAAGAAAAAAAGGGGTAAGGGTGTTTTAGTAATTGTGATAAAAATACTGATTCATGCGTCATGATAGGGTGAGCATGACCTCATTGCTACTGAGTTGGTGTAGTTCTCAGAATCTCAGCCTAGTTTCCAGTTTGTGGTGCAAAATACATTGAAAACCATAGTGGAGTAGGAGAGAGATTGAGAGAGCTGGGTTTCTTTTTGGGCAGGGAAGGGTGGTCGAGACTCGAGACGAGTACCAAAAACATTAGTGAGATTGGTGGAATCCAAGCTGTAATACTAACACTAAGCCAGGCTCTCATCTCTCTCTCTCTCTCTCTCTGGGTGGGTAGACATATCTGGCCCTATTCTATTCTATGCTCTCTTTACCTAATGTCTCCTAACTAAATCATTGTTTCAACAAATATCTCATTCCAAGCTTATTGGTTGCATCACCAACCAAAGAAATGGGCTCCATGTTCAGCACTTGAATCAACCAACAGTGATCGATCTATCAATCCTCAGTATTGGGCCCATCCTTGGCCCCTTGCTGTGCCAACCCTGGCCTAAAGTAATTTATAAGATGGTGTTCTTTAACATATAGTTGTTTTTGTTTTTCTTGCTTTCAGAAAATGTCAAATTAGCCAAACAAAAGGATGAAAAAATGCATTTTTGGAGTGTGGTTTTTTCAAATAAGTTTTAGACATTCTAGTCTCTCACTTTGAAGCTGTTTGGTGTTGTGGCCGTTAATTTATTAAACATTTTGTATGGGATTTATCTTGAAAAATGAAAAAAAAAAACCTAGTTGATGAATGTGTTTTTTTTTCCATGTTAGGCACCACGTAATCTGAACAATAAATAAACACCTTAATATTAAAAATGAAGCTCTCCCCAACGGTTTCCTCTCACACAAATCAAGACAGTAACAATGATCTAGTGCAGTTTTTCAAATAAACGCATCAGAACCAAAACACCATCTTAATTTGCCCGTCAATCCCTCCTACATAGACCAAAGTCTTGTATTTATGGACCCCATTACAAGTGCTGTCGTAAGGCTTCTTTGGATCATACCAATCCACATTTAAATCAAATTGGGTTCATTTCACAAATCACAACCCAAAAAAAATAAAAGAATTATTTTCTGAATGAATAACACGTACTCCTTGATCTCAAGAGAAGAAAACTGTAGTTGCAGAATACAGGGCGAGGACAAAGAGCAAGGACCATGAACCTCTCTGCAGCTGTTTGTTACTTTTTTCCCCCTAGTCACCGGCCGGTATGCCTAGTCTACGAAAGGTACGAATCTCAAAATCAATAATCTACTGATGAATCTACTGAACCACACAGTTTGCTTCTCTCTTTCTGTCTTTAATTATGAGATTATATACGCAACAGTGTACAGCTTTTCCAAACTGTCGGGGCTTCAGTCTCAAGGATCTGAGACTGAAGCTGAATTGGAAGGAGAAGAAGAAGACATTACACCATCCACTGAGCTTTTCTGAGCTTGCATGAAATCTCATGGATGCATTACGGAAGACGGTATTGCTTGAACTGATGAATATATAAAATAAACTTACAATTGCAGCAAGAGTAGATACAACTGGAAATCGACTCTTTAACCCCAACTCACAGTCTTAAGAGTTTAGCACCCAGAACAAGCTTAGCCAGTGACCATCCTGTACTGTAGATGAACAACACTGAGAAAAGTTGCCGATACTGTTCCTGATAATTCAAGCAAAGTGATGGATTGGAAATTTGCTGTCTAATCAAATACAGCTCTTGCGTTGTGACCCATCTAAATTAATGGCTCTACATTGCTTGAAGGCCGCAAGTAAATTGATTGGCTATGTAACTAAGCTTAAGAAGATAGTTCTGCCGAACAACAAGGAGCTTGACGACAACACCAATTCTCTCACCTTGGCAAGCATCAAGAGATCAAAGATATATACAAATGTTGTTAGTTCAATTTCAGAATGAATAAAACTTGTAGAGAATTATTGGTTAGATTAGATCGAGCTTTAATTTAATTAGTGGGACTCGAATTCAAATCTCAAGATATATAAGCTCGTTTAGTTATTCGAACTCAAACTGAGACAAAACATACAGAAGTTTGATTGGATTTGCCTCGGCTGGGTTTCACCCATAGCCTGGCCCAGGCTCTGATATTCATGCATAACTGCATCATTGTCATCCCAAAAGAATAAGGAACAGTTTGTAGTACTGAAGAGAAACAATAGAACAATTCTGTTGAAAAGAAAATACGCAGAAAAGTTTGGTTGAGATGACTGAGAGCGAGGTTGGTTCCATTGCACCAAACTTTACTTTGGAAAAGAAGCAAACAAATTAAATTCCACGAGGATCATTTCCTAAGGTGGGTACGTAATCAGTAGTGGTGACTACTGGTAAAGAAGGAACTAGAAATATTCTGCTTGAACAAAGCATAAATAATAGATCTTACTGCTGCAGTAGTGCTGCTACCGAAAGTCTGACAAAGGAAAGTTGGTTATATCAGAAAAACAAGCCCTACTGATATTAATACTGATTCGACTCAAAAGAAAAGCAGCCTACATGTCTCTTCCCTTTGTACTGCCTCTCCATATGAGACACCAAATCCAGTTGGGTGTTTTCTCACCATCATCTACGTAAGGCTGCTTTTCAGTTTTCATAATCAATTAATTACGCTACTCAAAACATTAAGCAGCACTTTTCTAACCATGAACCCACCCTATTCTTACTTGGGCTCATGGTTTTAAAAACCGATGGGTCAAATGGTCTGATCGTCTGGTCCAAACCCCTGTCAATAAACGGTTTGGGGGTCTAAAACTCGATTTAGAACTTAGAACCATGCATGACCGGTCCTCGGATCAAACAATCCGACCATTCGGTCCTATCGGGTTTTCATCAAAATCGTATTTGGGCTAATCAGGATTTTAGCCTGCTAACTTGACAATATAATAGATATTTTAATTAATCTCTTACTCTCCTCAAGAAATTGTATATATGCTCTTAGGGGTGTCAACGGACCGGTTTGGGTTGGAATCCGTCAAAATCAAAATCCATTTGGACGGATTGGATGGACCAATAGACATATTTTAGATAGACCGGATGGACCAATATGACATATTGGATTAGACCTGATCCATCCATAATAAATTTATATTGGATTGAGCCAATATCTGGTCTATCGATAGAAGATAAGAACACACTTGTCAATGGACCAGGTTTGAATTGAAACCAATCTAAATTAATAGAAATTTGAATAAATTGAACAGTAATCTCTGGACCAGTCCAAAATGATCCAAAATATTCATTAGACTGGAATGGACTAGGTCTATTTGTAATGGACTCACATTGGATTGGACCGGATTGGAAAGTTTTCATGCATGTGAGGAGATACATGGGGCAGGGGGAGGGGGTATTTGGTAGCTTAACCAACCCATTGAAATCCTATTTCTAACAAGTAATAAATTTCAGTAAATGGTTAATTGTTTAATTGAAGGATCATGGTTCTGGGCCGTGTAACATGGGAACAATATTCTGACATCCATCAGTTCCATGTCTCACCGGTAACATGATCCTTCATTGACTCCAAAACTTAAAAACCTAGCTAGGCAAATTAATTAAGCAGATCAGGAGACAACAATGAAACAAAGGTGAAAGCTATGATGATGCATTAGAATTAGGGTTTGCTTGTTTGTTTGTTTGTTTCTAATAATTCTCGAAAACAAACTTAAATGGTAAGCACACATGTTGGGTGTGGTAATTTCTATTAGGAGTAGAATACATTTGTTGGTTGTTAGGGATGGAAATTAAATAGTACTGAGAAAACGTCTTCAGTGGTCTATGACAATTGAGAAACAAACAAACAATTTTGCGCTATCTTCACAATAAAGTGGGTATCTGTAGCTAGAATGTGTACAACGTGCTAGGGGTACACTTAGTTAAGAAGATTCTTAAGCTATATGGACCCATAATTAATCAACCCATATGATAAAAGTTGCTGGTTTTCAAATGTGACAGCATGTCAATTATTGCAGAGATGACATACCAAACCTTCTATACATTTAGTAGTTCATTTCCAAGCTGTTGCGGGTGAAAGAAGAAATTCAGTTCCAATTATTGTTAAACAAATTAACAGATAGAGCCCATTTTCTTCTAGAAGCAGATTTAACAGAATCTTTTTTCCTTCCAGGCTTCCAGCTTGTGTTTGGTTGCAATAATTGTAACTCATGTATACATGGTACCTGAAGATAATAATACTTTTGTTTGGATTGATGGGTTTGCAGGGAATATCTACGTTTGGCAGTTAAGTTTAAACCAATTTTTCAAAGAAAAAGAAGAAGAAAATGAAAAAAGAAATCTAATAGGTCCAATCTTTTCAACCTGCTGTTGACCTGGCCGGTCAAATCATTTGAACCGTCATCCGGTCAGGATTTTGGGTTTGATTCAGTCAAGACCCATTAGATAGTTGAAAACAGTTGACTTGGTCAAGAACTGTTTGACCCGACTAGTTCAATCGTTGATCTTTTGATCTGGTGACCGGGTTGTGTTGCACACTTAATGTATACAAAACTTTCGAAGGTCATAACTTTGCACTTTGATGTCCAATTGGGGTGTTTTTCTTTTTTATTTTGGGTAACTTTTCGATATCTATGTGTCACAAGGAGCCATAGGCACCATGCCCCGCTATTTTCGCAAAAAAAAAAAAAAAACCTTTCCAATCCTCAAATTATAATTTTAATACTTTTTATAAATAAAAAAATTAAAAACTGAATTAAAAAACATTAATTAAATATAAAATAATACATATAACATATCTAAAATATATTTATACATTATTTATTGCTAAAATATATATTTATACACATGGTTTTATGAAAATAATAATTGAAATTGGAATCCTCATTGGAAGGGAACCCATGTATACATATGCAATTATATTGTTTGGACAGAAGTTGTAGGTGCAACCAAATAGAAGCACACCCAACAAGATTGTATGTATCAAGTCTGATGGAACTATTTCTTAATAAAGAACAATCTTGCATTAATGACACACGCAGGGCCTCTTTAGGGGCGATGGATGTTGTCATCTATATAGGGGGCTACTGTTTGGTTGGTTTTAGGAGGGTCTAGCTGAATTCTTTAGATCCAATTTCACATGATACAACTGTCCCTGTGTATTCTTCTTTAAGAAAGAATTAATCTTTCAGCATATAGGAAAATTCAATGTACTCTACTTAGAGTTCCTAGTCTACTATATGGTAATAGAAACATGGCATGATTGGAGGAAAAAAATAAAGAAAGAAAAGATGAGTTGCATGTGAAGTAGGGTTTGTACACATCCATCCATGGATGGATTCCATCTAGGCCAACTTACACTCAAAATACCAACCAATCACCAATTGGGTATGTTGCTTCTTTTCTCTTCTCTTGGCAATTAGTGAATTTCCCTTTTTGATGGACAAAAATGAGAGGAAATTAGATCAGATCAAATGGTTGATTATAACACCAAGAAGAGATTTCCATTAATTAATATTCCCATCTAATTAAGACCCATCCACAACAAATAACCCCATAGGGCCATAGGTAAAGTTACTCAACCGGCTTCTATATAAGTTTTTAATCAATTTTGAGCTGAGAATAGATTTTGAAGGACTGCTATGTTTCATAAATGACCACCTTATAACCAAAATAGGCTGGGGACCATTACGTTATCAAGTTAAACTACACAAGGAAAACAAGAAACCAATTCTGCTACATGGTTTCTAGAAATATTTTGACTTTATTTTAAGAAAATGCAAGTGATTTTTCTGTCTATAACACTAAGGATGTGTTTGGCTGGGCAAAAAATAAGGCGACCCTGTTCATTTGCCGGTATCCCATAAGGGGTCAACTAGGTAATTGATCACGATCCCCACCTCCATGGTTAGCGAATTTTTTGGAGAGTATCAGTCATCACCTTTTTGGAGGGTGGGTAAGTTGTTTACCTATTTACCAATAATACTAATCCCCTCCTCTCTTTATCTGAGCAAGTGAAAATGCACAAGAGCGCTGGCATCAATCTTACTTGAGCAACTTTTGCCGGAAAACACTTGTCCGAATAAACTAGTTTATCCACATAAGTGAAAATGAATAAAACCTAACATAAAACATAAAAAGTTGAATGTAAGGGGGTGTATGTTCCTTTTTTGGATTTGGAGAGGGGAGAAAGTTAGTCAATGGGATTTTGGTTTCTATTGACCAAGAATTTCATGTTTTTTTTTCAGCTTTATGTGAGCATTAGGGAAAATTTATTTTCCTGGGTATCACTTACCCATGAAAGTGATATCCATCTCCTAGGTGGATAAATAACTTTCCCACAGGGAGAAAGTTACCAACACTTGAATGGGACAAAAATGCCCATTTTAATAATAAATTTCTATGACTAAAATGGTCATTGCCTTATTTACTTGAGAAATAAAAAAACATGAATAAATGTACTTACCTAGATAAATGTTTCCTAGAAAAAACTTTCTACATCTCTTTTTCTAGCTATAAAACCAAGAATAGCCTAAAAACAACCAACTTAATTGCTTTTTTATTTAAACCCGGTTAGACCATCTTTATACCTTTCTGATATGGGTTTTAAAATATTGAAAATGGGTTCTCTCTTGGTAATGGGCTTGTGGTGGGTGGGTCGGTGGGTGGTAGGGGAGGGTTGAGGCTAGTTGCCTATGACAATAATGGTTCTCATTCTCCAAATTGATATTGTTAATTTAGTCAGTAATCATAAACATGTCGTATCATCAAAATGTTACATGAGACACATTAAAGCAATTGTCACATTGGTCATCACATGGATGGGATACGAATTCTACTCGGATAATATAAACAAACAGATTCTCATTCATGCACACACACTCTAAGGGCATGTTTGGTTGTTTAGAGGTGGGGAACAGAGGGCCCCCACTCCCTTCTAATATTTCTCCATGAGGCCACACTTTGTAAGACCTAATCAATTAATTAATTAAGGGGATAACAGATGATGAGCTAAGGCTGGGTAGACTAGACTGACCTAATACTATAGTACTAGTTTCCGTTATCTGCCTCCTACATGCTAGGTCGTCAAAGGGCATGTAGGCACGTGGCTATCATCTTTGTAAGACATAGCGTGACAGGTAACCATCAACACAGCACCACTACTACAGATTACAATAATCTCAAGGAATCCTAAGGTCTATAAGCTCGACGCTTGTACAAGTTGCACACCATGTGGGCCATCCGAACCCCCTACTCTGGTGTCCCACCATCTAGGATCTTTGGTCATCTAACCCAATGGCTTCCATCATCACAACAGATTGATTTCTCTCCCTCTGTCTTTTTTTTTTTTCTCTTTGGGTAGGACCCATTATTGATTAGTTTGGAGCTAACCCCTCATGTGGGTCTGTGTAGGGCTGTAGTCCAAAAATCCAACACCTCAATCTAAAATTGAAACCCCTAAATCGGATTTGGATTTAGGTTTTGAATAATTGGGTCATATCATCCAATTCAAAATTGACCCTATTAGACTTTTTTTTTTTTTTAATTTTAGGAGTTAGAGAAATATTAGAGAGTGATCTTTTAACATTTCAGTTCATGTTCTTGGGGTGAAGGAGAGGGGGGCAAGGACCCACTTTACTAGTTTTTAACCTTGTATCCACTTACTGAGCCATATATATGATAGTTTTAACAAAAATTTAGAAGGACTAAAGACCTCCCAATATATTTAACTCGGTCCTTGCATATATTATGTATGTATGTAGATATGTATGTATAAATTGCTATTACAAATGGAGTTTACATCTCCGTCCCACAAGGGGCCGTCTTACAATGCCCTACAGCATCGATGCTAA
Organism: Nelumbo lutea; assembly: GCF_056320005.1. Classification (NCBI taxonomy): domain Eukaryota; kingdom Viridiplantae; phylum Streptophyta; class Magnoliopsida; order Proteales; family Nelumbonaceae; genus Nelumbo; species Nelumbo lutea. Next base: position 61,050,463 of record NC_142689.1, read on the forward strand.
TACTGTCATCAAGAAATATTCCCAATACACAACAGAAATGTGCTGTGGGGCGGCCCCTTCTGAGGGGAGATATAAACTCTTATAAGCTAAGACTCGTACTTACCAATATGATATACCATCTGATCATATTCATGGGGCCCCAGTCCCTGTAGTAAGATCCCTAAAGTAGAAGCAACAGGAAAAGTTCCAAAATATATATTCCAAGACATGGAGCACCACATTTAGAACAGTGACTTAGTGAAGGGTACATAATTGATTGGCCGGAGGATCTGAGGGCAGGCACGCCCTATAAGCTTCCAACATTACCATAGGAAATGGCCCGTGAGAGGGCTTGCTTGGAGGGTAATTACTAGTCGACATTAAAATAATATGGCCACACATGGTATTGGTAAGTAGTCATACTTATACTATTTGTTTATTTTGATGCTAGGGATTAATGTATGGGCCCCATTTAAAAAAAAAAAAGATTTGCTACATCAAATGACCAATATTAGTGTTATTCTAATAATCAAATCTCTTTTAATTGAGCAAAATAGTTTTTAAGTTAGATGAGTTGCAGTCTTTTCTGGGTTTGTGATGGATAGACATTATGAGGCCATTTTTGTGAGATAAACCAGCTAGGTTAGGGATGTACTTAAAGTTTATAAATGACCTCTAACTAGGGTGCATATCGGCAGTTTCCTCTGTGCTGGATTTTATTTGCCGGTTCCTTATTAGAACAAATGTGGCGCCCTTATAAAATCAACCAATATATATATATTAAAACATTACTTTTATCTTTACAATATGATATGTATTAACTAATGCATTAACGAGGTTGAATAGCCATTTATTTTAAATAAATTGCCAAACAGTTCGAAATGGACCTACTGATCATATCCAAGTTATGTTTTGAAACTGAGGAATACCAAACAGTAAAACTCGTCCAATTTAGAATGTGGAGAGTAATAAATTTTCAAGCCAATAATTAAAACTGATTGCATTATTCATTTTTTAATCACTATCTATAAAATATATTTTGTAAAAATCAATTCAATGATAAAAAAAGAAGGCAATTTCTGCGATATCGGAGATGTATGATACTTGAAAATGTTTAATCTATCAATTCAGAAACCCACATGAATTTGAATGAATATGCCATATTTGCAGACAATAACAAGGCTGCAATTTTTTACTAATTGTACAATGGTCTCATGATCAGAGATTCAGAGTGCAATTTTGTTTAAACTGTAATTGCAACATTTGCGGCATAAGGTGCAATTCTGTAAAAAAGTAATGATGCTTCAAAATTTTGGTAGTGTTTTGAAACTATGAGTATGTTCTTTATTTGGATTTTAAGAGGGGGAAAAGCTGGTCAATTGTCTTTATGTTCTCTGGATATGATTTACCCGAATAAATGATACTTATCTCATTTTCAAAAAATAAAAGGTGATACTTATCTCCTAGATGAGTAAATTACTTTCTCACCTAAGGGAAAAGTTGCTAATACTCGAATTAGACAAAACTTCCCATTTTAATGATAGATTTTTATGGCTAAAATAGTCATTTTCTTATTTATCTAGAAAATAAAAGAACATGAATAAATACACTTACTTGGATAAATAACTTTTTAGAAAGTGAATAAGGCCTATATAATTCAGAATATTTGAAATTCTCAAACTGGAAATTCATATTCTCATGCTTATCAGTCTTAAATTTTACCATTATATTAAACAAATGACCCCTACTTTCTTTATACAAAGTTCAGAAAATAAGAAGATGTATACATGGATGATGCCTCATTTTCGCTATGCATCAAATATCAAATATATATATATATATAGGCATTTGCCTTTTTTTTCTTTAAAAATCAAGGCGCCTATGTGGGGTCTAAGGAGGGACAAATCCTGCCCTGCATATTAGGCTTTAGCTAGAATTAACGAAATTTATATATTAATCGAGCAACTGAAAAGGCTTACCCCACTATGAAGAAAATTAAGGAAGAAGTTGTAGCCCATTGAGCTACAACGTGGACAAATTGCTTGTTTAGATTTAGAACATGGAAGAAATGGAAGGTCAAAAAAAAGGCGGGACTCACAATCTAATAATTATTTAGGTTGGACCCAACCCAAACAGGGTCGGTGTATACCTGTACTCTTATGTCTACCTTATCTGAATGGACTGGATATTAATTCAATCTGATCTGGTCCAATATAAATCTATTTCAGATGGATCAGGTTCAATTCAATTCAATAGGGTATGTTTGATTTATAGTTGGAATCGGAATTAGAATGGTCTATTCCTATAATCTGTTTGATTCAAATAGGAATGAGAATCAGAATTAGAAAAAGTAAAAATATGATTTATTTCCAAGAGAAGGATGGGAAATTGCCATTCCCTCAAATGGGGGAATGTTATTCCAAATTTTTCAATAAAAACTGAAATAGTATTCTAATTCTGTGCAATCAAACAGTTGGAACCAGAATAACCGATTCCAAACCTTTATTACTGTGGACCAAACGGGGTCAAAATATTTGAAACTATTAAATCTGGACTGGTCCAATTCAATATGTATTATTGATTCACACAATCCGATCAAAGTGAATTTGATTCGGATGGATCAACTCAAACCCGGTTAATTAACAGCCCTAGTGTTGACGGCTGAGTGCTGAGTAGAGAGGCCAATGTTTTTAAAATCGACCTAGACGACGAACCGGTCAGGGGTCCAATTTCTGGATCAAACGGTCTGACCATTTAAATTGAACGGATGATCCATTCTGACAAAAGATAGAAAAGTTAAAAAAATAAAAATAATCAAAACTGTTGAACGATTCAACTGCCCGAATCAGAAATTTGCTAACTAAATCAATGTTGTTTTAGCAAAAATCCGGTTTTGAAGAAATCCGATCGTCCGGTTCGGTCCCATTTTGAAAACAATGAGAGAGACGTGAAAATGGCCCCACAAAACTTGGACTAAGTAGAACGGGCCTCTCGGCCGTGACGTAGACGGAAACGACTTTTTTGCACACAAGTCTCCGTTTTCACCCGCACGTTTGACTGTGCTACAGTGGCTTAGCGAGTGCAAACCACTTTTGCTACGAAAATCAATGTCTTCGATGAATTGTTGTGGTCCCACCTTGAATCGGATGATGAAGTGACGTCGTGGTGGGACCACAACAACGTGTCAAATGCCACGATTCAAGATATCATAACAAAAGCGATCTCTGAAAGATTTTCCCATTTGTCTGCATGTGCATGCCGGTGCAATTCTGCATTCTCTTTTCTCTCTCTTGATGCAAATTTGTGGTGAATCACACTTTAATGTAATAGGGGGAATCACACTTTAATTTATTTGAAAAGAAAAGGTGGTTTTGGTGAATAAATAAGAGACAGCAGCTATATATTTTATCTTCGAAGTTCAGGTAGTTGAGAGTTGGTCCCCTGGGAATATGAACACACGGATGCTCATTCAAATCCAAGCAAAGGGGAAAGACTTTTGGAAGACAAAAGGATACACACATATTGCACACAGGGAGTGATCCATCTCTCTTATATCTCCATCAACTTCTCTGGACCACCTTGATGAAGATGGACTACATAAGTTTAAGTTTGCACTTTTGGTTATATTATAAATATTTTAATTAGATTATATAACATTGCCTTGGCTATAGGGGTGTAGATGTACTGGCTTTTGGGTTTGACCCGTCCAAATTTTATGGTCAAAAGTATTGAATGGATTGGGTTGGACCTGATCCATCGGTAATAGATTTATATTGGATTGAGTCAGATTGAACTGATATTCGATCAATTGATAGAAGATAAGAATACAAGTGTATGTAAGCTAGGTTTTGATTGGAACCAGTCTAAATTAAAACTAATTTGAATAGACATTAAATTGCACGATTGTTTGAACCTGGTTACGACGCCACACTTACCTATGTACAGGAAAGCTTTCCTTTCCACTAAACACAATCTCCATAAATTTGTGGTGTGATAACTATTAGCTCAGAGAATCAGATATAGAAAGTATATATATAGAAGTTGCAATTCCCGCACTTGTTTATACAAGTCTTTACCACATTGATGTTGTATGGGATTCCTTTTAATTTCCATATGGAAACCTCTTTTGAATGGTATATATGGACAATTCAATACTGGCTACGTAGCCGCAGAGAAACAGTTCCTTGTCCATATCAGCCCTATACCCAACCTCTCTCTCTCTCTCCGGCCCAAGGGTTGTTTAATTGCATGGCCATGCATGCGCAGGAAATGGTCCCAATAATAATAATTTATACGCGGTAGCCAGTTAGCCAGAGATGTATAACATCAGGATAGCTACTCCACTGATACGGGCACCCTATTTTAATAACAAAAGAAACTAAACCTATTCAGAATAGACATACATATGCTGGCTTTCATTTTGTGTCCATGTGCAGGAGTGTCAATGGATCGATTTGGATGGCCCTAGTTATTTAAATCAAAGTTTTAAATATCGATACAGGCCGATATGTCGGTACGGCCTGTTTTGATGCTTTTTTTTATGTTTTATTTTATTTTTTTCAAAACTGATTCAGAGGGATCGGTTTAAGCCCTGGCTATCCTTTAAAGCATAGTCTGACCCGATACAACTCTTATAGGGGTGTATCGGGAAGCTACTGGCATGATATGTATCAGTAGATACGAGCTAATACATATCAATACTTTGAACCTTGATTCAAATCAAAATCAATTTCAACGAATTAGATGGGTATATTGAATTGGACCCGTCTAGACTTAATGATCCAAAGTATTTGTTGATCTGGACTAGACTTGGTCCATCCATAATGGATTTCTATTGGATTGGTGGATCAAATTGAACTGATATCCAGTCCATTGATAGAGGACTGGATATGGTCCAGGCATTGAATTGAACTGGTCCAAAATGGTCTACAGTATTCATTGACACCCTATCTAAGTGTACGGAGATGGGATTTCTTAAAAGCAAAAGATGCAATGAGTCTATGATAGAACGGCATCCCGTCACACATCACTAATAACCCCATAAATTCCTATATATATCTATATATATATATAGGAGATATTCCCAATGTACAACCAGACATGCTCTTAGAGGTGATGGTATGATTTTTGCTTATAGGAGATCTAAGGCTTATGTGTGTGTGAGTCTATATAAAAGCTTCTAGTCTTAAATTAGTTAAATATCAATCTTTGTTCCTCAATCAGACAAACACAAACTACAGATACAAAATCCCATAACTTCCCAATACCACTCTTGGCCATAGGAATATCAATTACCCCCTAACCCTGGTGACAATGGGTCTTGATGCCAAGTTTCCATTACAACCAGCAAGAGAACATAACAACTAAGTCACCATCAGTTGGTTGGTTATATATGAGTATTTATATGCAGCTTGCAAATCTTTTCTTGTTCACCTGAAGAAGGTGCCAATTGGCTCAGCTGGTAAGGTCTCTAGCTGATTGTAACAAAAACTTGGGATCAATTCCCCACCTTCGGCCGGCAAGGCAGCCTATGGGTATGGGGAAGAGGCTACCTTGGCCCCAATGTGTAAAAAAAATAAAAAAAATAAAAAAGAAAAAAAGAAAATCATTTTCAGCTCTATTGAATCATTTTATTTTTCATTGATACATTGTCTTGGTTCAGGATAATTATTTGCACATATTTATAAAACATCCAACTAACTAAAATGTTTGAAAAAGGATAATTGTACACCTCCCCAGTTTACTTAATCAACCTTCTTAGATGAAATTGAAAAATAATGGTTTTAACCCCAACACCCGTTCAACCAAATTTAATCAAATGAAAGTAAAATGGAAATGTCATTGTGGATTTTTTTTTTTTTTTTTCAAACTTAGGTCGCAATTGCTCTCCCGATTCCGCTTCTACTCAAGACAATAGAGAAATCGAAAAAATTTGATGGAAAGATCTTTTCTGTACCAACAAAAAATGAAGAAAATCACCATGATTTGATGTCTTTTTCATCTTAAGTTAGTGTCAACATTATTTAAGTTCTAAATCTATTATTAACAGACAATATGTGGAGCTCTAAAAATGACATCTACCTAAACATGAGGCCTCAATCACAAGCACTCAGCATCTGTTTTAACTAAGTTCTATTTGTGAAAGGAGGGTTTTCTTTATAAAAGCTTGATATAAAGTGCTAAGAGTACTTTCAGAGTAAAAATCATGGATTCATGGTATTCACATGGACACCCTATAGGGTGTGCCCCACAAGTAGGGGAAATATTCCCAATGCATGCTGACGTGTGTATGAGCACCTGTAGGGGCACTAATGCGATCTTGGGCTCATACCTTCATACATTTTTCATTTGGTTTAGATGGCTATTTGACCAATATTCAGACTGAAATACAAAGGACTTTTAACGAAAGGTTCATTAAGCTGTGTTTAGAGTCAGTGTAAAAATACACTAATAATGTGAAAGTGATTGTTGCTTTTTAAAAACACGATAGGTGGAAGAGTTTAAAGTTTTATATAGATAAAATTGAAGTAATTTTTATATTGATTATCGACCTAAAATTCTACTCATAATTACACGCTCCTTCAAAACGCATACAAAACTGATGTGAACCGGTTTAGTGATGGATGGAAATTAGGACCAGTTGATTTTGAAAATTTACATTGATCATATTTGGTTTTATATGGTGCAAATTTTCAAACTGGGTCTCGACCGGAAAAGGTGAAGCAATAATGTATACGCTGATAGGCATGACCGAGCAACAGTCATAGATACCAGTGAGATATGTTCTCACATCTCCGCCACCCCCACAAAATCTTCTTCCCTTTTCTTACCTTCAATTTCAAGACCCGACACCAATCTTCCGTTGCTTTAAATGCAGTTGTAGTAATGAAGAATCAAAAGTTCTGATTTCGTTGAAAGCAATTTTAGAGACGAAAGGTTTCTTATCCGGTTGGGAATCCGTCCACAGAAATTATTTCCCTGAAGCTCGGGAATTTCTAGCAAAAACTCTACCAGATTTCTGCGCCTGAAGCAAGACAACCACTGCCAAGGATGTTACCTGAAGCAAAATCTGGATCCCTGAAGCAAGACAACCACTATCAAGGATGTTATCAGATTTTGCTTCAAGAAACTCAAGCAAAAAAACCATCAGGAAATCTGGAACTACGGAACTCTTCGTCAAGGATGATTTTGCTTCGATTAGGAAAATCATCAGCAAGAACTGAGAGAGAGAGAGAGAGAAATAAAAGTTCTAGCCTATTGAGATCCTGCTCTTCATCTCCGACAACCTGCTCTTCATCTCCGTCTCCGGCTGTCCCACCGTCCTCTGGCTCCAACTCCGTGAGGTCCCACTCTCCCACTGTCCTCCGACTCCGACTCTGTGAGGTCCCACCTTGGGTGCTCTGAGATGGTGGAAGTGCCGGTCGAATCCAGTCTACCATTGCAGCGCTGAGAAGAGGTGCGAGCTCTTATTCGTCGTCGTTTGAAAACTTCTTACGTCAGTGAAACCGGAGGAGAAGAAGAAAAAGGAGAGAGACTCATTGAGTTTTGACATCGATTTTATCGATGATAACTTTTCACCGATTTAAAATTCATCTAAAGTGAAGTTTTACACTAATTTAAGATGCAAACTAACATCTCATCCGAAAGTTTGTAAAATTAAACAGGGATGTAAAGTTTACCCTGATTTAGTTTTTCACGGCATTAGATGAATTGATTTAATGAATAACCCTAAATTTTAATATATAATGAGGCCCAAATAGGCTCTTGAGAACTGCATAGATTGTCAGTCGATCCAGAGTATAGAAGACAATTGCCCTTTTCCTAGTTTGTTGGGACAATTCCACTGATAATCACCCTTGGATACATAAAGCTATGTTCTGGCATGTAATAAACCACTTCAGAGGTGCCAGGCTCATATCAGTGGTTCACAAAGCCCTCTCTCGGAGAGAGAGTAAACCAGTAACCTAATCCATGCTCAGTTAACTTCTAGAATCAGGCTTAATTTGGATGGTGTAAATCAATTGTAATTAAAAAAAATAAAAATTAATCAAAAACCAGTGTCTGAATTTCATGGATCAACATTTAACTGCTCGGGTAAATGGATTATTGACTAAATCAACATTTTTATATTTGTATGTGCACTCTTTCTAAACCGAGTCTTACACCTTACGTTGGCGTGGGTCCAAAATGTCACCAATTCGAGGTTAAGGCGGTGGATCAGATAATTGGACTCAACACAATCCAATAAAAATAAGTGAATGAAGCCCAATCGTACAAAGTATATTTTTTTTGGCTGAAATATATGTACGTATCTTAATATTTCAGTCTTGTAGAGCTGGATCCAGATTTTGTTGGGTAGAATGAATTTAATCAGATTCATGTGCGACTAACTACGTACCCAGATCCGATCCAGATTCAAATGTATCATCGCTTTTGTACCTCAAAGATTCTGGACTCAAATTTGGACTATGTGTCCAATTGGGACAGACTCCTCATATTGTATCAATATCAATCAATGATTTGACTAGGTTTCAGCTGATCACAAAGAAATTGAGGAATTAATAATTATGAATACGCCGGTCCAAGTTCGTTTTCAGCTTAAAGAGGAAGCTATGAATTCACGGAATTGTTATTCCTCGGAAGCTTGTGACCACGTTTTATTGACAATCCATCCACGTCTCTTGCTGTTTCTCCTATTCCAACACGGATGAATGACGTGGCCAGTCGGGAATATTTATCTGATAGCTGACCGTATGAGTTGGCTTGATGCGCTGTCCGCATCTACAATTCGTGTCGCTTTATACTTTATCCACTAGTTAGACTATGTCTGGTTTATTAACAGAAATTAGCTAAGTTAATGAAGTTTGTGTGAAATTTCTTGAGAAATTTTTCTCAAATTCTGTTCCTTTCTTTCAAATCAAATGCAGCCTAAATAATGTACCCAACTGCCCTATTATTGATTATAGCAATTCATACCAGTTAGACTATGTATTGGTCGATACTGATGGTTTTTCGATGCGTCTCTTTAAAGATTATATTGAATCAGACAGTGATTCAGAAGATAGTTGGACCGATTTTAAAAAATAAATAAATAAAATTTAAAAAAAATACTGATACAAGCTGTATTGATAATTTGAACCTTGAGTATAGGCTGATATATTACAAAATTTTGATCTCATTCATATGGGCATGGGAGGTGAAAGCAATGGCAGCAATGCAAAGTGAAAACCATCACAAAAAGATATTGTAAGCTTAGAGCCAATAGAGATGTTCCAGAAAGCTAAAACCCCAAGAAACAAATAAGAGCCTAAAAGTTAAAAGGTCCACGGATATTTTTATCGATTAGTGCTTGGGCTGGACTTTGACCAGTCAACTTTGACAAACCCGGCTCAATTTGGTTCAGTTTCACCAGGTCCTCCAGACCACCATTAACATCTGATAGACACATTTATAAAGTAGAAGCTGCTGATGCTGGGGGTGGATAAAAATGTTTGACAACCTCCGCATTATATATTACCTGTCTACCTGATTATGATCACTGAAAATAGCTTTCTGAGGTTCCGTGTTAAACCTTGGTTAGTTCTCATTGAAGACAAACTTTTCTACGCAAGTTTCTACGACTACGGTTTCAGAGGTTTATGGCGAAGTTGTGACTTGAGACTTGAGTATGCATGGTCCGGTCCATTTTTCTACTTTCTAGTCCAACGAAACTGATAATATCCGGTCCATTCGCGCTCCGGCTCCACCTAAATATTAGGAGTCTTATCCGTCCAACAATAGCTTATATGGCTGGGTAGGGTGGGCACGCGCTATAAATAAATATTTTTTTATTATATATATATATAATAAATAATTTTTACAATATGTAATAATATTTTTTATATATAATAATAAATAATTTTTATAATTCTTATTTTTTGTATATAAAATAAAAGCATTTTTATATGTATATTTTTTATTTTTATAAGTAAATAATAAATTATTTTTATAATTCTTAATTTTTGTACATAAAATAAAAAAAGTATTCTTATATGTATAACTTTTATTTTTTAGAAAAAAAAAAAGTTAGCTTATAGTCTAGATCAAATTTACGGGCTTTGAACCGAGCCGAATTCGAGCTCGAACATAACGCAATTTCAGTGAGCCAAGCTCAAATAGCCAAGTACTTGGCTAAGATCGGCTCGAATCCACCCCTATTGCTGGGATCGAGTTAGGGATGTCAACAGGTCGAGTTCTGTATGGATTTTCCTAAATTCAAACTCTACCCAAAAATAACATTGACCCAAACCTGATCCAAACCAACAAAATGAAGAAAAGCTATCAAACCCCTACCCCACCTCATATATAGTATACTTATATCTAATTGATATAATATATAGCCCTTATTCATTTTTTAAAAAGTAGGGGCAAATAAGTTGTGGGTTCTACAGATAAATAAATCCATGTTTGCATTTTAGTATTAAGAGTTCCTATTAAAAAAATGATTCTCGAATGACTCTTTTACCTAAGACTTGGATAAATCGCAAATCCATCTATATGGAAATTTGTTAATACATGATAGAGTAATATTATTCCTTTAATAATATTACTTTTTTTATAAAATAGTCATTATACACTTACCCAGATAAGTGTATTTATCCAAGATTTCAGTGTCAATAGATTGCGCTTAGACCTATTCATGGGTCGGAACAGCAAGTCCGATTGTTTTTCGGGCAGGGCTTGGGATTTATAAAAAGATCCCAATCCGAACCCGATTCGACTCGACTATTTTATAAAATATAAAATATATAATATTTATTATAATTTCTAAACTCTTAAAACCCTACCCGACTTTCCCTTTCCCTCTCAGTTCATCGTATTCTCACTTCTCAGAACTCATCTCCCAGAGCTCAAGCTAGTAATGGACCAACAAGGCAACAACCGTCTTCTTTTCTGGCGATCTCTGGCGAACGGACTAAGAGTTCTCAGCCATTCTTCGGCGGTCTCCCTCTCTCTTCATCGTATTTCTCAATCGTTGAGGCTAGTAGTGACAAGTCCTCTCATCTCTCATTGTATTTCTCAATCTCCTACGAACGTAGGCTACAACCCCATTTTTTTTTGCATTATCTTCTCCAGTAGTGACCAATTCTTCTCTCTCTCTTTATTTTCGAGTTTCTGTTATAATGAAGTCTGAACTCTCTCGTTCTCTCGTTCAGCTTTTGTATTCATATTTAATTTTCTTTGCTAAACAACTGAACTGTTATTAAGATTTAAGAATGTGAAAGGGTTTCACTGTAGGTGGTGAACATGTGCTCTAGAATATAAAGGAAAACATAGTGAAATGAAATCTTTAAAAATAAACTAAACCAATTGTCAAATCAGGCTTGGGTCTCTGGCCCAAGTTGTAGGTCCAATAGTCGGGGCGGGCTTGGATTTGGACTTGAATGAAAGCTCAGCCCGAACCCGACTCATAAACAGGATTCATCCCAATGCGGGTTTACCACATAACCCGACCCACTGACATCGCTAGACCGAGTGTGAGTGGTCATAGTCCTTATAGAAATGAAATTGCACCGCGTAGCGTACTAATAGTAAGTTGCGGCAAAGCAAATCTTTTGGTATATTTGACTTCACATGCCTGTTTACATCAACCAATTAATGACTGATAGCGACTTCCCCCCACTCTCGCTCAAGCCTCCACGGCTCCACCCTCTCTCTCTCTCTCTCTCCCCCAGATCCAAACACGGTCACACTAATAACAGCAAATTAGCAAATACACACGAAATATACGGCACAAGTATATAAAACAATGCACCATCTCTTTCTCTCTCTCTCGTGTACTGGCTGTGGCCAAGAACAAGTTAGTTAGCATCGGGATTTGTGGCTCGGTGCCCTAATCCTTCTTCCTTCTTCTTTGTTGAGTCTCGTCTTCGACTCTTCGTCTTTGTCTTCGTCACACTCATCGTCTTCTCTCTCTCTCTCGGTATCTTCTCTCTTTCTCTTTCCCTTTCTCGTTCTCATTCTCTCTCTTTTCACTTTCACTGTCTGTCTGATAACGCGTTTAGTTTTCCTTTCTTTTCTTTTTTTTCTATCGCTTTTCTCTCTCTTGCTACGGAGAGGTCAACCAGAGGCGAGCACAGGGCTCGAGAATGACAGACAGGGACACAATTATTGGGAGTCGCACACATCATTCACCCACCAAATCACCTTCTCTCCACTCTTCTCTCTCTCCCCCATACTTAAATTATTTACGTACTACGTATTTCTGATACGTATTTTAATTATTTTTTAAACATAAAATATTATAATAATAACAAATTAGAAGATCTTTTTTCCTCTGCAACCCTCTTTTATTCATTTTCATTATCCCACATCCCCAGGAAAAATATTTCTCATAATTTCAAAAGAAATATGTATAAAAAATATAACCCGTCTGTCTATCACTGATGACATGGCGGAATGAATGAACGAATCATACCATACGTGAACTTGCCTAGGGCCCCTAATTCTAAATTTTAATAATGAGAAATATGATTGAATATCAGTGATGGTGGCATTTTTCTTTCCTTTCCTTTTTTGGGATTGCCTTTGAAATTATTTATTAATAATAAGGTTTGGGACTTTGAGGAATTCTTTCCTACCCACCCTCTCTTAGCTACACCCTAGTGCTACGGTTTCATTGAAATAATAGGGTAAAATATAGAAACCCCCTCTGATGTTAGTAACAATCATAAAAACTCTCCTCAGGTTTTACTTTAACAAAAACCTCCCCTAGAATTTTACAAAAATCTGAAATTCTCTTTCTTTCAACTTTGGGCTAGTGCTAATAACGGAGACTTAAAATCACCAAATTATTCTTACAACTTATTAGGGCATTTTTTAAAGGGTGGTTCAATTGGTATGTCAATTGGATTGTTCCAGTAGAAATATAGAATTGGTAGTGTGTTGCTATGCTATTTCAAAAGAAAAAAAGAAATATAACCCTATAGAGGACTCAAGCATCTAACATTTACTTTTTTAACAAATCTTAATTAAAAGTGAAAAATTCTTTTAAAGGTATTTTGATAAAATTTTATATGAATTGATAGATACCAGGGTAAAAAGAATACTTTTGAGAAACTAATGCATTTGGCCAAGTTTTTCATCTATAACGAGGGTGTTTGGTTTCACATAGGCGCCACTTCAACCATTCCCCTCTCATGTTCTCCCATATACATCAAGAATAGCAAAAGGTGATTTAATTTTTATGTACGTCTATCGTTTTAGAAAATTATTTTTTAAAGCTTCATCAAACAGTCAAACATTTTTTTCATAGTTATTATCTTTCTCAGTTTTACAAGAAAATAAATTACAGTAGACATAACCAAATACATAAAATAAAACAGTGAGGTAAAATCAGTTTTTTTCAATATTATTGGGGTTGTTTTTTGTAAAAATAAAACCTCATGGGAGATTTCTATTACAGTTAGGGGAGGTTTTTATATTTTACTCAAGAAAAAGAAATCGTTCTACGGTATCAGCGTTCTTCTACCCAAATAAATTACGTAAAAAAAATAAAAAAATAAAAAAAAAAAAAGGTGAAAAAAAAACCTCATGGCAAAGCCCCTCGTGAGGACAGGGAGAGTAAAGATTAGAGTGGGTGTGTGGGACACACCAAAAACGAGCCCGTGAGAAGGCCGTATACGGCGGGATTTCAGGTCGGCGGAGCAGTAAGTTGATATTAATTAATCAATTAATTAATTAATTGAACTACGCAATATAAAATTAATGAAAGAAATATTTAAATATAAAAATAAAGATAAAGGAAAAAAAGGAATACGAGGACGAGTTGTTTTGCTGTTGAGCGACAGCGTTTCCCCTACTGAATGAAATATACACACACACGAGAATTTTTGGGAAAGTCGAGAAAATTCGCCTCTTTTTCCACCCCCTCTCTGATGGAAATATCCCAAGACTTGACCTGTGCGTAATTAGGATGATTCCGTCATTTAACTAATCTATAAATCCTCATCGATTTCCAATAACTGATTTCCCCTTTCCTTTTTCGTGTACTTATCATTTCTCCAAGTCGGGACGTTCAGACTTCGGGGATGCTCCATCTTCCACGTGGTCAATGTGTTTCTTGCCTTTCTTGCCACGTCGTATCTTTTGGGTGATTATGTGGCAGCCAGTCCAGAACTCCAGATGCTGAACTGTTTATTATTTCTATTTCAAGTCTGAACTGTTTTTTGTTTGTTTCTCTATTTACAATTTGAAAAAGGAGGGCTGTGCGTACACTAACTATTCAACCCGAGAATCCTTCACAAGTGTCTGGAGTTGGGCCACGTGTATAAATCACCTGGGTCCACATCGGGCCCTATGATTTAGCTCATACTTGAGCTGCTGAGCATCTACAACCAGCAAATTAAATGGTGGACCAGGCATCTCATAATTCGGAACAAAGGTAAATGAATTTTATTACCTTTGGTTGGTTCCCAGTTCCCACAAAACTAGAAGCAAAATTGATCCAGATTTCTACTCTCACGGCGATTTAGTTTCATGGGAAGAACGAAACTTTTACCCCGGTAAAAGGCTAGCGATTTGGCCACATACTAGCATCTTTTTTTATTCTGTTTATTTTTCTCTAGTTAAGGTTGTGTTTGGTTGCAATGCAAATAAATTTGCATTAATGTAAAATTATGTAAATAAAATTAAACAAGAAATTGCATTTTTATATTTGCACTTCCATGCATTTATACTAGTGCAAATAAATTTGCATCGTAACCAAGCAAAGCCTAAGGCTCAATTGGGAAGGAGTACGAATACAAATATGTATGGTGCAAATACATACAAAATAGTATAAAATACAAGGTCTTGCAATTTACATATTTGTATTTGTACTTCTTCCAAACTCAGCCTAAAGGAAAAAATACATTCGTAAAAAGACAAAAAATAGCCTATCTAAGGATGTCAATGGATTGGGTTAAATGGTAGATCTAGCTTGACCCAACCCTATAAGGACGGGTTAGGGTCAATACATTTGGCATTAGGGTCGGGTTAGGGTCATGATACCCTGCATATATACAAAGTATTCTTGTAAGTTTTTGACTTCTAAATCTATAGCCTTGAACTTTAAGATTTATTTACATGTTGGTTTTTATTTTTTCTTTTTTTTTTTAAATGGGAAAAGTGACATCTTACAATCTATAAAACAATTTCCTAACTTAAATTAATGGATTTTAGGTCTTCAAAACATGCTAAAAATTATAATTGAAATGCTATAGGTCAGGTTAAGTCGATAATGGGTTAGACCCTATAGGGTTGGATGGAGTTCGGAAATTATATATCTTTAACATGAATCGGGTTAGGTTTAGGTTGAGGCACTGTAGGGTTGGGTTAGATTTGAGGAAAACCCATGCTAAACTCGACCCATTGACATCCCTACTTTTATCGATTTCTTTGACGAATAACAGCGGGGTTTTCTGGTTTTTTCACTAGAATGTGCCCCCATTCAGTAATTACTATCCTAGCAAAAGCAAAATGATCATGCAATAGAACCCACCCCCCCACCCCCATCCCTACTTTTATCGATTTCTTTGACGAATAACAGCGGGGTTTTCTGGTTTTTTCACTAGAATGTGCCCCCATTCAGTAATTACTATCCTAGCAAAAGCAAAATGATCATGCAATAGAACCCACCCCCCCACCCCCATCCCCCACCACACCACCACACTCTTTCTCTTTTTGAACCGTTGATTAGCAACATATTTTGATTAATGACACCATATAAATATGATAGATATTTTTAATGTACAGTCGCAAGTGCTGTGAGGAGCAAATCCAGATTCTACACGCAGGCATATGTTTGTGCTTGCATGAGGGCTGATTTAGATGAGTGAATACTTGTTCCCCATGTGATGATAGTATCCTTAGCTGCATTTGGAAACGATGCAAATGAAGTGTAAATCCTGGTTCAAGGTAAATTTGCACTTTGGTTCACTTGTGCCTATGTTTGGCAATATTACATTTATGCATTGATAACTGACAAATCAATGCATATTTACATTGATAATAAGATGTAAAAGTACATTAATTAAAAAGAAGTAAATTTGCATTCAAGTGGGCTTTTGATTAAAAAAAAAAGCATATGCTTTATTGGAATTCATGTTTGCAACCATTATAGCTAAAAATCTGTTTGGCAAAAAGGTAAATTTGTCAGTGCAAAACTAATCCAATTTTACACTTTATATGAACCGTTTTACACTCTACATATTTGCATTCGCACTTATTTGCATTGTTTCCAAATACAACCTAAAGGAGTATTTAGACCTAATTTTTTGCCAATAACAAAGAAAAATTGATTAGTTTTCTCAGGTTCTTTTGCGAAGAACTATGAAGCGATTGAAAAATACATTTTACGTCAGTAAATTTTTAGTCAATTTTCTTGAGTAAGTATTACCCTTTTCCAAGATGGATAAACTACTTTCTCATAGAGTATTTCGGATTTGCTCCTTACACACAACTTGCCTCACCCAACTTCACAGCATGTTGCAGCAGAGAATTGGAAATATCTCTCCATAAATGTTAATATACAACTTCTGGGAGAGATTCCCAATGTGAGGGTGCAAGTGCTGTGAGGTGGTGGAAAAACTAATTTCAGATTTCCTCCTCACAAAATTGGTCCTTACACCCACCTCACAGTCTTTTCGGTGTATATTAAAAACATTTCTGTACTTGCATGTTTTTATTCACGGATAAATATTTTAAATGCATGTTACAAGGATTGCGAGGTAGATAGTAATGACCAATTTTGTAATGAGGAAATCCAATTTTGAGAAAGCTACCCAAACGATTGTGGGATTAAAAATGGCCCTGTGAACTCACAAAAGCCAAGATAAAACTAACGAGGGAGGAAAAAGATTTCCTGACAATCGAACATGTGCCTTAAGTAAGTGCATTTAAAGATAAATATGTTATGGGCAAAATAACTACGAGATACGAGATGTTTGGTATGGCTTTCGCTTATTTAAAAACATTTATATTTGAGTTATCTTTAAAATTGAGAAAAAGTGGTTGGTAAACGTTTTTTCTACTATTTAGTGACAGTTAAATGCATGCAAATGGCGTCATTAAGCACTACATAAGTAGAACAGTAAATAATCACCTTAATATTGGAAAAATGTTAAAATAAAACTTTTCTTAACAGTTGACGTATAAGATAAATAGATTTACCAAATTATAAATGCTTACATGGCAATAAACTAACATCGTTTATCAAAGAAAGGGAAGCCATACCAAACACTATCATGGGATAAGGTACAATTCTTTTCTTTATCTCATTCATTATTTAAATGAGATAAGCCGGGAAGCTTTTCTCTTGCCACCTGGCTATCTGCGACTGGGCATGAATTTGAAGCCTTTATAGACGAGTTTGGAACTCTGGATCCATGGTGGTGGAGATTCTAAAATGCGATCGACTTCAATGTGTGAGTGTGACAATCACTACCAAGGGACCACGATTTACCACACGTTATAATCTCATTATTACCCATAATTGCACAACAAAAGTTGCTGGAATTCGAACTTGTCTATCGTCGAATTGAAATCAACCCAACCCTCCGATACCGATCTGGCGGTTGGTAGCTCGTTAGCACACGGAGAACAGATGTTCAGAAATCATCCCTTTGCTTTAGCCTGTAAGGGCCTGGGCCGGCTTTGGCATGAATCCCCCGCCATTAGATACTCATACCAGCTACCGCGCGTGGCTTCACTCAAGTTGTCACGTGTTAGACAACTATTGAAAAGGACCGTCCAGAAGAAGAGTGTTTTTTTTTTTCTAATTTTTGAGAGAATAATTGGCAAATTAATTAATTTCGAGTAAGAAAAATAAATAAAAAAAAACAAGGGTTTATTGAAAGAGGGGCACAAAAAAGTAGCGGGTTTTCCGCTGCAAGGACAAACGAGTAAGAGCCAGAGCTTTTGACACGTGGGTTTACAGTGACCGTGAGATGCGCATGATACAGGCGAGATGTAAATTTGGGAACCAGAATAGCAGAAGAGGTAGGAAGTGAGAGATTGATTTCCACATAAACACAACCCACAGAGAACCGGGTCCTCCATCGTCGTCAGAAACTATCAACCAGAGAGAGAGAGAGAGGGAAAATAGACTAGAGAGAGAGAAATAAGGGGAGGGAGTGTGGTTGAGTTTTTCTCAGTTTGTCTTAAATTGAGGTTGCAGAAGGAGTCTGTTGCCATGGCGGCGTTGCAGAGCTGTAATTCCGTGTCTTTAATGCTTCCAACACAGAAAAGGAATTGAAGGAGCGATCAGCGCTGCCAAAAAATCCGACGTGTGTCCGGAAAAGCTGCACCGCCCAACGACAACAACTCTGAGAAAAATTCAGAAAAAAAGGAAAGGAAGAGAAAAAAAAGGAAAAATCAAGGAACACTCCCAAACGCAAGCAAAAACCCCACCTTCGTCCCCAAAACAAAAATCAAATCAAACCCATAAACCCTTTTTTTTTTTTTTTTTTTTTTTTGTCTCGCCCTCATCTTCTCTCCTCTCTAGCTTGTTCGCTTTCTCGCGGGAGAGGAGGCACTATCGTCTTCACTGGCTCTCGCAATTTCCTCCGAACGCCTGTTTTTCCATTCCCATCAACCCCGACTTAGCTATCTGCTATGGATTTTCTCTCCCAATTGAGGTTTGGGTCAGCTTTTAGGTCCAAACAATGGCTGGGTTCTCACTGAGTGGAGGAGGAGGAGGAGGAGCAGCAGCAAATCAGCGGCAGCACCACCACCAGAATAACGAATTTCCTCCAGAGAGTCTATTCCTATATAGAAACGAAGAGATCTCGTACAACAAGGGTTTCGAGCTATGGCAACAACATCTCCACCAACGGCAAACGCATCAGGAAATCTATCCCTCCTCCTTGGCGGTGGGTCCTAGTCGGGAAACTAACATCGCCGATGAGTTGTCGTCGAGAGCAGCAATTGTGACGATGAGGCAAGGAGGAAGCGGAGGCATGAGTTGCCAAGATTGTGGCAACCAAGCAAAGAAGGACTGTTCTCATATGCGGTGCAGAACTTGCTGTAAGAGCCGAGGGTTTCAGTGCCCAACCCATGTTAAGAGCACTTGGGTCCCTGCTTCTAGAAGGCGGGAGAGGCAGCAACAGCTCGCCGCTCTTCAACAACAGCAGCAGCAGCTCCGAGGAGAGAATCCCAAAAGGCAGAGAGAGAATCCCAGTGCTCCCTCTCTCGCCTGCACTCGTTTACCCACCACCACGTCAGGTACAGTTGCTGTTCTTCAATAATACAAACACACAGAACACACAAACGCACACGCTTATCACTGCTCACACTCACTCTTTAAGTTTCATAGATTGGATATAAATCCATATAGATATATTCCCACAAACAATTATATTGATTATTCCATTCTTTAAGGGATGATTGATTTGGATAAACAAAACCATACCGTTTGCTTGCAACGAGGTCGACCTCCATGACCATCTGGTTTTTGCTTTCTTTTTCTTCTCTTTTTATACTGTTAGCAGGCACTATTGACGAGAATACATTTGATATGGATTTACGGAGTCCATCTTTTTCTATGCATTTCTGTCGGGGTTGCTGGTTTTTATTGTGTTCTTGTTATTCTGCATTTAAATTCCGCTCATGTAATTGTTGCTTGTTGGAGTTGTATATTAGGGTTGGAAGTAGGCAACTTTCCCGCCGAGGTGAATTCTCCGGCGGTCTTTCGTTGCGTTCGTGTGAGCGCCTTCGACGAAGCAGACGATCAGTATGCTTATCAGACGGCTGTGAACATCGGAGGCCACGTCTTTAAGGGCATTCTCTATGATCAAGGTCCCGAAGGTCATTACGTTCCCGGTGAAAGCTCCTCCGGTGGTGGAGGAGTTCCCCTTAATCTCATCACCGCTGGTACCGCCACCACCACAACCACAACCAATGTTACTACTACTACCGCAGCTGCCTCGGCCGCTGCCGCGTTGCTTGATCCTACCTCTCTATACCCGACTCCCATCAACGCTTTCATGGCGGGTACGCAATTCTTCCCACACCCAAGATCTTAAAACATCAGTCGTTTGTTTTTCCTTTTTCTTTTTTTATCCTTCCAATCTTTCTCCTGCCTCTCTAACCAACCTTCTCTTTTATCTTCTTCATTGTTGTTCATCATGTCGTTGTTGTTCTTGGTATTTTAACACTTATTGATCTCGACGAAGAGAAAAGAAAAGACCTATTAGAGAGTAGTGAGAAATGCGGATGTCTGTTCGAATTTCAACCTAGATCTTCATAGTTCCATTATCTTGTCTGCATTATTCTTCATTTATTTGTTTGTTTCTTGTTAGCATTGTGTGTGGCGTACCGAATGGGTTACTGGGTTAGAGCTCTCTCTCTCTCTCTCTCTCTCTCTCTCTCTCTCTCACGCACACATCTGTTTTGTTTCTTATGATCACTTCCGGACTTACCTAACAGTTCTTCTATTATGTGATGAATTTGAGTTTGATTTCTTGCTGATTTAAACTTTGAAGCTGCTTTCTTTCCCGTTTACCCGTTTGTTTGCCGGTTTGAACCAATGATGAAATCGATTTCGTGTGTGATTGGATAAAATGGATTAAAATCCTTTTCTTTTAACTTTGTCAACCCTATTTTTAGTTACTATTGTTATTCCTTTTTCTTTTAATATTGGGATGAGATGGAGAGGAGTTGGATTATGAGCAGTCCAGCGCTACCTGCAGATTATTTCATGCATGGACATCAAGTCTAAAAAGTGAAAGAATTAGAAAACATCACGCCACCCCTCCAGCTTTTACACACATTATTTAATTATTCATTTATTGTGGAAGCTCCTCCTTTAAATACGAATTTATAACTTTATCCACGTACATGGATAAAAAAGAAAGCTTATTCTTCGTAATCAGCTTCCAGAAAAGAGATGCATAACATCTTAGTTTTTCTTATTTGAATCAAGCTTTATTTTTAAGTTGTGGAAATGATGCTTTACTCTTGTTTAGTCCACTTGTTATTATTGCTGTTATAATGGTAAAAAGTCTTTTCATGCATGCCACAGAAAGATTGAGAATGTTTCTCTAATTTGCAAACAGGCTGATCCATGGCATGTTCATCTTCTCTTTGGTTCAGTAAGACACTAGCTATCACCCTTAAGAGAACCCAGAACTATCGTTCATTATTTACTGTGCTCTCTTTGTTCTTCTTATCTGTTTGGCATGTTTAGATAGAGCTCCATTCATTTCTTTGTCAATGCTAACCCATCATGATATAAGAGAGGAAAATGCATAACAACAGCCTCTACGACATTTTATAGTACGGAGTGTTCATCTGCAACTGGGTTCTCTCTAATTTTTGTTTCTTGCACTGCTGAAAAGAACAACTTAATTTTTTAACATTTTAAGCCAGAGCCAAAACTGAGTAGACGGGAATCAGTCATGTATGATATGGAGTAAAAGCTACTCTTCCAAGAAGAATATTTAATGAGACAGAAAGAAAAGGTTAGGTGGGCATTTAATGGGTATGTAGGAGATTTAGAGGTCTTTAGTGATAGATCCCCATATACGCCCCTTGTTTACTTGCTTTTGCAAAAGTGACATTTACACTAAGCAAAGAAAAGGATCTATATGTTACCTCAGTGTCATGTGTCAGGACACTGATATATTTCCTTTAGGAAGAAAGAAAACAAACTAGAGCAAAAGAATAGCAAAACTCAAAGGCATCCAAATGATGCGTTCAAGAAATGGACCCAAGATATTACTTAAACTGGTGTAGATCCTAGTTTTCTGAACAGTTCCAAAAGAGAATTACATGAATCATAACTCGATGACAATTCTAAAATGCTAGTTATCATAGTATCAATCTCAAGTTCCTAGCAAACAAGAACTTGATTAGAATAAATATTGCACACAACAATACAAGGAAAAGGATTATGGTATTGAGTCCATTGCTCATTAGCATTTAGGCAATATTGCCATCCAAAGAAACCTAGGGGTAGCTCCAGTTGGTGATAGAATGAGAGAAAGTATTAAGATGGTTTGGTCAAATAATGAAGGCGACCATCCGCGGCGCCTATGAGATGGATCTGTTACAACTTACAAGTCGAAGGGATTAGAAGGGTTAGGTAAAGATCAAAAAGGACATGGATTGAAGTAGTAAGAAATTATTTAAGCACTGATAATTTAATTGTAGATGTTGCACTGAACGGCGAAACTGGATCCAATATAGTTGAGATAAAGACATTTAGATGATGATGACGAAGAATTAGGAAGTCCCATTTGCACCATGTTCAATATGACTCAATATCAACATGCAGGTGTACCATAATTTTAGTAAACACTGTTAAATCAACCAGAATGTTAAAAGGCACACTCACAGGCGGGGCTCATTTAGTGAGATGCATCTTACTTTTACTTATCTTCTTTCTCTCTTCTCAAGGCTGCTTTGTTTAAGGTTTTTTTTGTTTGTTCTTTTTTTTTTACTAGGAAATTTATTTTAATCTATATAAATATAAATAAGAAGGATTTCAATTGAACTTATCTGGTAAATTATGAGGCTTTTGACAATAGCATATATATATATATATATAAGCACAATATATTTTCTACAGATATTTGAAGTATAATGTAAGCGATATGATTAAATTTATTTTATCTATAAAAGTAAAAAAAAAAGGGTTTCAATTGAGTTTGTCTGGCAAGTTGTTTGAGGCTTTTATTGACAATAAACATATGTAAAAACAATATATATATGTATGTATATATCCTCTATAAATGTTTTCCACTGATAAATGCAGTCATATATTATGGTACCAGGTAATATCAAGAAAAGGTGAATTTATAAAACATCAAGACAATGGTGATCTGCAAATGTTGAAATTACACAATTTGTCATCCAGTTTATTTTGACGAATA